>NC_087358.1:6912940-7215970 GCF_030014295.1 Loxodonta africana | reverse complement strand
TATTTGAGGATATGGCCACCTTTATTATTGTTCATGACAAAATTTGAATTCACGCTAGTCACAGAATTGAGAGGCTAATGGACCCGTATGAATGCGTCTTTTTTTTATTATTGTGGTAAAAATATGTGTAACAAAACATTCACCAAGTCAGCAGTTGTTCCATGTGTAATTCATTGACGTTGATTGCACTCATCATGTCGGTAGCCATCACCACTATTCTTTCCCAGTTATTCCACCACCATTTACAGAAACTCAGTGCCCACTAAGCCAAGACCCGCTTTTCCCCTTCCTTCCACCTCTGGTGATGCTAACAGACACCTGGCCATCCTAGATATTTGGTACAAATAGGATCATACAACTTTTACCCTTTTGTGACTGGCTTATTTCACCTAGCATAGAGTTTTCAAAGTTCATCTATGTTGTTGCATGTATCAGGACTTCAGTTCTCTTTATGGCAGAGTAATAGTCCATTGTATGTATGTACCACATTTTGTTGATTCATTAATCTGTTAATGGACATTTTGGTTGTTTCCACCTTTTGGCTTTATGAATAGTGCTGCAGTGAACATTGGTGCATAGATTTCTGTTTGTGTTCCTGCTCTCAGTTTTTTGGGGGGGGGTATATACCCAGAATTGGAATTGATGGGTCATATAGTAGTTCTTTTTTTTATATAGTAGTTCTGTGTTCAACTTTTTGAAGAACCACCAAATTGTTTTCCACTATGGCTATACCATTTTTCATTCCCACTAGCAATGGCTGAGGGTTCTAAATTCTCCACATCCTTGCTAGTACCTGGTGTTTTCTGGTTCCTTGATCTTAGCCATTCTAGGGGGGTAAGTTAATATCTCGTTGTGGTTTTGATTTGTATACCCCTAATGGCTAACCTCACAGCAACAGGTTACGTTGGTTGGCTTTTTAATGGCTCGTGATGTCCACTTGATGGGCATCTATTCAAATCCTTTTTTCCATTTTTTGATTGGGTTTTTTGTCTTTATGTTGTTAAGTTGTGGACGTTCTTTGTGTAGTCTGGATATTAACCCTTATCAGATATGTTTCCCCAAATTTTTCTTCCAATCTATAGATTGTCTCTTTGCTTTGTTGATAAAGTCCTTTGGTGAACAATAGCTTTTACTTTTTATGAGGTCCCATTTATTTATTTTGTCTTTTGCTACTCAGGCTTTTGGTGTCATTTTTAAGAATCCATTGTTTAAAAACTAGGTCGCATAGCAAACCCCTATATTTTCTTCTAAGAGTTTTATGGTTTTAGTTCTCATATTTGGTCCTTGATCCATTTTGAATTAGCTTTCGTAAATGATGTGGGGTATGGCTCCTGTTTTATTCTTCTGCATGTGGAAATCCCAGTTTTCCCAGTACCATTTATTAGAGACTATACCGTTATACCAGTACTAGGTGTTTTGATTACTGTATTTTTACCAAATAACGTGTGTCTTCTAGGTTTGTTTGCCAACCGTGCCCTCCCCTGTGAGGTATTTTCCTGAGCGTGCTGTGCTAATTTTTTTACAGCAACGTGTAAAAAAAAAATTGGTATAGCAGCGCTAACCAAAATACTTCACTGCAGGGGGGTGAGGGGAGGGCACAGTTGGCAAACAAACATAGAAGGCATGTGTTATTTGCGTAAAAAACATGGTACTGTAGCTTTATGGTATGTTTTGAAATCAGGAAGTGTGAGTCGTCCTACTTTATTCTTTTTCAAGATCACTTTGGCTGTTTAGGTCCCCTTGCTCTACAATATAAGGAGCCCTGGTAGCACAGTAGTTAAGCACTCAGCTGGGAACTGAAAAGTTGGAGGTTTGAACCCACCAGCCGCTCCATGAAAAGGTGTGAAAGATGTGGCAGTCTGTTCCCGTAAAGATTTGCAGCCTTGGAAACCCTGTGGGGCAGTTCTACTCTGTCCTGCAGGGTTGCTGTGGGTCGAAACCGACTCGAGGGCAGTGGGTTTGATTTTGGTTTTGGCTCTTGCATATAAATTTGAGGATTGGCTTTTCTGTTTCTGCAAAGAAGGCTGTTAGAATTTTGATAGGGAGTGCATTGTCACTTTTATTTTTAATGAATTTTGTTTCTCTTTTTTCCCCCTATTTCAGCCATCTTATGGAGCATGCCATTTTTGGTATGCTGCTGAAAATAAGCACCACCCTCCCCTGGCCCGCCACCAAAAGATGGAATATCCATTGAAGTAAAGGCTTGGGGGAAATATCTATCTACCTTTCTTCTGATCCTGCTGCTCTAACTCCCCTGGAATTGCAGGTCTCTGGCAGTGGTTTTTCCCTAAGGTTGTTCTGATTTCAGTGATAATGTGAACTGCCGCGGAGTTGGCCCCAGACTCGTAGTGACCCCACGCACAATGAAAGTAAACGCTGCTCAGTCCTGCGATGTCCCCAGGATTGGGTGTGGATCGGACTGTTGTGATCTTAGTAGATCACCAGGCTTTTCTTCCTAATCCGTCTTAGTCTGAAAGCTCTGCTGAAACCTGTTCATCGTCATAGCAACACACAAGCCTCTACCGACAGATGGTGGTGGCTTCACACGAGCTGCATTGGCTGGAATGGAACCCCAGTCTCCCGCGTGCGAGGCGAGAATTCTACCACTGAACCAGCACTGCCCACCATTTAGTGATAATGGGGGGGGGGGTGGTATATGAATTTCAGAGCTACTTTATTCCTTTTGCATGAAACGCCTCGCACATACACGATGGTGGAGGGTGGTGGTGGTGGTTAGATGGAAATAAAATTTAATTGGCCGTTTGTGCCAGGAGGGGAGGTGTATGTGCCCAGCCACACTTAGCGGCCTCAGCAGCAGCTGCAGTTTGAACTAAAACGAGTGGAGAAAATGTCACGTGTTCCCTTGGCTTTTTACAAATAAACCAACTTTTCTTTCTCCTTATCAGTGTTGCCTTTGGCTGCCTGATCAGCAAAGTTTCTGAAATGTGTTTTATGTAACTCGAATGATAAATTGTGCTGTCTAGCCCTGGCCTTGTGAGGTTAAATTTAAAGGCTATTTTAATAGATTAAAATTTGTTTTCATAAATCATTTTTGCTCAGTACTGTTAGCCTTCTTGTATAGCTCTTTGGAAACAAAGACTGGAACTTAAATTTTGGCCTGAAGCATTTGTGTGTGCCCCTTTCAGCTTTAGTTTAGATGCTTGTGATCAAAGTTGAAGTCCTGCACCTCTGAAGTGATTGCAGCAATTCTTTAACAGCCTTTTGCCATTTTCTCCCTGAAAAAAGAACCCTTCAGTAGAACCTAATAAAAATACACAGGAATTGAGAATGCCCAAATATGGCATTGAAATGTGCCATATTCTGAGAAAATGTATTAAATTTGAGAAGCTGAGCTGCCTTTTTTTCTTTTAAATGGAGATAATACATTTCCACAATTGTAAGGAGTCTCTGGGTGGTGTAAAACAGTTACGCTCTTAGCTGCTAAACAAAAGGTTGGTGGTTCGAGTCCACCCAGAGGTGTCTCAGAAGAAAGCCCTGGTGATTTTCCCAAAAGATCAGCTATTAAAAACACTGTGGAACACAGTTCTACTCTGACACACATGGGGTTGCCAGGATTTGGAATTGACTCTATAGGAACACAGTGGTTAAAGGGGGAAAATACTGGCTCCTGAGTCCTAGCTTCATTGCTTACTAGTTGGTGGGTCTAGATGAGTTGATAACACTTCTTGGTCTGTTTCCTCGCCTATAAATACGGAGAGTACCTGCTTTGTGGGGCTGTGGTGAAGGTACCTGGCAGAGTACTGGACACATGTTGGGTTCTCATCAAAGTTAGTCTTCTTCCTTCCTTTCATTCTAAGCTTTAGTTTCACTTTTGTTCTTAAAGATGACAACTTGCTTCCATTGGAGAGCTGTTGGGTAGGTCGAGTGGAAGAAAGAAAGCCTATGAAAGCACTTTAGAGCGAACTGGTGTCCTTGTTTAAGGTGGAACAGCCCCCTCTCCTTTTTCCAGCTGGCTGTGTCGTCTCACAGCAGGCTGGGGCTTGCTTTGCCTGGTCAGCTGCTACCTCACATGGAGATGTAGTCCAGATGGCTTTCAGAGGGTCTTTAAGAATGAAGTGCCAGTTGGACTTCTGCTAGGAAACCCCAGTTTCCGACAAGCACACTTACTTCCTTTTTTGATTTATCTGCAGTCTCTCTGAGCTTCAGTTTGGTCAGCTTTAACACTGAGAGAGGAGTGTTACAAACAGTTAAGTGTCTGCACTACTGGCCAAAAGGTTGGGGGTTCAGACTCACCCAGAGGTGCCTCGAGAGAAAGACCTGGCAATCTGCTTCCAAAAGGCCACAGCCTTGAAAACCCTGCAGAGCAGTTCCACTCGGGACATATGGGGTTGCCATGAGTCGGAATCAACGCAGCAGCAACTAACAACCACAACACTGAGGAGGGTATTCTTCCAGCTGAAAGGTTTTATATGGGTTTCGGCGTGGCTGATTTCCTGGTCTCCTCTGTTTACCCACCCAGCCCAAAGGCTTCAGCACTTAGCTGGAACCAGGGCCTTCCTAGGAGAAGTTCATGTCCTGTAGCAGAGGCTGGGAGTAGGATTTCAGGGTGGTGATCAGCTGCCTGCCCTCTCTGGGGCAGGTCTTCACTGCACAGACTCCGTGGATGTGTTTGAAGGAGTGTTTGGCTGGCTAGACACTCTACTGCGTTTAAATGTAAAGAAGAAAACATTGCAAATACAACTCTGATTTTTTAAAAATATGCCTTTTATTTTTCATGTTCAAAACCTTTTCTTTTTTTGCCTTTTGTAATGAGTCACTTTTGGACATTTGTGTTGGATGTAACTGTTTCAAATCGTAAGAAAGATATGGAATGATTTAGTCAATTTAGAATTTTTCTTGTAGGAATAACAACAACAACAAAAAAAATCCTGTAAAAAAGTGAGTCTGAAAGTCTGTAGTGCCTTGTAACTTTGAGTGAAAACCCTATAGGTTTCTGTTTCCTCATTTATGAAACCAGATAGCTGGACTGGATACCCGCAATAGAATTCTGTGGCTCTGATTTTATTTTGCGTGATGTGATCTTGCAAACAAAATTTGAGTCCAATAGTTATTTATGGACAGTTCCCTACATGCGAGGCAACATGACATGAAAATGAATAAAAGTAACGCTACCCTTTTAAAAATATCTTTCCATGTGCAGACACTGCGGTGAGTCTCTGCTACATTATCTTATTTGTTGCTAGTTAATGAACCTACAGGGAGGGGATGGATAGCCCCAGATGGGCTTAGAGACGGTGAGTGAGTCACTGTAGGTCATATAGCGGGTAAGGGGGAGTCAGGTACCAAGTCAAGAGGGTCCTACATGTTAACCTGTGCTTTTACCTGCCGTTGGATGGTCCTGGGGTATAGGTGGACGTTAGACAGAATAACAGTATGTCAGTCATTCTGGTACCTGTGATAAGTGCTCTTCAGTGGAGAGGACGGACCGAACAGGGATGAGCAGCAGGAGAGAGCCCAGAGGCCACTGTGATATTATACCAGGACCATGCACGTAGAAGTCACACGGTGGTGACTGATAAGAGCCCAAACCGAGTGCCAGGGAGGAAATGTCAGGAAGCAGACTGGTACGAGAGAAACTGAGGAGGTAGACTTGATAGGACTTGGCAACTGATGGGACGTGAACACCAGGGCCTGTAACCTAGATGGCTCGACGCTGTCACAGAGAACTAGGAAATCAATTGGCACAGGCCTTTTTATGACAGATGCTTTCCCAGAAATAATGTCTTCCCTTAGCTGACGTGAAAGTAGCATTGTCGGCGCTGCTAGTGAAAGACATTGCCTTATTTTTAATCACAAAGAGAAATCTGTGGCTCTTTAAATTAACCTCCAAGATTCGTAACGATTATGTAAATTGTATAAACTGGAAGCAACAAACGGAGGTTGATTGCTTGGCTTCAGTTACTCTTTTCATTTCCATTTACTTACCACCCCCGGAGTGATTCTGTTGTTTGCCACACCTACATGAAGGCTGAGCTAGGGAAGCATTTAAATCCAGCTTCTTTGAAGGATTCCATTGAAAAGCATTGGAAAGGAGTGGGTAGTTGCTTTGGTGAGCTCATTGTTTAATTTATTTATGATATGAAATGCAAAGTGCATTTGGCATAATCTTGAAGTGGTCATTTGTCAGCGTGCACATCTGTCAGCAAACAGAATTCCAACGCTCAGTTACCTTTGATCTGCATATAAGACTGAATATCTAAGCCATTGAAAAGCCAAACCACAGAGCGTTTGTTGAGTTGGTAAGGAGTCGCAGTACTTTTTTCATGGTTAAAAAATATTTAACGTTGTAAAAATGGAAGAAGAAGAAGAAAAAAAATATATATATAATTTACCCTGAGCCTCAAGGTTTTCACTTAACATACATCTTTTAGTTTAAAAACACTTGAGTCTTTGTTGTCACTGAAAATTTTATAGAACGATTTTTTAGATATTTTTTTGAAATAGAAAAAACACAGTTAAAGCTCATTCGGCAGAAGACCCTAAGCGATACACACTTTAAAGCACGTGTACCTACCCACTTTCTGACTCTAAACGTCTGTCCCTTAGCTAGGAAGCGCAGAAACAAAGTACCAAAGGTCTGTGTAGGTTTTCGCAGTTAGGGTACAGGGGCCATTTGACTGTGGCACGTGTCCAAGAGTAACATTTAGGAACATTTTTATGAAAGCTGATGTTTTGATTATTATGGTACGTTTTCAGGGCTGACATTGATTTTCTGAATCCGACTTGGTCCGGCTCTTCATTTTGTTAATCCCATCGTACCTGCCTTTTCACCTAGTGGCGCCCTTTATCCCGCACACTTCTCCTAGGCACCCAGCCCTCGTCAATTCGTTTTCTGTGCTCACTGTTCTAAGTCAGCGTTTTATCATTTAGGATACTGCATCAGTGTCCTACATCCAAACGGTCTGCTCTCAGCTCCTAACCGAAAGGTTGGTGGTTCAGGTAGACCCAGCGGAGCCCTGGAAGAAAGGACCAGCGATCTGCTTCAGTGAGATTACAGCCGGGAAAACTCTGTACAGCAGTTTTACTCCAAAGCACATGGGGTCTCTGTGAGTCAGAAATGACTTGATAGCAATAGGTTTTGGGGGGAAATGACTCACTGGCACCTGACAACAATTAGTGACCTAGGGCTGCTGTGACACATTACCACAAACCAGGTGGCTTAGAAAGCAGAAATTTATTCTCTCACAGTTCACTCACTGTCACATCTTGCTGCACCTTTCTTCTCTGCTGCCACTCCCAGCAGTAAGGCTACTGGAAAAAGATACCACAGCAGAGGTGGTTGTCATTGTAAATCTGTGAACTCTGATCTCACGTGGCTCCTTCCCCAGAGTTTCCCAACCCCTGTAAGAGTGACCTGGTCACTGCCTCCCGCAGTGGCTGCATGGATGTTCATCTTTTCCCTCTAGTCAACATTTACTCCTGCAGCCTACCGGTTGGGTTCACAGCAGAGACAAATGTCACACTCACAAGGTTTTGCCAGAAAACAGTTGATTGACAGGACTACACATAGAAGGATCCCTGGTGGCGCAATGGCAGAGTGCTCCCACTGGGGGTAAATAGACCTGGTAACCTGCTCCCATAAAGATTACAACTTTGGAACTCCTTTGGGGCAGTTCTGCTCTGTCCTATAGGATTGTTATGAATCAGGATCAATTCAATGGCAAAGGGGTTTGGTTTGTTTAATATTAATTGAAGGAACAGTGGTTAAGTGCTCAGCTGCTAACTTTAAGGTTGGTGGTTCGAACCCATCAGCCACTCTGTGGGAGAAAGATGTGGCAGATTGCTTTGGCAAAGATTTTTTTATAGCCTTGGAATATAGGGTTATGGGGCAGTTCTGTGGTGTCCTGTAGGGTGGTTGTGAGCCAGAGTCGACTCAACAGCACACAGCAATGACAACAACAATGCACAGGAGGGCGCAGAGACAGGAGGGGCTCAGGAAACCAGTAAGGGATGATGAGGCAACAGTGGGGGCTGTGATCATCCTGGAGGAAGGAATGGCATACCAAGCTGGTGAGTGCTGTGGACATGTAAGACTTGTCCACAGGAGCTGTGGCCACTGCCAGGACCTCAGCAAGGCCAGGAGGGAGCCTGATAACTGGGTGGTGATACAGTTCTCAGTGCTTCTCTCTTCCTGACCACCCCGTTCCCTTTTGGTGCTTACCATTGGCTGAACCCAACCAGAAGCCAAGAGCAAAGGGAGCCAAGGGGAGTGGGCTGCAGAGGTCTACAGAGGTCGGCTTCCCAGGCAGTTAGAGTAACCAGGGGCCCCTTCCTCTTAGAAGGTGACCAAGACTTCCACCTTACAGGAAAAATCAAGGTTGTGAGGCTTGGACTTCTTCGAGCTCATATACCCCTGAACCCTCATGCTTGTTTCCCTCTTCCTCTGCCTTCTCATCCTTCTCTGTGGTCTCGGATGAAGTGGTCATCATCACACTTAATCCCATCTCCTTTAGGATGTTGCCTCGTGTAAGCATGAACAGATATCTTTAGTCATGTAGAAATCCTGTGATTTGTGGCGTGCTTTTATTAAATTTGTAGAAGATTTTATCAGTAGAGTCCAGATTGGAAAAAAAAGGACATGTTTATGTAGTGGATGTAGCATGTATTGAATATATCCATTGAAACAGAATTTAGATATCACCGCTCATCATCTTCTCGTCCCTTAGCCGTGGATTTAATTATTTTTGTAAGTACCAAGATGACGTTTTTATGAGACTTGTCAAATGGTGTGTCTGGTTTTGTAAGGCAGTGCTGAGAATCGCTCTTTTATTGGGTCCGTTCTGGTTGTCTTTAATGGCTCATTGCATCCAGGTAGATCTCTCAGTGCTGGGTGAAGCTGGTAGTTCCTGTTTGTAGACCACCAGATGAAGCTGTCTGGAATAATGCCCATGCTCAGTTAGAGCTCTGGTGGCTTATTACACTCTCACCCATTGTTCAGATCTGAAGAGAACATTCATTCTAAGCCAAGTGTTCATGTTTGCTACCTGTGAATTTTCTGAACCTCTAATTTAAAAAACATAGTTTTTCTCCCCCCTTCCTTTCCATTTTAAGAGCAGCTTCTCTGAGGTGGAATTTTTCTGTTGAGTGTCCTTTTCTGTCTTGTTTCTCTTGTGAAGCTCCTGAACAGTACACACAGTCTTCAAAAAAAACTGGTTCAGCAGAAACCAAACACCAACAAGCCTTGGCATCCCACCACCCTGGGGCTTGTCTAGAGAGAGGTTTTACGTGGGTGAGAGTCCCATTGCTTAGCTTCCAATCTCATTTTTGCCTTCTTTCTGGCTCCTAAATTGCTTGCCCACGGGGCCAGTGGGGAGTTGATCTTGTTTTTGGTCATCGTTTGGTGGTACACAAGGTACTAGATGGAAACAAGCTCTTTTTATCTGTGCCCTGAACCTACATGAACCCTGAAAGCAGGCGGTAATGTTTTTTAGCTCCTGTTGGCAACACTTTATGCTGTGGGAGCAAGGCGATGCTTAGTTCTAGTCCATTTTCCTGGGCTGCTGCATCACTTAATGACAAAATTTGACATTTATTGAAATACAGCACCTTCCATTGCTTTGTTTCTTTATGAAGCATCATTTGAAAAAGGGTTGGACCATTCATTGCTGCTACTTATAGCTGTGCAATGTCCTTACCTGGTTTTCTGCTCTGGAGACACCATGTAGAACGGGACATTTTCCCTGTAAATGGGGGAGGCCTCGATCACAGAAAACTTTCTAACTCACATGTATGCATAATTGAAATTAGACCTAAAGTGTGGAAAGCCGTATTAGATGAGAAAACTTGAATGTACTGATCAAGAGAATAGTAGAAGTGGGTTGGTTTGAGGCATTTCCCTCCACTCCCAGCCCTTCCAGGAATTTTCCACCCCAACAGTCATAGCTTGAAAGTCATTGTGTAGTTCCTCCCAGTACATCCTGTTACGTTTCTAAAATCATTGAGTGTTATTCTGGCAAATATAAATTCCTTTGATGTTTTAGTCTAGGTTGAAAAAATAAAGTCTTCACTATTACTCCTTTCCACCGCCTGTCTGTCAGTGTGTCATACTGTGGTGGCTTGCATGTTACTGTGATGCTGGAGGCCTTGCTACAGGTATTTCAAATACCAACAGGGTCACCTATGGTGGGTAGGTTTCAGCAGTGCTTCCAGACTAAGACAGACTAGGAAGAAAGACTTGACAATCTATTTCTGAAAATTAGCCAATGGAAACCCTTTGGATCACAGAATATTGCCTGAGATTTTGACTCCCTTATTTTGGTCATGTCATAAGGAAAGACCAATCTACAGAAAACAACATCACGTTTGGTAAAGCAGAGGGTCAGCAAAAATGAGGCAACGCTCAATGAGACAGATGGACACAATGGCTGCAACAGTGGACTCAGACATATCAACGATTGCAAAGATGGCACCCAACCGATATTTCGTTCTGTTTACGTAAGATTGCCAAGAGTTGGAGACAACTCGACAGCCACTAACAACAGTAGCATGATCCCCTTGTTCTCAATGTGGTTTGGAAATGAGAATGTTACTGGTTTCAACTCATGAGTAAAACAGCGTGGATCTTAATTTCTGTTGCCCAGTGCTGCATTTGAACTCTGATGACAAGACAGGCACTGTGTGAGTTGTCGGGGGACTGGGAAGCAGATTCGACTGGGTTGGAAAGACCTGGATGAGGGAAGAATTCATATTAAATGAATGAAAACATTCAGTTGTGAGAATTGTGACTCTGGGTCTGTAGACAACTGATGAAGTTTCTCTGAGAAAACATTGAAGAGACAGTGTTAATTTCTCCTGCGTTCATTGCATCATTTAGTGGTTATCTCCTGTTTGTCTGTTGTTATCATTTTATGGATTTGCCTCCCAGATAGACGCTAAATCCTTTTAAGACCAGGACTGGGTACTTTGTGACCCTACAGCTGTTAGTGTGTTTACTGTACAAACCAGGAGTGTGTAGTTAATAGACCTTTTTTGTTCATCGATCCACTCATGGGACCTTCAGCAAGTAACTTAATTCTAAGGGTCGGTTCATGCCCCATTGCATCATTTGCTGGACTTTAGGCTATCTAACGATTGTATTGGGCAAATCTGCTGCAAAAGGCCTCTTTAAAGTTCTAAAAAGCAAAGCTGTCACTTTGATGCCTGATGTGTTCCTGACCAAAGCCATGGTCTTTTCAGTCGCCTCATATGCATGTGAAAGCTGGACAATGAGAAAGGTAGACAGAAGAAGAATCGATGTGTTGTCATGTTGGTGAAGAATATCGAAATATACTGTCGACTGCTAGAAGACCGCATAAATTAGCCTTCAAAGAAATACTACCAGAATGCTCCTTAGAAGTAAGGGTGATGAGACTTCGTCTTATTTACTTTGGACACATCATCAGAAAAGAGCAATTGGTAGAAAAGTGCATCCTGTTTGGTAGAGTAGAGGGTCAGCAAAGATGACGAAAGCCCTCAGTAAGATGGATTGACACAATAGTCTCAACAGCGGGCTCAAACAATGGCACAGGACCGGGCAGTGTTTCATTCTGTTATACATGAGGCCGTCATGAGTTCAAGACTACTCAACAGCAGCTAACGACAATGATTTTAGAACACTTTGCAAAGACAACATCTTAAAACATTATTGAAATTATTAAAGTCGTTATGAGTTCTTTATTTTCTAGCAATGTCTATGTAAATTGGCCAATTGAATAATAAGATTCTTGTAACCTCAGAAACAGAATCTTTTAATATTTGTATAAAACTTATCTTTGAGTAAGCGCTCCAAGCAGTATCTCGCTGCTGTACTTGGCACGCGGATTCTGCAATTAAATATTGTTTTTAAGTAACTTATGACATCCTAGCAGAGGACTGCCAAGACATACCATTTGTACGTTGCTCTAATTAATTCCCTGCAAGTGATAAATCTTCTCTTCACCCTTCTGGCCACATTTTAACCTCCTTTACAGAGATTTCATTTGACAGCGAAGACGAAGCAAGTCAAGAATGGAGTTTATCTTGCTTGTGTTGAAGCATTTGGAAACCTGCAGCCAAGTATCCCTGCAAGAAATTTAGAGTTTGTGTTCTAAAAGTGCAGCGTGTGGATACATTGGCCCATTATGGAACTCCTTTCTCTTTGTTTTATTCACAACATGAGCTCTCTGAATGGCAATGTGAAATATCATTAACTCTTATGATAGTGACAGGACACGTAGCATTTGATGCATTTTTCTTAGGAGAAGGTCCTAGCACAGCATATAGTACAGACCAGGAGAGAAAGCCAGTGCGGCTTGCGATATCCCACCTCGGTTTCCAGGCCTCATTTGTCTCTACCATATGGCCTGTTGAGGTTAGGTAAATGAAAGGACAGTGAAAGGTAGACTGAATGCATCATTTTAGTATATGAGTATTTTGAGAATTATTCAGAAAGAAAGCAGTGTGTCAAATTCCAGTTGGTGGGTATAACGACGTTTCCTAGCAGGTAGCGTGATGGTCACTGATCTTCTCCAGGAGCCGTGAGGGCATAATTTAGTTCTTAGGCTGTGGGATAAATGAGTCCAAAAAAAAAAAAAGAGAGAGATCTGGACATTATGGAAAAAAATGTCATTGTCCATGAAGCTGCTGTCATAACTCATGATCATAATTGCTTGTTAATATTATGGCTTTGAGTATAAAAGGTTCTGACATCTTTAAACAGATTATGGGGTTTAGTGACAACCAGAGAAACATATTTGGTTTTTAAAAGATATTAACCCTGAAATCTTTTTGGTCCCCTAATAAAAAGCCCATTGCCATTGAGTCCATTCCGACTCACAGTGACCCCATAGGACTGAGTAGAACTAACCCCCATAGGGTTTCCAAGGCTGTAATCCTTATGGAAGCAGACTGCCACATCTTTCTCCTACAGAGTCGTTGGTGGATTCGAACTCCTGATCTTTCAGTTCGTAGCCCAGTGCTTTAACCACTGTGCCATCAGGGCTTCTTTGGTTCCTTAATACTTACCTCTAAAGGGATCTGTGTTGTTGAAAATTGGAAAAATGTTTAAAAACCTGAAGGAAAGAAAGAGTCCCCATCATCCAACTGGACAAAGTTATTGAATATTTTAGGGCATATCTTTAGTTTTTTCCCTTTATATGTTTTCTTAATTAAGAGTCTTCTTGTTATAAACAACAGCAAATGATTCTGGCTCATACAAACAAAGAAGGGTCTTGAGTGGACATGAATTACTGTGAGCCAGGCAGCTACCCCATTTGTCTTTTAGAATATGTTGTGATAAAATCAGAACAATATTGTACATATGTGGGTGATCCTCTGTCTGCCATGGGAAACATCCATTACTGTTCAACGGAGGGAATTCAACAAAGAGGAAGAATTCAAGGGTAAAGGGGTACATAGGAAGAGAGATGGTCTCTAGCTTGTCATTAAGCCATGTAATGAACAGAGAATGCTTTAGCAGTTCTGCATGAAAGGGACTTTGATGGGGTTGGGGAGCAATGATAACCCCAAAATACTGCGTAGGTCAAGCTGATATGTGGCCAGAGGTCATAGAATAAATCTTATGGGGCCAGGGAGGGTTAGAGAGGTGACAGTGGAAACATAAAACCCTGGGCAAGCTTATTCACAGTCAAGGGAGGGAAACAAGCAGCAAAGCAGTTTACAGGGTGACCCATGTTTTCCCGTTTACAAAAAACCCAAACCCATTGCTGTGAAGTCGATTCTGACTCAGTGACTATATAGGACAGAGTAGGACTGCCCCATGGGGTTTCCAAGGCCATTTTAATCTTTACGGAAGCAGACTGACACATCTTTCTCCCACAGAGCAGCTGGTGGGTTCAAACTGCTGACTTTACAATGAGCAGCCAAGCACTTTAAACACTGTGCCACCATTTTATAATCTGGTTTTGTAGGGGCTTTAGGATTGAAAAAGGGACAGGAATTTTTTTTTTTTTCCTTGGGAAAATAAATATTCTCTTTAAAATTTGTCCTTTCAGTCAGTTTTTGGTTTAACTCATGCATCTTTACCAAACCAAACCAGTTGCCGTGGAATCGATTCTGACTCGTAGCGACCCAGTGCGTCTCTATAAGATCATTATTTTTCCTTCACTTGACTTCATCTTCCCATTTGACTCTTCTCTGTTGAAAATGTAGTTCGGTATGCAGTTCCTTCAGACTTCATTTACGGTTCTTTCTGGAGGAGAACTGCTAGGGTTTGTAGGAAGAAGTTCTTATCAGAAGTGGTTTTCAGATTTATATGCTCTGAGGAAAAATTTCATAAATTGGCACTAATGTACCAAATTAATAAGGCATTTAAAGATCATGTACTTTAAAATTACGTTTGTACTGAGTGCAGTGCTTCTTGAAACATTCCATTTAGCGTGAATGATGTTTTCAGCAGTTTTGCCTGATCTTCCCAGAAAAAGTCTATAATAGTTTCCCTGTGAGCAGGAGACTGGTGAGCTCAGAATTTCTCTCTGTTCTCGAGGTGACTTCACATGAGGAGGAGGGACCCCATGGAGGCCTTTTGTGATGTTTGCTGTCATCTAGGAGGCTCAGAAGCTCAAGTGTCTCTGTTCACAGGCTTGTGTGTCCTTGGCCTGACATCTGCAAGGTTTGTGGTTTCCAGTGAGCGGTGTTGCCTTGGGCTAATGGCCAGGCTCAGTGGTTAGGCTTCTCTGAGGCACGGATGGCTGAGGGCATTGGCAAAGCATCTCGTTCAGCCCATCTCACATTTTCCGTTATAGAGAGTTCTTTATTAAAATAAGGGTTCACAGTGATTAAGAGCCTGGCCGCTAACCAAAAGGTGGGCAGTTCAACTCCAGCTGCTGCACCTTGTGAAAACCCTATAGGGCAGTTCTACTCTGTCCTGTAGGGTCACTATGAGTGGGAATTGACTGGACAGCAATGGCTTTTTTTTTTTTTTAGTTCCAGTGGAGTTGATTGGCGACCTCATGTGTGTCAGAGTAGAACAGTGCTCCATAAGGTTTTCAATGGCTGTTTTTTCAGAAGTAGATTGCAAGACCTTTCTTTCGAGGCACCTCTGGGTGGACTTGAACCTCCAACCTTTAAGTTAGCAGCTGAGTGCCTTAGCCGTCTGCACCACACATTGGCTCCAAAATAAAGGTGTTTTTTACCTTTAAGAGGGTGTGATGTTAGTAAATGACATCTGCTTCCTTTCCTGAGTTCAGAGCCACCTGAGAAAGAGGTACAGTATGGACAGAAGATCACGGTGTGTTATTGATAAGAACTAGACTTGGATTAGACTCACCACCCAGTCACTGGCTGACTTAGTCACCTAGTGCTGCTATAACAGAAGTAACACAAGTAGATGGCTTTAACAAAGAGAAATTTATTCTCTCAGAGTCTAGGAGGCTAGAAGTCCGAATTCAGGGTGCCAGCTCCAGGGAAAGGCTTTCTTTCTCTTTTGGCTCTGGGGGAAGGTCCTTGCCGTCAGTCTTCCCCTCGTTTAGGAGCTTCTCAGTGCAGGCACCCCAGGTCCAATAGACATGCTCCCCTCCTGGTTCTTCATTCTTGGTGGTAGGAGGTACTCCGTCTCTCTGCTTGTGCCTCTCATATCTCTAAAGAGATTGACTCAAGACACAACCTAATCTTGTAGATAGAGTCCTGCCTCATTAACATAACTGTCTTGAATCCTACCTTATTAACATCATAGAAGTAGGATTTACAACACATAGGAAAGTCGTATCATATGACAAAATGGAGGGCAATCACACAATACTGGGAATTGTGGCCTAGCCAAGTTGACATACATTTTGGGGGGACACAATTTGATCCATAACAGTAGGTATGTAGAATAGGTTTTATATATTAAAGAAGTTTGAATTCTCAGAGTGGAAACAGAAAACCTCTGGGACTCTCTCGCTATTCAGTTAAATTAGGGATTTTAGAATTCCCTAAGGGATAGTTTCACTTCCTTTCAAACTTCAGTAATTACGGATGAAAGAAGGACAAGGACAATGACTTTTTGAAGCCTGTAGTAATTGATTCGGTGGCTTCTGCCGGTAAGCAGAACTCAGAAATTAATCTCAGATAGAATGCTCTGCTCATATCAGGAAGGGTCATCCTTCAGTTCCACAATGACTTTTCTCTTAAATTTCCTTTCAAGTCAGAAATTGAAAAGTCAGAGGAAAATATCATCCCATCTCTTCCCTCCATGTGTATAGACTTGTCTACATCTGACTGAGGATTTCTTTCCCAGTCAGGACGAGGTTGATATTTGCAATCAAGTTAATTTACTAAACTTGCCTTTTCTTCTCACAAGACTGATTTAGCACTGGAGCCACTACTTGGCTAAAAAAGCTCTGCAATTTCACGACATGCAAAAGGTCAGTGTTTCTAGGAGGAAGCAGGACTCTGGTCTTTAAACAGCCTGAACACTGTTGTGTGGTGGTTTGCTTTCATCTCATCTCACATTTGTTATCATTCCCAGTTCTTAGGTGGGGAGTCCAAGTTTTGGAAACTTTCGGTTAGACCAAGAAAGCTGGACTTCCTTGGATATACTTGGAGGCAAGCGAGGAGTGGGTCAGTGGTCTGTTGGGAGCCAGACTTGAAACCAGAAAAGACGATATAGAGATGTTAGAAAAATAGATACATTTCTCAGATGTTAGAAAGAGTTAGAAAGTCTCATGGAAGGCAGCTTCAGGGCTCTCAGTTGGGCCCTTGTCACTAGACCAAAGAGAGCAGGTGCCAGAAGACAAACCCTTGTAAACACAGGAGATTTAAGCATTCTCTCCAGCATGTCTTTGACCCTCAGACATGGGAAAACCAAGTGTGATCTTTATTTTCATTAACTATCCCAAACACCACAAAAAAACCAAAAAAAAAAAAAGAAAAAAGCTAATCATCCCTGCCCTCAATTTTAGATGTAATGCAAACAATAATCTCTTTATGGAAAATAAGAAATACAGAAAAACAGGAAAAAGATACCACCCATACTTCCATCATCAGAGATAGCCATTGTGATAATTTGGTGTTACAACAATCTTTGAAAATGTTGTTCCCTTAAAATGTATTCACTTCTCTTCCCATGGCTGCCCCTGACTCCATCCTAGATATAAGTGCTTTCAGACTGGTTATATCTGCGTACAGAAATTCCTAATCCTGTACCAACATACGTACATGTATATTGCGGAATTTCTTTTTCATTAAATGTGTTGTAGACAACTTTCCAGGTCAGTAGATATCAATCTACCTTGCTCTTTTTAATAGGTACATAACAATCCATAGTTTAAAATCAGGTAAGTCAGAATTTACTTAACCAACTTCCTATTAAAGACCATTTAAGATATTCCATTATTTTTGTGCCACTATAAAGTGTTAACAGTACACACAGCCTGGTACCTAAATTCTTATGAATTAATCCTTTTATTTCTCTAGGATGAATTATATCTTTATAATTAAAAAAAATATATATCTTTATAAATCTGTTAAAAAACACCAGGCCCAGCTAGTTGTACAGCCAATCTTCAAAGAACAGATAATTTTTTTTAATTAATTAATTGTACTTTAAGTGAAAGTTTACAAATCAAGTCAGTCTCTCATACAAAAAGTTATACATACCTTGCTATGTTCTCCTAGCTGCTCTCCCCCTAACGAGACAGCACAGTCCTCCTCTCCACCCTGTATTCCCTGTGCCTATTCAACCAGCTTCTGTCCCCCTCTTCCTTCTCATCTCACCACCAGACAGGAGCTGCCCACATAGTCTCATGTGTCTACTAGAGCCAAGAAGCTCACTCCTCACCATTATCGTTATCTTACAGTCCGGTCCAAACCTTGTCTGGAGAGTTGGCTTTGGGAATGGTTCCAATCTTGGGCTAACAAAGAGTCTGGGGAACATGACCTCCAGGGTTCCACTAGTCACAGACAGACCATTTAGCCTGGTCTTTTTAGGAGAATTTGAGATCTGCATCCCACTGTTCTCCTTCTCCATCAGGGGTTCTCTGTTGTTTTCTCTGTTAGGGCAGTCATTGGTTGTAGCTGGGCACCATCTAGTTCTTCTAGTCTCAGGCTGATGTACTCTGGTTTATGTGGCCCTTTCTGTCTCTTGGGCTCATCTTTACCATATGTCTTTGGTGGTCTTCATTCTCCTTTGCTCCAGGTGGGTTGAGACCAGTTGATGCATCTTACATGGCCACTTGCTAGCATTTAAGACCCCAGATGCCTCTCACCAAAGTGGGATGCAGAACGAGGACAGATAATTTTTCTATTATTAAAAAGATGGAATATAGAATATAAACCCAGTACCCAGTATAGATTGTGTCAAAAAGACATGATCCTAACCACAAAATCTAACAAAGATAATATGTAAAAGGAAGTACAGATCAATTTTAGTAATGAATATAGAAGCAATATTTATAAATAAATAAAATATTAGTAAATTAAACTCTGGAGTATTTTTAAAAAGACATCTTGCTTGATTAAGGCTCACTCTGAATGTAATGGTGGTTCAGCATTAGGGAATCTTTGGAAATAATAGATATGTGTAAATTAAAGAAAAAACATCATTAAATGTTTAAAACGCTTGTCATTATAATGAGCAGCCCCCCCCCACCTGCTTTTTGTGCGTTAGGTGAAAGTTTACAGAGCAAATTAGATTCCCATTTGATAGTTTGCATATGAAGTGTTTCACGGCCTTGGGTTCATTCCCCACAGTGTGTCAGCACTCTCCCCATTTCCGCCCTGGCTTCCACATTTCCTTTCGTCCTGATTTTCTACCCCTTCCTTCCTCCTTATCTTTACTTTTGGGCACATGTTGCCCTTTGATTTCCTATAGTTGATTGTTCTAAGGAGCACATTCCTCTTGGGTGTTAGTATTTTACGGGCCTCCCTGTGGTTTGGCTGAAAGGGGGTCTCTGGCAATGGCTCCAGTTCCAGTTCAGAGGGGTGTCTTAAGGCCATAGTCTCGGGGGTTTCTCCAGTCTCTGTCAGACCAGTAAGTCTGGTCTTTCTAGTGAATTTGGTTTTTCGTTCTACATTTTTCTCCCACTCTGTCCGGGACCCTCTGTTGTGATCCCTGTCAGAGCAGTCTGTAGCAGCCATTTTTAATATCTGAGTAAAATAGGAAAGGATCCTGGGATACTTAGCTGTCTGTTTGGAAGAAAAAAATTTAGTTTTTTCACCTTACACTAGACACAAGAAAAACTTTGAGATGGATTAAAGTTCTAGCTATAAATATAAAGAAGAAGTAAAACATTGGGAAAACATTCAGTAAAACGTTAGTTTTTTCACCTTACACTAGACACAAGAAAAACTTTGAGATGGATTAAAGTTCTAGCTATAAATATAAAGAAGAAATAAAACATTGGGAAAACATTCAGCAAAAAGTTTATATCGCCTTTGGATTACATAGGAAGCTCTGAGTCCATAAGGAAAAAGATGAATGGTATACATCTTTAGAAAAAATTATTTACGTGTATACTTATGTTTGTATTTCTTTAAATTTACTTTCCCACTGGAGACAAACAAGCTTCATCCATATTGAACCGTCTCCACACCGGCTCTCCAGGCTGGTCTTCAGTCAGGATGCATTACACAGTGTTCTCAGTTCATATATACCATAATTATTTCTCCATGTTATAAATTCTTAGGAACACCATTCTTAATGCCAGTAAAACAGTTCACTGAGGATGTTACAGACTCCTGGGGGAATTAAGTTGGTGTACCAGCCCTGTAATTACTGAAGCTCCATCAGTAACTTGGAAGTTATAGCTAGAACTTGGACCAGTTAAGCACATGGTGGATTTGAGGATTAACACTCTTTCTGATTTTAATAGCTGATGTCATTCTCCTTCCACCCTCTTCCACCCTGAACTATCCTTGGTACTTCACTGCATTTGCCTTCTGCTCTTCCTGATACGGTAGACCAGAGCTTTATATTTCTCTGAATGACCCTCCAAGACCTTTATTTATACAATAGACTCACCAGTTCTCTATGATGGTCTGTTTCTGCCCGACTTTAAATTCTGTCTGTCCTTGTGACCTGCTTTGGCTATGCTCTGCCTCCATAATCTAGTTCCAGACTGGGGGTTCTGATGAAAGGAAAGGAGGAGAATTGATATATGGTCAATTATTTACACTAAGTTGTCTATTGGACATTTAAGGTAGCCTTTGTGTTGCCATGAATCGGCATCGACTCAGTGGCCACTGGTGTGCTTTACGGAGAGGCAGGTGGGTAAGGGTAGAAGGAGGGGAGGGGTCGAAATAGGCTGAAAAAAGAGAAATGTGTCCATTAACATTTGCTATTTTAGCACAGTAATTCTCAGCATGATGAAAATGCTCTTAGAAGAGTATGTGTGTATATGTATACACATGCATTTCCTGCCATATTAAAAAAAAAAAAAGGCCCTAATTACTTGGCACCGTTCCTTCAAAATAATAAGCAGTTGTATTTTTAGTTCTATATGATGAGCGAAGCTGTGTAGGCATCTAAAGGAATGTTACTTAAGTGAGGGACAGGGAAGGAAGAGAAGTCCGAATGTGTACTTGCTTCTTGATTTGAGAGAGAGAAAGAAGACAGGCTCTCTAATTCTAATTTTGTCCCTGGATTTTAGTGTTCTCATACTTGTTGGCTTCATTCTACATAGGAGGAAAGCATCATGGCTCCATGTTGACCTCAGCAAGAGAGCACCTGTGCCCATCTACAGTTTTGGGGCCCTGGCCCTCCACCCTCATCTCCTCTTCCCTTCCTTCCATTCTTTTTCGGGATTGCAGCTTTCCCTGCCTTAGTATCCTGAAGGAGCAGCCCCCAATGCAAGGACAAAGGCCCGTCCTTCCCTGTATGCTGACGTGGGTTCTTAGGAGAGTTTGTCTTGTCTTTTGTCCACACGAGATGTTTAGGCAGGGCATACTCAGCCCTGTCCCCATCTTGTTGCCTAGATTCTTCTTTTCGTGAGCTCAGCATATTCTTTGTCAACTGCCTGAGAAATACCTTTCTCCTGAATTTACCCCAAATTGGTGGTTTTTCTTTATCTTCATGTTCACTTCTCCCAAACATGGACTCCTTTTCTGTTTTCTAAAACAAAGGAAGTCATTGAAGGAGAAGGCTCTCTTCAGTGAAGCAGGAAGACGTGAAAACAAAAACAAAACAAAACAAAACTCATAGCGACACTATAGGACAGAGTAGAACTGCCCCATACATGCTCCAGGGAGCGGCTGGTGGATTTGAACTGCCAGCGGCCTTTCGGTTAGCAGCCGAGCTCTTAAGCCCTGTGCCGCCAGGGCTCTGGGAAGACATAGCCTCATCCTCATTTGCCTCACCTTCCACACTGCAGCCCCTGACCAACTGCACGTGAGACCCAAGGATCAAGAGTACAGTAAGTGCCCGGGTCATGGACGTCAGCCTACGGACGGCTCCTGCTTGCCCTTAAGTGTTGTGTAATTTGCCCTTACCTGGAAACCATTGAACCAACCCCTGCTCACAACAGGTTCTTCATCACAGTCGCCTTCAGTTGCTGCGCACGCAGGTTTTATGTCATTGAAAAGCCTTCAAGCCTTTTCTTGCACTAAAACCAAACCCATTGCCATGGAGTCGATTCTGACTCTTAGCAACCAGCAAAGCTAGATAAGAGATGTATGTGCCTATTCTGACTTAAACCTGCCAAGTGGACTTAAAAAAGCCCTTAGGAAAGGATCTCACTGATCACCTAAGGACTGCCTGTAATTGCACATGATACATTTGAAGGCTCAGATTGGGGGTGCCAAGCCCCGAAGACATGGTGTCCAGTTTGGTAGTCTGCATTTTTAGACGACCTCAGAGATCAGGAGAGGTTGTGGCACCTCTTCACGGGCAGAGTTGCAGAGTAGCCAGCATCCGTCAGTGCGGGGTGGAGGACAAGCCTCCTACACAGAGTGAGGGCGTGGAGCTGGTAAGCTGAAGCCCAGCTCTTCCGTAGTTGGCACCAGGAGGATACTTTAAACTTGGAGCTTTCAGAGTTTTATAGCCATTTGTTAATTAAGCTGTCTGGATTTTATGACACCCCAGTGTGATAAGCAAGAAGAATTTAGAGATCTCATTTTCCACTGTTGAAACAGGGGTGCTGTAGGACGTAGCAGGCATCCAGGATCTCAGAGCAGTATTGAACCTGGGTTCCATTCACCCCTGAGGGTACTGGTTAGGTTTGGCCTCTTTTGCTCCTGTGTGCTCTCCTCCACCCCTCCTCTGCCCTCCCTCAAGTCCTTAGCACCTCTGGGCAATAATGAGTTCCAGGTTCAGCTGGTCTGAAGAGCTGTTGGTAATGGTTTCTCTGTGTATTGGGGAGGACCCAGCTCTCAATGTTCCACTCTTTGGATTCCCTCGTTCACTTTGTTTTAAACCTCCGCAGTTTTCTTACTTTCTAGCTAGTTTAGCAATGAAGTTAAATAGGTAATTTTAATTTCACAGTACATTTAATAATAAAAATTAATAAAATAAATATAACAATAATTAGAATTTTTCCTATTTAAACAGATTTACTGATAAACCTAATCATTTCTGAATTATAAAAAGAGCAGAATAGACACAGACAGACATAGGGGGCAGATGCCCTATGAAGACAGGCACACACGGCACACACATATTTTTATATTAAATGTATTGTGAAAGTAAAATTAGCTACTTCATTGCTAAACTGGCTAGGAAGTAAGGAAACTGCAGAGGTTTTTAGTGGTAAGGTTTGTTCAGGGTCTGTAGTGAGAAGTATGGTAGAAAATAAAATGTGTTATTTCTTTGAAATAACTAGGTATAGCAGCAGCAAGGCAGTAAAGTTCCCTGCAGTGGTCTAATAATATTCACCTATGATGTTTTATTCTCAGAGGTGTATATACTAATTACTGGACCATTACAAAGAAGGAAACCTTGTTTTCTTGACATACCCAAAAATCTATTTCTAAACAGCATTGAAACTTGTTTCAAAGTTTCCACATTTGGTATTTGGAGATATTAAAATTTGTGTCAACATGGGGTGTCAAATTCTCATTTGCAGTGATTTCTCACAACTTAGATTCCTAGAAATTCTGAGCCCTGGTGGCGCAGTGCATAAGAGCTCAGCTGCTAACCAAAAGGTTGGCAGTTTGAATCTACTAGCCACTCCTTGGAAACCCTATGGAGCAGTTCTGCTCTGTCCCATACAGTCACTATGAGTCGGAATCAACTGGATGACAGTAGATTTTGTTTTACGGTTATCTATTTTTAGAGTTCTGTTTTCTTTGATACTCTGGAGTTGTCTCTGTTTTACTCTAACAAATACATTTATAGCCATTTGAGTTTTTTAAGGACGGTGCTTGCTTCTTTGTCTGTCACTGGGCATGTGCAATGTAAAGCTGGATTTGATGATGGTGGCTGCAGCCTCCGAGGCTCCTTCTTCCTGGATCCAGGCAGTGTGTTAGATCCCAGTCTGTGTTCCCACAAATCCTCACACAACTTTCAAGATGGGCAGTGTCATCCCAATTTTGCAGATGATAAAACCGAGTAACTTGCCCAAATCTGGCTGAGTCCAAAACCCATGTTCCTTCCACTAGAGTGTGTTCCTTTTGTCAAAAGAGTTCAGCTCCTAAGAGGTTGAACTACTTACCCCCAGAGTTTCTCAGGAGTGTGTATAATGTAAAGCAGTGATTAACAGTGGTACACTGACCAGCAGCAGGGGTGTCCTCAGGGAGCTTGTTAGAAAGGAGTGCAAATTCCCAGGCTTTCTCCCAGACCCACAGAATCAGAGTCTCTGCTGGTAGGGCCTGAGAGTGTTTTCACAACAAGGATTGTCCAGGTAGGGTTTATGCTTAGGCTTGAGAAACTCTGATGTAAGGGACATAATTGTCTTGTATTTTCATAAGTGTAATGTGTGTCACATTTTCAAATTAGTAACCACTATTATTGTTTAAAATTTTCATAATCTATTGCTCAAAATATTTTTAAAGGAAGTGACAGTGTACTGACATAATTCACACAATTTCCAATTTTCTTCTAGAATAGAAGCTCATTAATTTAGGTTTCACTGCTTTGCAAGTTTTAATCCTGACAAGGCATCCATTAATGTTTATATTTGCATTGTATATAGTAAAAGGATTTGCCAAATGCTGAACAGATTGTGTAAACAAAATTGCATGGAAAAAAACTTTTAAAAATGTTTTCAGCAGTACTTATTTGCCTGTAAAAAGCAGATCTTTGTCAGTGCCTCTATTTGTCAACATTTTGCCAAGAAAGAGCTATTGAATGTAGTTAGGTTACATATATCCTGTGTCTTAGTTACCTAGTGCTGTTATGACAAAAATATAACAAGTTGGTAACTTTAAAGAGCAGAAATTAATTTTCTCACAGTTCAAAAGGCTGGAAGTCTGAATTCCATGTTAGGCTCCAAGGGAAGGCCCTCCCTTGTCTGTCTCTGCTTCTAGTAGCTGCGGATGGTCCTTGGCGTTCTTGGACTTGTAGAAGCATCAGCTGTGTGGGACTGTCTTCACATGGTGTCTACTCCCCGTGTGTCTGTGCCTAGTCTGCTCTTTTTATAATTCAGAAGCAGTTAGGTTTAGGACCCACCCTACCCTGGTATGATCTCATGAACGTAGCAAAAGAAAAACCTTCATTTCCAAACAGGCTCAGATCCGCAGGCTCAAGGGCCAGGATTTTAATACGTATTTTGGGGGAGACACAGTTCAATCCATAACATTCTGTAATATCATCTTTGAGTTAATTCTAAGTGAGATTCTGTGGCTGGCTGCATCTTCCAGTACTGCCTTTCCCCGAAAAGAACAATGTGAGTATGTGAGTTTAACATCTACAAAGACAGGCTAGAGTATGTTTATAATCAAATGCTTAACTCTTCTTCCAAGTTTTGGGGCCTGTACGTGGGAAAGACGCTGCAGTTTTAAAAACAGGTAAAATGGGTACACTTAGATTGATTATAAATATTCTTTTTCCAATTTAAACCAATTGACTGACTTAAAAAAAAAAAATTTGCTTCCTGCGTCGTTCAGTATTTTCACCCTTCCCAAATGCTAGTATAAATATCTGGGGGGAAAAATCCCTAAATATCCAGACTTTTTGGCTTCTGAGCCCATGCTCTTAACCATCAGGCTTGCTTTACTGCTGTAGCGTAGCTCAGAATGTGCACGCACCCAGCTTCAGAATCACTTTTCCAGGGAGCTCTCTGTGCGCCTCCCAGCACAGCACCTCTAGGGCCACATTTGCAGTCATACAAACCTTGTTTCATTACCCACGGCTGTTGGCCCCATGGAGCCAAGTGTAATATTCTAATAGAAATTAAAAGTCTTAAAGAAGCCACAAGTGACTGGAGAGGCACTATCTAAGGAGAAATTCTGCTAAAGTAATTTGTGTATAACCATTTGGTTATGCCTGATACTTCTAATATAAAGGAATTCCCCGGGATGTGGTAAAGGAATGAAGCTGATGCTGGAGGAGGAGGGGGGATTCCCTGTCTGCACAGTTGAAGGCAGGGTGGGGATGCTGGCGGGGTACCCCAGGTGGGGGTGCCCCAGGTGGGAACAATTTGGCAGCAGTTTTGAGTCAGGTGGTATCTTTTTTCTAGGCTCTTGGCTTTTTTTTTTTCCCCTAAAGGCTTTATTGAGATATAATTCACACACCATGTGATTCACCCATTTAAAGTGCACACTGCAGTGGGTTTTAGTGTATTCAGAGTTGTGCAGTCATCATTACAACCTAATTTTAGAATTTTTTCATCACTCCTGAAAGAAAACCCTCCCCATTGGCTCCCCTTCTCCTGCTGCCAGGTGGTTGCATGCTGTTGAGTTGATTCCAACTTATAGTGACCCTGTGTGACAGTAAAATCCATAGGATTTTATTTGCTGAAATTTTTGTGGAAATAGGTCGACAGGTCTTTCTGCCACAGAGCTATTGGGTGGATTCGAACCGCAAACCTTTCCTTTAGCAGCCACCTCTTTAACTGTTTCATACCAGGACTCTGTCCTCCAGTCCTTGTCAAGCACCAATCTACTTTCTGTCTCTATAGCAGGGCTTCGAACTGGTTTTTTCCAGTTCAAACCCCTAACAAGTTCCTAGGCTAATGCTGCTGGTTAGGGACTGGTTCTGAGAACCACTAGTAGAACAGTGGTTCTCAAGATTTATTATACATAAGAATCACCTGGGGACCTTGTTACATTGTAGATGCTGATTCAGTATATCTGTAGTAGAAATGCAAATTCTCAGCAGAGGTTCCACCCAGAACGAACTGGTTCAAAGCCCTGCTCTATAGACTGGCAGATTCTGGACATTTCATATACATGGAACCATGGCACTGTGAGCCCTTTCACGAATGGCTTATTTTCTAGGCCTTTATTATTTTTTTTTAATAAAAAATCACTGATTAAACTCACTGTATAATTGAAGAACAAAACAGAATAAAAGTTTGCTTGACTATAATCCTCAGTGAAATGGCTTTTTTTTTCCTTCTAAAATCTTAATTTGTCGTCAGGTAAAACTGACCCACAAAGATATAAAGAGCTTCACATAAACACCACCTAGGTAAAGACATTAAAAAAAAAAAAAATCAAAGGAAGAGACTTAATTAAAACCATATAGGGTCTTAAATCTAGTAGTATTATACCTGGTCAAAGACTTATTAAACTCGAACAAAAAATACATAGACATTGCCAACATTTCCTACATACATTTCTAAAGTAACTCTTGGGGTTGCAAACCAGGTATCAGAGAAAGCATGCTTTGCCTTTGTTATTTCGGGGAAAAACCCAGCTGCTTTCCTGGGGAAGAGAGATTAGTGGTGTGGATGGGATCTCACTGTTGAGTATTCAGGCAGAATTACATCTCCTTATCTGTTAATAAGCCAGCAGACGTACTACATTTTCAGCATATTTCTAAAGCTGTTTTGCAACTATAGAAAAATAACTAACACCTACCCGTTGCCATCGAGTCAATTCCGACTCCTAGCAACCCTACAGGACAGGTAGAACTGTCCCATAGGGTTTCCGAGGAGCGGCTGGCACACTCAAACTGCCGACCTTTTGGTTAGCAGCCAAGCTCTTCACCGTTGTGCCGCCACTGGAACTCTCAGGACCTTCGCCATACAGAGCTAGGATCTCCAAGGGAGCATGTGCCAGCTGTATGCAAATATCTCCTATTAAACATGCCTGTCTTGGGCCCACCCAGGGTGTGTGTCTGGCGCCATCCTATAAACTGGGGCAGCAGTGTCCCCTGGGCTTGGCAAAGGTCTCAGGGCAAACGGCCCCGCTGCTCCCTTTGTGGGTCTAGCTTTTTGGCTTGACCAGCAGTGCATTTAGCTTCTTTCTTAACCAGCATTTTTGGCTGTGCCAAGGATTTCTATACCCAGAATAATTTTAAGCGGTGGGGGGAGAGGTGGCTTAATCAGAGTTAAAAGGCAGTGGTGTGAAAAAGATTAGATAAGGGTTAGGCAAAGCTGTGTAGAAAGTCCTGCAGTAGTCCAGAAGGAGTCCGGGTTAAGCGTTCGACAGCTAACCGAAAGGTTGGTGGTTCAAACCCACCCAACAGCTCTTTGGGGAAAGACCGGGCAGTCTACTCCTGCAGGCAGCCCTGTGGGGCAGCTCTGCTGTCATGTGGCGTCCCCGTGAGTGGGCATTGACTCACTGGCACCCAACAATGGCAGTAGTCCGGGCTCTAGGAGGAACAGCAGGGCATGAGCTCAGCGGACGCTGATGGAGGGCTGAGTGCACTTGGAGGTGGTGGGGAGAGGATGACTTTCGGGCTTCTGTCTGGGAGACTGGGAGATGGCATTGGCTGAACGGGGTCTGCTGGGGAGGAGGAATGTGTGGGGAGGAGAATGAGGTCAGTTTGAAGTTCAGGGTAAGATGTGTGCGGAGCAGTAGTTGACTGTACAGCTGCAAGCTAGAAAACTTCCTGCGGAGTCCTCACCACATGGGTGGCGGTGGTTGTCTGTGCTGTGCTAGAGATTTTCCAGAGAAGAGAAAAGATATGTGAGGGGGCTGCTTGTCTGCATTCTAAAGAGGTAAAGCAGAAGGGAGTGGGCCCCAAAACTCATCAGACAGGTTGACTTTATCAGGAAGAAGGAGACTCTTCAGAGAGATACGAGAAAGAGAAGGTGATGCTATAGAGTGGTCATACTGTGAGGAAGGAAGTTGGAGGGAAATGATTGGTGGGCTGTTTTTGGCTTCCTTCTTGTGTAGCCCTTGAACAGGAAGGAGTCCTCCATGTCTCTCGTAGTGGTCAGGTTTGCTGTTTGGCTGAGGAGCAAGGAAACACCTTGGCCACTGGCTGGCACCTTTTGGTGGCTGAAGCATAAGCTTACCACCACCAGTGATTAAGGTGGATTCATATTTTGTGGGTCCTTCCTTAAGATGTTGTTGTTAGGTGCCCTCCAGTTGGTTCTGACTCATAGCGACCTTATGTACAACAGAACAAAACACCCCCCGGTCCTGTGGAATCCTCACAATTGTTATGTTTGAGCCTATTGTGGCAGCTGCTGTGCTAATCCATCTCATTGAGGGTCTTCTTCTTTTTCACTGACCCTCTACTTTACCAAGCATGGCGTCCTTCCAGGGACTGGTCCTTTCTCATAACATCTCCAAAGTTAACCTGATAACATGAAGTCTTGCCATCCTCGCTTCTAAGGAGCATCCTGGTTGTACTTCTTCCTAGACAGATTTGTCCATTCTTCTGTCAGTCCATGGTGTATTCTTTGCCAACACCATAATTCAAAGGCGTCAGTTCTTCTTGGGTCGTCTTTATTCATTGTTCAGCTTTCGCATGCATGTGAGGTGATTGAAAATACCATGGCTTGGGTCAGGCATACCTTAGTCCTCAAAGTGACATCTTTGCTTTTGAACACTTTAAAGAGGTCTTTTGCAGCAGATTTGCCCAGTACAATATGTCGTTTGATATCATAAGCCCTGCTTCCATGGGCATGAATCGTGGATCCAAGTAAAATGAAATCCTTGACAACTTCAATATTTTCTCCATTTATCATGATGTTGCTTATTGATCCTTAAACTAAGAACACGAAATTATGAATAAAGAAGTAGGTCCTAGGCTTGGAAGTGTCAGCGAGTGGCCCTAAACCTCAAGCCGTTTTAGCTTCAAGGTGAGTCTGTCTGTCTCCACAGTGATTGCTTGAGTGGTCTTCGAGGCCGAGTAGGAGAGAAGGGTAGACGTTTCTAGTTTGTTGACACTTGATTTTGTAACCTTTTGTTAGCTGCTGTGAGAGAAGAATGAAGATGTAGGGGATTTGGGGGCAAACACATAAAAAGGGAATGGATGGGCTTTTGGTATTTCTGTAACTGACAAGTTAACAAAATTATGAATGATTTTACCCAATCCTTTGTTAGTGAACAGTCTGGGTCTTTGGGTAGAAAATGAAAACATTAGAGCTGAGGCGAAGTAGAAAGGAAGTCAATTATTTAACAAAAAGGATTGGAGGAAAATTTGAGTGGTGATCAAATCAGGGTGAGCCTGACTGTGAAGCTCATCAGGATGAGGGATCTCCATGTTCAGTTAAGGGGGGCAGTTTTTATTACGGTCATCATGCTGTCAGATAATGCCTGAGAAGGGTGAGGGTTGCCTTTGTGAAGTTTGCCAAAGTCTGCTTTTCCATAGGGACGATTATAGAATGTGAAGAGGGTGAGGAAAGGTTTTGGTTTAGGAAGGATAGTGAGAAAAATTTAATACAATCTAGAAATTTAATATTCTTTCAAAATCAATCATTGGGTTTTTTTCCTTTGACTTACTGTGAATTACAAGACACTAATCTATTCTCCTAGGTACTATGGAAATGTTCTATAGGATCTTTGTTGTTGACTGGCATTGAGTTGGCCCTCAACTCATGGCGACCCCATGCAGAATGAAACAAAAAGTTGTGATCCATAGGATTGTCACTGGCTGATTTTTGGAAGAAATCTCCAGACCTTTCTTTCCAGTGTGTCTTAGTCTGGGAGCTCTCCTAAAACCTGTTCAGCCTTAGAAGCATTCAAGTCTTCACTGATAGATGGGTGGTAGCTGCGCAAGAGGCGTGTTGGCTGGGAATTGAACCTAGGTTTCCTGCACGGAAGGTGAGAAATCTGCCTCTGAACCACCACTGCTCCCACCCCTAGGGGATGAGTCAGTAGAAAGAAATAAGACAAGATCTCTGCTCCAGCAGAGATTCTAATCCTACACACACATGCAACAGTTGAAGAATAACTATAGTGTAAAAACCTGACAAATATAAATTATTATGTTATTGTATAAGGTGAATTCCTAAGTGCTGGAGGAATGCAGACTCTGGCACTGGGAAGAGCTGAAGCATTAGGGCGGTTTCTGCCATAGATAATAAGCCCTAAGCGAAGTTGTAAAGAAGATGATGGATGAAGTGGGCAGAGTTCCAGTGGCCTGAGCTTGTGTGCTGGCAGGAAGGAGCCCAGGGGCCTTCCAGAGGAATCGGTGCTATGTGGTCCAGTGGGCCAGGAAGACCCACTGGAGAGTCAGGAGAAATGCCTGAGCTGAAATGTTAAGCAGTTTTGATGGGGAGGCCCTTAACTACCAAAAAAACCCCAAACCCATTGCTGTCAATTACGACTGATACTAACCCTATAGAACAGAGTAGAACTGCCCCATAGGGTTTCCTAGGATCAGTTGGTGGATTCAAACTGCCGACCTTTTGCTTAGCAGCCGTACCTCTTTGACACTATGCCACCAGCGTTTCCCCCTTAACTACAGGGCTATTGTATTTGATTTAATAGACTACAGAGCACCTACATGGGAGGGAAACACTTTTTCGAGGATGTGGTGGCATAGTGGTTAAGTGCTATGGCTGCTAGCCAAAAGGTTGGCAGTTCAAATCCACCAGGTCCTCCTTGGAAACTCTATGGGGCAGTTCTACTCTGTCCTAAAGGATCTCTATGAGTCAGAATTGACTTGACAGCAATGGGCTTGGTTTTTTTTTTTTTTTTGTGTGGTACTCTACAGTTGGACTAAAACGAAAGCTTCTGTTCTTCGTTGGCCATACATCTTGTTTATTTTTTTCTTTTATGTGAGAGATGAAGCAATACGTCTTACATTGGCATTCTCTGTTGAGAGTCATTTTGTGTTAAACATGGCCTGGCTTTGAATAGACCACCCTGAAAGTTATGTCTTAGATCTATTAAAGGAACATATTTCCTTAATACACAACTATGCCAGTGTTCTCCTCTTCCCCAGGCAACAGAGAAAGTTTGTGTCTACTACTTGCATAGAAACTTATTTTCTTGCTTTGGTCTGGAACAGTACTGAACATTGGCTAGCTAAATAGAAAACTTATTTAAGAGCGGATCAGTTTTCATATTAAAAATCTTTTTTTAAAAAACCTGGCCTTGTCTTACCGAACGTATGTTCTGTGTGTGTGTATCTGTATATCTATCTGTAATTTTATGCACACATACCCGTTGACTCTGAGTTGATTCTGACTCATAGCGACCCTATAGGACAGAATAGAACTACCCCATAGGGGTTCCAAGGAGCAGTTGGTAGATTTGAACTGCTAATCTTTTGGTTGGTGGCTGAGCTCTTAACCACTGTGCTACCAGGGCTCCATTTATACACACAAACGTAAATATATATTGCCTCAATATCAGGTCAGTATCTACAGTATAGGTAATCTCAAGAACTGTTTTCCAGCTTTATTTAGAAAGTAGACTTCGTTCCTATTCAAAAATAATGGAATTCATAAGGAAATGTCTAACCCAGTGCCGTCGATTCACAGCGACCCTATAGGACAGAGTAGAACTGCCCCATAGAGTTTCCAAGGAGCACCTGGCAGATTTGAACTGCCGACCCTTCGGTTAGCAGCCATAGTGGTTCACTACACCACCAGGGTTTCCTAAGGAAATGTCTGTGAGCCTGTATACTACCATCTCCTTCGTTTCTTTTAAAGATACAGAAAAGCTGGTAAGATAATACTTCAGAAATGTTTTATAATGAATGAAAGCTTTTGAAAGACTGACTTTTCATCTTTGATTTTATATATATATTTTGAAAGGGATTAAGATTTTAATATGTGTCTATGTTGTCTGTGAATTTGATTAATAAGTCAAGATTTCTACATTTGTGTTTAAAGTGGAAAGAACTTAGTTGTAGGCATTTAGCTTTTGGGAAAGTAAAGAAAAAAAAGCAAAACTTTTATTGCTCATTTTTTACTTTCATGTTTCTGTTACAAGACCTAATGTTTATTCTCCCGTGGGGAGAACAACTCATCAGACCTTTCTGTATCAAGGTTTCACTGTTTTCTGCGGGAACTGTGATCCACTCCTCACAACGCGTGCGAAGGCTGAGCAATATTATTCAGTGTTATTTAGTCTGATATCGTAAAATCAGATAAAGTGCCCCGAAAAGGTTAATAATAACTGTTGACTTCCAGTCTAGGGTCTGGGCTTCGGTTTTGGAATGTTTGTGTATTAGTTGTAATGTTTTCTTCGGTCGCTTCAGATAAGCTAAAAATCAGTGCATTATGGAGTATGTGTTATTCTCAATGCATCCATTCAGTTCTGTGGAATGAGAAATCAGCTATGAAGAGATACTTGTTTTTTTGGCTGTGTTCGGTGAAGTAAGAAGAAAAGAGAACTGCATGGCACTTGGATCATTAATTCCCTTTTTCCCCAGCTTGGTAAAGGATCTGAGTATTGACCTTTAGTTATTTTTGTAAGGAACACTGGGTCTAAAATTGATTTCACTGTTAGTTTTTTAGAGAGAGGTATTACGTTTTTAACCCTCCATGCCCACGTACATGTTGGATTTCAGTATAATTTTGAATCAAATTCTTTTAAGTACATGAAACTTATATTACAATAAAATTCCTAAAGAAATAAATTGTTTCCACCCCTAAGCACCATATTTCTAGAATTACCTTCGTCTAAGCAACAGTCTCTTAAAAAGAGTATGAATTCTCAAGCTTCTCTGGGGAAAATTCAACTTGATTTAAAATTTCGGAGAGGTCTTTTATTCAGTTAAAATACAGTCATGTAAGTACCAGAGAATTTTGTTTAAATTTTAAAGTGGAATAGAATGGGGTATAATTTATGATGGAAATACCAGCCAACCCCAAAGTTCCAGTTGATTATTTCTGGGCTGTTTGGTTTTCCCAGCAAAGGGCCTTTCAGGAGGGGTAGCATTTACATAGCGTTTATTCTCTTCATGGTGTTTGTTGCGTCTTCATCCTCTGATCCACTTAGATATGTTTTAAAAACCGAGGTGCCCTTTGAAACCCAAGCACTTAACTGCTCTTTCTACAAAATTGAAGAGTTTGGAGAGGACGAAATTTTCTTTAACCGAAAGACGGGCACTATTTCTTAAATAGCAAGAGCTTAGCAGTAGAGTTCGCGGGACAGCGTCTTACTTTCCTTTGAGACCAGTGTAAAGTCCTCTTTCCTTATTTCGTCTGAAGAAAATTATTGGCAATGGCTGCGGTTATGTTAAAAACTGACATTAAATGGCTACTGGTGATGGTTGAACAACATGATGAACATAATTAATGGTACTGAACTGTATACATCCAAAGATTATAGAAATGACAGATGGTTTGTTACTTATATATTTACCACACACACATACACACACAAAGAATTAGAAAAAGAAATGATGTAACACACTCAGGGCTACATACAGTTTATCATTCTGTGGGGCGGGAGTAGCTGGATTCAGATTTCTGAAGCTGCTGGTAGAAGGTCAGCCCACTCATCAGTAGGTCTCTGGGGGTCTTGGCTCTATCTTCAGGTTCCTTATCTCTTAAAGGGAAGCAAGAAGACTTTTCTGCAGTAGGTTGTTTGATAGCAGGGAAGGTTCTACTTCTATTCCAGCCGTACGTTAGACAGGAGAAGGGATTTGGCTTATCGCTGGTGCTGGAGCTAAAAACTGTCTCCCTTTCCCAAGTAGTCTCTTAATTAGATTCATTAGTTTTATAACGGTAATTGGAATTGCTGAAGTTAAATCCCTGAAAAGTTCTACATTTTAGAAGGAACACCTCATTTACTGTTCTACTGTGTCCTGAGAAATCCGTAGTAAATTTTGTCTGACGTTTATTAACTCAAATAATACCTTATTAACTGTGTAAAGCCTTTTACAAAGCCTGATAAAACTAAGAATCTTCTCTTTTATTCATGTTTGTCTTATTGGTTTCTGGGTAAACATTTTATAGGCTGCTTATATTAGAACAATTAATTTTGATGAGAAAATGAAATCTTAGCTGCCATGTTTAATTCAATATTTATGTGACAAAGTCTTATTTGCTGCTGTTGTTAGGTGTTGTTGAGTTGATTCCAACTCATAGTGGCCCTATGGACAACAGAATGAAACATTGCCTCGTCCTGCGCCATCATCACAATCGTTGCGTTTGAGCCCATTGTTGCAGCCACTGTGTCAGTCCATCTCAGTGAGGATCTTCCTCTTTTTCACTGACCCTCTACTCTACCAAACATGATATCCTTCTCTAGGGACTGGTCCCTTTTGATAACATGTCCAGAGTATGTGAGAGAAGGTCTCGCCATCCTCCCTTCTAAGCAGCATTCTGGTTGTACTTCTTCCTAGGCAGATTTGTTTCTTTTGGTAGTTCATGGTATATTCAATAATCTTCGCCTGCACCGTAATTCAAAGATGTTGGTTCTTCTCGGGTCTTCCTTATTCATTGTCCAGCTTTCACGTGCATATGAGACAATTGAAAATACCATGGCTTGGGTCAGACTCATCTTAGTCCTTAAAGTGGTATCTTTGTTTTTTTTAATACTTTAAAGAGACCTTTTGCAGCATATTTGTCCAATGCAATACATTATTTGATTTCTTGACTGCTGCTTCTGTGGGCATTGATTGTTGATCAAAGTAAAATGAAATCCTCCATAACTTCAATCTTTCCTCCGTTTATTATGATTTTGTTTATTGGTCCAGCTGTGAGGATTTCTGTTTTCTTTATGTTGAGCTATAATCTGTACTGAAGGCTGTGGTCTTTGATCTTCATCAGTAAGTGCTACAAGCTCTCCTCACTTTCAGCAAGCAAGGTTGTGTCACCTGCATAACACAGGTTGTTAATGAGTCTTCCTTCAATTCTGATGTCCTATTCTTCATACAGTCCAGCTTCTTGAATTACTTACTCAGCATGCAGATTGAATAAGCGTGGTGAAAGGGTACAACTCTGATGTGCACCTTTCCTGATTTTAAACCATGTGGTATCCTGCTATTCTGTTTGAAAAGCTGCCTCTTGGTCTGTAATATGAAAAGAAGACTTTCATTTAAAACTGGTAATTAGAGTAACACACCAGCATTTTCTATTTCTAGAAATTGAAAGCTTTTTTTTAAGCCTCCTCCAGCTTTCCTTCTCAGTAACTAAATAATTAAGCCTGAACTAGTTGGAATAGCAGATGCTTATTTCATTATTTTTCATACTTGAGAAATCTTTTGGAACAGTTCTTTAAAAGAAAACCTTGTTTTGTAATTACAAAACTATTACATCATTACATGTTATTGTTGTTAGGTGCCGTCGAGTCATTTCTGACCCTATAGGACAGAGTAGAACTGCCCCACAGGGTTTCCAAGGAGTGGCTGGTGGATTTGAACTGCCGACTTTTTGATTGGCAGCCGAGCTCTTAACCATTAGGCCACTAGGGCTCCATGATTACGTGGCAGGGACACTATCAGAAAACAAAGAAAACACAGATAAATCCCGTTCCTCTTATACACTTCTGAGGTGAATTCTTAATCGTCATGGATAGATCAGGAAAATAAGCTTAATCTTCTTATTCTTATAACTTAAAAAAGTTAGATTCTACAGTTTTTTTTCTAAAATAATCCATTACCATCAATTCCGACTCATAGCGACCCCATGTGACAGAGTAGAACTGCCACATAGGGTTTCCAAGGCTGTAACCTTTATTGAAGCAGACTATCACATCTTTTCTTCTGCAGAGCAGCTGCTAGCTTCGAACCACTAACCTTCTGGTTAGCAGCCAAGCGCTTAACCACTGCACCACCAGGGCTCCTTTGTCTAGTATAAAAAAAACCAAACCCCTTGACGTTGAGCCCATTCTGACTCATAGTGACCCTGTAGGACAGAATAGAGCTGCCCGATAGGGTTTCCAAGGAGTGGCTGGTGGATTTGAACTGCTGACCTCCTAGTCAGCAGACAAGCTCTTAACCACTGTGCCGCTAGGGTCTCTGAGTCGAAATCAACTCGTCAGCAACAGGTTTGTCCAGGATAGGAGGCTGTAATTTTCTTTTGTTAAATAATTCTCAGAAGCAAAATGTTGTGTGTGTGTGTGTGTGTGTGTGTGTGTGTGTGTGTGTATACAGTATATTTCCTGTCTTGTTCCCTGGAGATAAGTTAAAAAGTTCAAATCCTTAGTGACAGGTACTGAAACAATGCCATAAAGGAGGCATTCAGAGAACTTTAATTTTTACCAGGTACTTAAAATGCAAACAGACAGAATGACATCACCTCAGAGCACAGGACTTTAGTGAATAGAGGCTTTATCAGTGTTTTTCTAGACCAGGCCACTGAAACGAACATCAATTTTTAATGGAGTTAAAAAAAAGAAATCCAGCTGTTCATTGAGCCCTAAGTCTGGCCTGTGCAGTTTGTACGTAGAACACAGAGCCAGGGGCTCCTATGTCCTGCGGACCTGCCTTCTCAGGAGAGCAGCCTTTCTTTTGCATACCCAGAACCTGTGAGTGCCATTTTGCCAAAAACACCACGCACCTAACTGACACAGGTGGGGTCACTTTTGTCCCCACATGTGATTTCTCTAACTGCTCCTTAAAGTCACACTTGGCCTTTAATAATCACTAACAGGACATCCCAGTCATGTGGTGTGACTGGCATGGTTATCAATGCCTACAGCCCTGCAGGGTGGGACTTACTGGAAGGTGGATGACAGTATGAAATCCAAAGAGCAACTTGAACTACTGTAGGCGGGCTGCAGGATCAAGAAGGACACCATAGAAGGTAAGCTCAGGGTTCTGCTGGACGTCAAAAGCAGCAGGTCACCACCCCCCCCGCCCCCAAAGGAAGTTGGGAAGCTGGTGCAAAGCTCAGATAGTTACTCTCTCCCCTGCCCTTACAGAGGATTGCTAAAGGTCATTTCTGTCAATTTGGAGTACAGACATGCAGATTGAAAGGGGAGAAAGTCAAGGCAAAGGGAAGATAAACTGGAACCAGAAATGAGACCTGTTCACAAAATAAATGCGTTCCAATCCTAAAGGTGCACCATTAACTGGGCTGCGAACTTTCCAGCAATCGCTGTGAAGAAGGATGTGCACTGGGTACTTAGCAGCAGTTTGTATAAGAACAACCAATTGTCAGGATTCTCAGAAGAGCTGCAGATTCCTGACACCAAGATCAGAAATGAACCTCTTCGTGGGTCCTCATGAAGGGAGCATGATGTGATCTAATGTACTAAACAGCATCCTCAACAACGTTCTTCAGTATCGGGAAGGCAGGCTCCATGGACCTATAGCTCAGCAATGTCCATCAGTATTGAAGAGGCAGGCTCCGTGGGCCTATAGCTCAGCAACGTCCATCAGTATCAGAGAGGCAGGTTCTATGGACCTCTAGCTCGACAGCGTCCTTCAGTATTGGGAAGGCAGGCTCCATGGACTTAATAGCTCAACAACATCCATCAGCATCGGAGAGGTAGGTCCCATGGACCTCTAGCTCAGCAACGTCCTTCAGTATCAGGGAGGCAGGTTCCATGGACCTCTAGCTTAACAGTGTCCTTCAGTATCGGGAAGGCAGGCTCCATGGACTTAATAGCTCAACAACGTCCTTCAGTATCAGAGAGGCAGATTCCATGGGCTTATAGCCCAAAATAAGCAGCTGCACATACCCAGTAAACAGCAGTTTTAATGGGGAAAATGTACTGGTTACTTCTCCGTCTACTATCTAGCTTGGTATCTTAGTTATCTAGTGCTGCTATGACAGACATATCACAAGTGGATGGTTTTAACATCAGAAATTTACTCTCACAGTCTAGGAGGCTAGAAGTCCAAATTCAGGGCACCAGCTCCAGGGGAAGGCTTTCTCTCTCTGTCGGCTCTGGGGGAAGGTCCTTGTCATCAATTTTCCCCTGGTCTAGGAGCTTCTTAGCACAGGGACCCTGGGTCCAAAAGATGCTCTCTGCTTCCGTGCTTCTTTTTTGGTGGTAATGGGGTCCCTCTCCTCTCTGCTGGATTCTCCCTTTTATTTCTCAAGAGAGATTGACTCAAGTTACAGTATAATCCTGTAGATTGATTCCTGCCTCATTAATATAACTGCCTCTGACCCTGCCTCATTAACATCACAGAGGTAGAATTTATAACACACAGGACAATCACATCAGATCACAAAATGGCAGACAACTACACAATACCGGGAATCATGGCCTAGCCAAGTTGATGATTTTTTTTGGGGGGGGGGATACAATTCAATCCATGACACTTGGGTTAAGTATAGATTTTAATAGTTTATAGAAGAAGAATGGACCAGTTTTTCCAGTTTAAAACATTTTCAGGTTAAACATTCTGTGAGTTCTGAGACCTTCTATATTTGCATGAAATGTGACTAAATAGTGGACTCTGGGAAGACAGAAATGGAAAAGTGAGTGAGAAAACACTTGCCCAGAAGACTGTGAGATGTCTTACTCTGGGACGTATAATTTTCTTACAGCTGTACCTCACTCAGGATAATTTTATTATGGCTGTAGCAGTAATAAACTGTCATTCTCTATGATAGAATAGTGGCAGGAAAAGAAATGGCTCTGCAATTTTCTTTAACCACCCCAACCTTCAGAAATACTTAATGTCAATGTTAAAATTGTGATATGCTGAGTCATTAACACCAGTGAAACCATTTTAATTAAAACCAGGTGCCCTGGAGTTGATTTCTTTTTTTAAATTTTTATTCTGCTTTAAGTGAACGTTTACAAATCAAGGCAGCCTCTCAAACAAAAACTTATATACACCTTGCTAAAAACTCCCAATTGCTCTCCCCCTACTGAGACATCCCGCTTCCTCCCTCCGCTCTCTTTTCGTGTCCTTTTCACCAGCTTCTAAACCCCTCTACCCTCTCATTTCCCCTCCAGGCAGGAGATGCCAACACAGTCTCAAGTGTCCACCTGATGCAAGTAGCTCACTCCTCACCAGCATCCCTCTCCAACCCTTTGTCCAGTCCAGTCTATGTCTAAAGAGTTGGCTTCGGGAATGGTTCCTGTCCTGGGCCAGCAGAAGGTCTGGGGGCTGTGACCACCCAGGTCCTTCTAGTCTCAGTCAAACTATTAAGTCTGGTCTTTTTATGAGAATTTGGGATCTGCATCCCACTGCTCTCCTGCTCCCTCAGGGGTTCTCTGTTGTGTTCCCCATCAGGGCAGTCATCACTTGTAGCTGGGCACCATCTAGTTCTTCTGGTGTCAGGCTGATGTAAGTCTCTGGTTTATATGGTCCTTTCTGTCTCTTGGGGTCGTAATTACCTTGTGTCCTTGGTGTTCGTCATTCTCCTTTGATCCAGGTGGGTTGAGACCAATTGATGCATCTTAGATGGCCGCTTGCTAGTTTTACGACCCTGCCATGCCTGCCATGGAGTTAATTTTTGACTCATGATGATCCAGTGTATGTCAGGGTAGAACTGCACTCCATCGGGTTTTCAGTGTCTGGTTTTTTAGCAGTAGATTGCTAGGCCTTTATTCCAAGGTGCCTCTGGGTGGAGTCGAATCCCCTGCCTTTTGGTTAGCTGCTCTAACTGGTAGTGCCACCCAGGGAAATATACAAGTTAAAAATAACTGCTTTTTGTATCACAGTTAATTTTCATATAATATTTAATAATTAGACATGGGAATTTTCAAGTGTCTTTTAAGGAAACGAGCAGAGAGCACGTGATGCCTTCATTGAATGATTTTACAGTTACGGCTTTGCCTTGGGCAACAATGTAAGCATTCTAGTTAATTGTTAATGTATTTAGTGTCTTTTGGGGAACATATTTTCAGTGGCATAGTACTTCTTTTGCTTGATATGCTAAGCACCTTACACTTTTGTAATATAAACCCTTTTTGCAAGGGTTAGTCTTTGACCCCTTTCTGGAGGGGCAAGGTCTGTACTTCCTATCCAGGGATACGGCATTAAAAATAACTTTCGGTCCAGTCACTGTTTTATTTTTTTCTTAGAGCAACAGAGAAACATTTTAGTAGAAGAAATCTTGTCCTTCCCCCATGTTCTCCACAAAAGTTGTGGTCCTTTGATGTAAATTGTTTGGCTACTGAAATGTGATTGGTGCCACAGCGGGCTGCTTTCAGTGGGAGGCAAGAGGGTAACCAGATGAATGTTTAGGAAAGAGAGATCACACAAACCCTGTGTTTATACCTGCCTCTGAGCATTACAGGAGAAGAAAGATAGAAGGAAACCTGAGCCAACAGCATTTCTTACCAATGGTTTCCAGGGGTGATGTTTAAAAAGTGAAATTCCAGCGGGAAGTGAACTCTCTGGTTACCCACTCATATCCTGTCGAGTACATATGTGAGGTTTGATAGCCTCTTCCCCAAATTTCTTTTGGAAGTCTTCAAATTTAAGCAGGATTTAGGTTGTTGACCATTTCTGAAACCAAATTTTTGAAGTTTATAAGTTTTCTAGGACTTGAGTCCCCGGATGCGGATATGTGTTTGAGAGAAGAGAAAGTGATGTGTGATTTTGTATGTATTGAGTAAGAAAACAAACAAAAAACCCAGTGCCGTCGAGTCGATTCCGACTCATAGCAACGCTATAGGATAGAGTAGAACTGCCCCATAGAGTTTCCAAGGAGTGCCTGGCGGATTTGAACTGCCGACCCTCTGGTTAGCAGCTGTAGCACTTAACCACTACGCCACCAGGGTTTCCTATTGAGTAATAAATTAGTTTAAATTTATTTATTGATGAAATTTACCAGTGATTTCCAAACACCTAACATTTGGGCTGCCCAGTGACTTAACTGGAAAAAATTTTGAAAAGAAACATGGGATTAAAAAACCAAAAAAAAAAAAAAAAACAAAAAAAACCCTGAGTTTGTAAATTCTTTAAAATGTCATCTCGAGTCATGTCAAAGCTATTATGTTAAAACCTGAAACCACACGTTTCGAATACTTCAGAGTCTGCAGAAATGGACAACAGTGCCAATCTTTTGGGTTTGCATATGATTCATTTTTTTCTACATAATCTATCAAAACCTTTAATTGTTAGATATATATAAACAACACACACAAGATGCTACGTATAGTTTGAAGAATAATAAAATGGACACCCAAATTGAAATAATATAACACTTTTGCTGTGAGCCGTCCCCAATTGCTTTGTCCTGCAGAAGTAACCACAGTTGAAATCCCTTAGATTTGCTAACCATTCCCTTGCATCTCTTTATACTGTCATGTAACCCTTTGCCATCCGGTGGATTCTGAGTCATAGCAACCCTACAGGACAGAGTAGAACTGCCCCGTGGGGTTTTCTAGGCTTTAATCTTTACAGAAGCAGACTGCCACATCTTTCTCCTGCAGAGTGGTTGGTGGGTTCAAACTGCCTACCTTTCAGTTAGCAGCCAAGTTCTTAACCACGGCACCACCAGGGCTCATTTTTTATGGTATGATATACATGTGTGTAGGAAACCCTGGTGGTGTAGTGGTTAAGTGCTATGGCTGCGAACCAAAGGATCGGCAGTTCAAATCCACCAGGCGCTCCTTGGAAACTCTATGGGGTGGTTCTACTCTGTCCTGTAGGGTCACTATGAGTCGGAATCGACTCAACGGCACTGGGTTTTTTTTTTTTTGGTATACATGTGTGTAATCCTAAACAATAGCATGATTTGGTTTTTAAATTATCTGTTCAATGCCTGTCTTCCCCCCTTAGCTGTGAGGAAGAGGATTGTGAATTGTGTGAATCCTGATCTTTGGTCTAATCCTAGCCTCCAGTTAGCAGGGCTCCTGGCAGTTAGCAGGCAATTAACAGATGTTTATTGACCAAATAAATTTTTTAAATGTTTGATCTTGTAAAAATGACTTTCTAATTTATCAATAAGTTGTATAAATGTGTGTGTATTGCAATAATAAAAGAAAGGTAGGTAGTATAAAAATTTATTCTTGGAGCATGAACTTAAAGGTATGGTAGTTAGAACTGGAAAGGCTTCAGAAATCGATAGGCAAGGTCATATGGCTAAATGGTAGTAGAGGTGGGCCCAGAATTTACATCTCCTAGTCTATGGAGCCCTCCTTGCGCAGTGGTTAAGAGCTATAGCTGCTAAGCAAAACATTGGCAGTCTGAATCCACCAAGCACTTGTTGGAAACCCTCTGGTGCAGTTCTATCCTGTCCTATACAGTCAATGGTAACGGGTTTAGTTTTTTCTGTCAACTACGCCACATCCTACTCTCAAAACGATCCCACACGTGTCAGAGTACAGCTGTGCTCCATAGCGTTTTCAATGATTGATTTTTCAGAAGTAGGTTGCCAGGCCTTTCTTCTGAGGTATCTCTGGATGGACTCCAACCTCCAACCTTTTGATTAGCAGTCAAGCACAGTAACGATTTGTGCCACCGAGCAGTTCAAGAGATCCCGATGGCTTTATTCAGGTTAATAGAAAGTCCCCACTGGACAGGGTGGAAGACAAATCACTACAGAAAGACCTCAGACATCACAAGTTAGCATTATATAATGTAATAAAGTCCATGGTAGCCCAGAAAAGATGCCATATTGTGATGATAATATAGTTTATTATATATTTTCACAGTAATGTTGAGTATGTATAATATTAGGATAACAGGAAACTAGAGTTTAGAGTACCTTTATTTCAAGTGAATTTTTCAAAAATACTTGCTAGAACATAACTTGAATTTGTCTAAACTTCTTAATTTTTTAATGTGGAAATCACAGGACTGAAAGAAAATTCGTAAGTGTGTTATCACTCAATAACTTGAGACTTCAGATGTGGACCTTACGTTAACATCCACATGTTCTATGTAGGGTTGGTACAAGGCTCATCACCTGCATTTTGGAGCCCTGGTGGTGCCATGGTTAAGAGCTCGGCTGCTAACCAAAAGGTCGGCAGTTTGAGTCCACCTGCATTTTAATAAATTTATTAAATGTTGAATTTATTTTCCAAAAGATGAAATGACCCGGAGGGTAAGGACTGGGTTCTGGTGTTGAAGATTCTTCTGACCCACTCTGCCCCCGCCCCCTCACAACCCAGGGATATTGACTTTTAATGTGTACTTTGACCTGTACTCAAAACGAAGTCCCTGAGTGGTGCAAATGGTTCATAGGCGTGGGTGCAAACTGCAAGGTTGGAGGTTTGAGTTCACCCAGAGGCACCTCAGAAGAAGGTCAGGAGATCTACTGCCAAAAATTCAGCTGTTGAAAACCTCATGGAGCACAGTCTACTCGATGGTAACTGGAAGAAGAGCACCCAAAAGACAACGGCCCAGCAAATGGGCAAGAAAGCCATCAGGGCAGGAAGGCCTGGCCATCTGGGCGCTACGGAACGCTGACGACTTATTCACAGGGCTGCTTTAGAATGCTTCCTCCAAAAATGCCAGCCATCTCAGTACTTTGTACTTGAAACATTTCTGAAGACTTTTATCTTTAAAATTAGTTTCCTGTTGTACAATCAATGTTAAAGTATTAGTATATGAGGAAAGTTATCTAGTGGCTCCCTCAGATCTCTGACTTGGACTCCGGGAGCCCTGGTGGTCATGTATATTTCACAGGAAAACCTCACTGCCTCACGTTCTCAGGGTGGTATTTTTAGGAGAGCACTTCCAAATGGTTTGACAGCAAAAATTTTAAACTTGATTTTGGCAGGCATGGGTCCCCTGAGATTTTAAAGTAGCTTTTATCAAAACAAGACCAGCTACTTGGTTGTGAGTAAGTAGAATTCCGAAGGCTGGGGAAGCTCCTGGTGGCGCTGATACTGTAAGTGTGGAGCATGATGAAGTAATAGCTGCCTGTTGATTTAGGCTGCGACAGAAGCGGTTTGCAGGCCAAGTCTGTTCAGCAGGGAAAAATGTTAAGTTTCTAATCTTTGAAAAAGGGTGTTTAGGGAGATAAAAATAATTTGGAGCGTTAAGGAATGCTGTGAAGTGTTTATTGGCAGTCGCTGGCCCTGAGTTTGGCATCTTAGGCCTCCATAACCTGGTGGCAATGACGGTGATGGTGATGCTGGTGGTGGTGGTGGCAGGGATAGAGAAGGCGTTGTTGGTGGTGGTGGTGGCGATGGTGATGGAAACAGCAGTAGCCACGGTGTGTCGATTGCGTGCTGCTGCAGAATTCTTTCCGTATGCTCTCTCAGGAAATGCTTTAGTAACCCTCGGAGCCAGATATTCCTACCCGGTTGATCGATGAAGTAGCTAAGACTCATGTAATGACATTATTGGTAGACAAATACTGGATTTGATTCCTGCTTTTGCGGTTTTTAAATTTGTGACCTTGGTTTTACCCTTCCTAAACCGAGTACAATAGTAGCTACCTCAGGAGGTGGTGGGGAGGGCTAAAGGAGAGAGTGTGCGTTAACGAGGCGTAGCTGACAAGGTGCCCGGTGAGTGTAAGCTGCTGCTGCGGTGCCTTCTGTCCGGGGCCACACCACTAGTAAGTGTGAGGTCGGTTTCAGCCTCAGATGGGCTTTGCCCCAAAGCGCTTACTCCTCCTACTTCACGGCCCTGTATCAGTCAGCTCATGACAAATATTTCCTGAAAACTGGCCCAGGTGGTTAGTTTCAGGTTTGCTCTGATACGTACAACACTGGGTGGAAGGAGAATTTCTGAGTTTGAGGTCAAAACACATCTCACGAGAGTATGTGGGATCTGAAATAAATTGATTAGTGTTTTTGTTTATCAAATAGTTCTGAAAGCTCTTTGAAAACTACAGCTCTCTCTACTTCTTGTCCATTCGGTCATTCTGGTTATTGGCGTTCTGCGACCACCTCAACTCACCTCTCGTTATGAGGACCTCTGAATTTCTACTCAAACTGATCACCTGAGGGGAGTGGTCAGTAGTGAGATGTGGGCATCCCTGAAAAGCACTGAATGTCGCCACATCCCAGTCCCCAAGGGCCTGTCTCATAGCGATGCACTAACATGTGCCATTATTGGCATTTGTATCATTTTAGCATTTAGGTTTGGGAGTCAGAGAGAAGTGTTCTAAATCTTAGGCCCACTGCTTAATCACTGTGATTTTGAACAAGTTACTTAACTTGGCTGAGTCTCAGCTACATCATCTCTAAAATGTCGATGAAAGTAGTATCTGTCTACTTTTCAGTTGGCTGTGGTGCCTGTAGTATGAATAGATAGCACATGTAAAATTGTTGGGCAGTTCCTGGCATATAGTAGGTGCTCAATAAAAAGTCAATAGTCTATTCTGGTGACAATGTGTATGGAGTTACTATAAAAATTTTGTCTGGTTGAATTTGTAGGGAATCTATTAATGGGAGATGGATCCTTCTCGCTATGTTGCAGTAAGGACACATTGAGATTTAAGCCAGAATTCAAGCAATCTGTGTAATGGTTTCACCCTGTCCCTCTGTTTACGCGTTCAGATCCAGCCTTAGCATAAATAATAGCCTTACCGCGAATTCACAAGAAATTGCTGAGAATTCAGGAGCTTCGCTGCCTGCTGGGATTCATTTCTTCTCAGCAGACTGGCTGTCTGGAGATGATCCATAAGGCTGTAAATGAAAACACATGGCAGTGTAGCCAATGGCAGGGGAGCATGGGAGAAGTGACCACAGGATATTTAGGAACCACTTCATAGCTTGCTGCACCACAGCTGGGGCAAATAAAGAGATACATTTAGTACAAATTCCTTTTATGGCATTCTCTTTTTTAAAAGATCATTTTGCTTTGAAAAGCACAGGAAGAAATTTTTATTTCTAGAAGCAGTTTATGAAGCAATGTATTTCCATAACCAGAGAGTTTAGCTTCGTCTGGGGTATGAGATTTTGAGTATGTGGTAGAAAGCAGGAATAGGGGAGGTCTCTTTTTAGGCCCCCTGTGGCCATCCCAGAGCCCTGGTGGCACAGTGGTTCAGAGCTCAGCTGCTCACCAAAACACCAGCCACTCCTTGCAAACCCTGTGGGGCAGATCTACTCTGTTCTATAGGGTCGCTATGAGTCGGAATTGACTCCTTGGCGGCGGGTTTGGTTTGGTTGGTTTCACCTTCCCAAATAAGCTCAATTAATGGCCAAGAGATGAAACAAAAATGTAGAAAATGTTGTTAGTTTGGCAATTCTCTTGTAAACGCAAAAGTGGTCGCTGTGTAATCATAGGGAGCATTGGTTTGCTGATACATTGAAATATTATGAAATTTGCTCTCCCTAATGGCATTTATTTTTTTGGGTTAGTTTTGGAAAATGTTAGTAATAAGGATAAGATGGAGTATGTATTTGTTTATTGCCTTTTTTATAGTCCTTGTGCATAGCCAGTTTCTCTTCAGAGTTAGTAAGGAGTGATCTCATATCTTCCATTTTCTTAATGTAAAATTTCCTTTCATAAAATTGGAGTCTTACCTCATGAATATTCATGGCCTTCGTAGCTCTCATCTACTGTGTGTCAGGCAGACCTCTGATGGGAACAGCCTCTGAAGACTACAGGAAAAGAAAGTGCAGTAGGAATGGGTGGTGTGACCGTAGGTCATTGTGGGAGCACCATCCCCCCCCCATTCAGAACAATATCCGAATATTAGAGAAATCAGTAAAAATGAAAGGAGCATCCCTTCTGGTGGGCAGTTAGGCAACTGGTCGAAAATTTTAAAAGTGCGCTTAGCTTTGTCTCAGCAGCTAGCTGCGCTTCTAGGAAGCGCTATCACAGAGCTAACAACAACAACAAAAAAAACAGAGCTAATAGAAGTAAAATACCCAGCCAACGAAGTTCACGCAAGGTTGTTAATAACGAAAGAAAACTACCGGTCTCCTTAAATTATAGGTTATTCATACACGGTTAAAATACTGACACATAATTTTATGGCAAATAAAATGGCACTATATTTTAAGTAACGAATGAGCATTTGAAATCTAAGAGTTTTTTTTTTTTTTATGTTATTAATCCTGAATTCATGAAACTGGATGAGCTCTGAAAAATGTATGTGTGGGCATCACTGACCAACAGAAAGATTTACCTTCTGAAGAAAACCTAAGTTTTCAGTTGTAAATATTTTGACCTGCAACGAAAAGGTAGTTTTTTTTTCCCCCAGCACAATTGCTTTAACATTATCATACCTAAAATAGTTATCAAAATTTCCTTAATATCATTGAATAGAAAGGAAAACTTTTTGATTGAAAAATACAATATTTTCTCAACTTCCTCAAGCTCTTTTGAAGATGCAATCATCTGGGTGCTTAAAACACCCATGGCCTCGTTCCTGTCAATAATTATGATACAATAAAAATGTGTGTCACAATGATATTCTTGGTGCTTTTGGACATGGAAAGATTTTATACAGGGAGGGGAAGTATGATCAGATTTGGTAACCTTTCTTACTGACACAACCTAATTGTGTCAAATTAAAAACACGCGTTTGACTTTCCTCTTCTGCCTTCTATTACTGCCCCCCCCCCCCGCCCCCCGTCCTGCTCTGCCTTCTCCTGCACCTGTTTGAACTCCTTTTCAAGAAGCAGAATCCTAATTGGTGTGTGGCTGCAACGTAGAGACCCAAGGTGAAACTTTTGATCTCTTAGAAACTGCTGCTTTTGTTTGGTCTGTTGAAAACATGATGGAATAGGATGTCAGAAAGGCAGATCTGTGAAACCCTTTTGAAGTTTGCTCTTGGATTTCATCAAACTTCCGGCCTCACTCTACTTTTTCCTGTAATAATAGCTTATGCAATCAATAACCAGTGTGGTTTTGTATCAGGATGTATCAATCACTACATCTTGATAATGTATTAACCACTTGAGCGTCATGCCCAAGTAACCTTAATAGATACTGTCATTTAAGTTGAGAAGGTCTAGTTTCTAAGAATATGGATTGACGTGGAAGACTTAAATCATTGAAAAAATGGTGGGGAAAAAATAATCCAAAGTCAGTCATCAGTTCTTTACTGAGCCTCTGCCAGGCATCAAATTTCTTGCTCTTATGATGACGTGACCAGCTCCAGAGCAAGAAGCCCATGAATGATGCCATCTGGTAGAATTTTTCAAATGTATTCGTGTGGTTTCATTTGGTAATTAACTCAAGAGTTTGAAATGCTCCTGATTTCAGGCTTGCTTTTTTTTTTTTTTTTTTTAAATCAGCAGTACACCATTTGCTGGTCTGTAATGAGCCTTGAAAAGTCATCTGGGTGGCTACCAGCATGTGACCAGGGGCTCAACTGTGGTCAGTCTTCCTGCTTACCTGCCTCCTAGTGTTGGGGCTCCCTCAGACTTGGCACCGCTATGAAGGAGGGACCAGGGGTTTGTGGCCCTCAGATCCTCCCACACCTCCATCCTCGGAGCCTCACAGTGCTGGATTATTAAAAATGGCAGTATGAGAGTTAACAAAAGTGCATTCCAAGATGGCTTTTTTTTGAACACTTGACCTCTTGCAAGCTTGAGAAAAAAGAGGAGCAGAGCGGTCCCCGTAGTAGACTAGTAGAGCTTGGCTCAAGTTTTAGGATGAAGAATTCAGGTCAGATGGAGGAGAGATGGACTGGGGAATACTCCAGGGACCATTGAAATGCGAAATTTAAATATATCTTGAAGACAGAGAATGTGTATGACCAGCCCTGGGGCAGGGACTGGAAGGCAGGCGGGAATGGGAAAGCTGGTAATAGGGAACCCAGGGCAGAGAAAGGAGACTGTTGACATGTCGAAGCGTTGTTAATCAGTGTCATACAACAATGTGTGTACTGTTTGATGAGAAACTAGTTTGTTTTATAAACCTTCTTCTAAAATTCAAGGACAAAAAAACATCAAAAATGTATATTTGTAAGGGGCGAAACCTGGAAATGACCCCAATGTTCATTAAAAGAAGGATGTTAGAAAAAGAGAGAGAGAGTGTATATGTGTGTTGCTGTTGTGATTTGAGAAGAGCTGTGTGACCTTGGTCCAGTTACCCTCTGAGCTGCAGGCCTCCTGTTTGCGAAACAAAGGAGTTGGAATAATCGATCCTTCAAGGTTTTTCTCTGCTTTAACCGTCTGGGGTTCTGGACTGTGTCTGATGGGTAAACACCTGCATCTGCTAGACGGGTAACTCGTTTCCAGGAACATTCTGGAATAAGTAGTCCTTAACTTCTATTAAGTGCAATTGAAAAAGCAATGCTAAGTTTCATACTGCAAGTTTTACTTTCCTGTGCATATTACAAGTGTCTCATGGCCCGCTGCAGGGAGGGAATGCTTTAATTTTAATAAAATCATTGGTCTGGTCTGCCCCTGAAAAGAGTTGTTCTCCTAAATGTGAGCGGATTGAATAAATTACAGGGCTTGTTTCTCCTGAGGGTTCTCAGCATCATGGAAAAGGCCTGGTATGCTTCTGTTCTGTGTGTAATTAGTTGCTCATTACTCATGTGACTGTTAAAACATAGAAATCTTGACTTACATCTCAAGATGCTGTTCATCATATGTTCAGAATTACCTCTGTTATCTATTGTTAGGTGAAATACTCTTGCATTTAAAGATTTTCTTTGCTCTCGTTTAGCTTATTCTGATTTTTTTTTTTTTGGTAAATAACAAGTTCCGAACAGCATGTCACCCTTGTCCTCTTTGAGCTCAGCTGTTGCAAATATCCATCGACTCCCAGTAAACTATGCAGGAATCTGAAAGATGGAGTCTGTGGAGCTTAGAGATCTAGAACTGGACACACCTCAGCTCCTTGCCTGCGACTGAAAAACAGCAAGGGTTAGCCTTACGCTTGCCCACTGCTGTTTGTTTTATTAAAACATCTGGGACCACCTCCATCTCCACCTGCCTTTGAGCCTCTGCTCTTGGCATCCCCTGCTGCCTTTAGCTAAAGCTGCTTTTTCACGTTCTCCCAAAGCAATGAGTTCTCACACATGAACTACATTATGGTTTTAGTCACGCGGTTCCACCAAGAAGCTGACCGGTGTTGGAAATTAATTTCTCATCTGCTTTTTGCTGGGTTTACCACAGCCCAGAGAATAGTGTTAAATCAGGGCCACAGACAGAATGCAGCGGGCTGGGATGCAATCCCAGATTCCCCTGTTGGCTGCAGTGAGTAAAGGCCTTTGATATAAATGACTTAAACACAGAAGTCAGAGGAGAGCAATCTGGAGAGACTTGTGTGATCCTAAATTCATGTTGATATTTAATTCCTGTTCCATTTGGGTACAGGTGTTAGGGCCTCTTCGACTCATGGATGGGCAGGTGTGGCAGTTCTCTCAGAGGGAAGGATGTATCATGGTCATCAGGGTGGAGGAGATCCTGGTATCCCCACGCTGTGGGAGTTCCATGTGCAGTGAAGAGTTGTTGCTGATGGTGTTTTGCTCATCCAGACAGTGTGAAGAACCGCTGTGGGGTGTGAGGCAAGGAGAGATGAGATGACTTGCCCAAGGCACCATGGTGAGGTGCTGGCAGACCTAGCCTGTGGGCTAGTCTCTGACCGTTGTCAGTGCGTCACTGGGGATCTGCTGTAAAGGAGCCCATCCTTAGGAGTTCCTGGGTGGCATAGTTGGTTAATACCTCGACTCCTACTGGAATGGTTAGTGGTTTGAACCCACCCAGAGAGGCACCTCAGAAGAAAGGTCACAGCCTTGAAAACCCTATAAAACAGTTGTACTCTGCACACAGGGGTTGCCATGAGTCGGAATCGACACCATAGCAACTGTTTTTGTTTTTTTTTGGTCGGGGAGGTGGTTTGAGGGGAACTCCTGCCTTGCCTTCCAGAAGGAAATCCTGATGTCTGTCTCCGTTCAGCCCTTCATTGCACATGGCCTCTTGTTCCCTCTCATCACAGTCACCTCCTCTGTCCTTTGATCGGACGACATTCATCCTCCTAGATTTAAATCAGCTTCTGCAGATCTGCATGACTGTGTACTTCTTTGCTAAGATTTACTTTTTGCTTTGAATGGAATGGAAGGGGTGGAAAAGTTGTGCGTGGGAAGGAATTTATGGTCATATATGAAGAGTATTTACTGACGTTTGTGAAAATGCCAGCATTTGTAATAGAGATGGTATCTTTTTGATACCTATCATGCTTGTGTAGGAGTGGGGGGAAAAAAAAGAAACAACACATGGCTTGGATTTCTCTACGAGGATAATTCTTTCACCAGCCCTCTTTGAGCTAATTTTGCGCCCTACAGGTTGATGCCACATTTTTCTTACTCATCAACTATTCTTCCAGGCTCCAAACCTGTAATTCATAACCCACTTGGCTTCTCTTAGGAGCCTTAAACAGCTGGTGGGCAGCATATAAACTTGATTTCCCTCTATCTAGGCAATCAAGGGAAACCCTGGTGGTGTAGTGGTTAAGTGCTACAGCTGCTAACCAAAGGGTCGGCTGTTCGAATCTTCCAGGCGCTCCTTGGAAACTCTATGGGACAGTTCTACTCTGTCCTATAGGGTCGCTATGAGTTGGAATCGACTCGACGGCACTGGTTTTGGTTTGAGTTTAGGCAATCAAGTGTTTTTCCATTTAAGATCATGGAAAACAGCCCATTGAGGACACTAGCAAAGATTGGCAGTTAAAACTGGTAGAAATGAAAAGACAGGATTATAATTTTACTGGCGACTGGTCACGCTAGGCACAGGTTATAAAATTCATACATTTCATGTTCACTGAAAGTAAGCTAGTCATATTGCTAGCATTGAATTAGTGTGTTCAAGTGGCATTTGGATAAATGTTAGTTGCATAGGATTTTTAGTTGAAAAAAAATCTTGCTTTTCAAGAAGTAAAACTAAAGCAATGAGAAACAGAGCCAGTAATTTGTCAGGATTTATAGTCCATCTGACCCAAAGTTAACTTAGTAAATCATTTGATTGTTCTTCCTGAGGCTGTGGAGGTGAAGGATCTGTTTCAGACAAGCTAAGTATTCCTGGTAGAAATGTTGATACATTGTAGCATTCATGAAGAGAAGAGTTCACTAGGCCATCTTATTGTCTGAGACACTTTTACAGTCGTTAACTCTTCCAGTACAGTTTCATCGTAAACGTTATTTTAATCTAAAATGTTTCTATCCAGAGGGAACCTCTGGCTATCTCCCAAGAAGACAAATATAAGCATGAATATTACTGAATTGATTTTCCAGAGATAAATTGGAAACAAATGTGCATGAGTAGAATAGATAAGTAGAAGATGGTATATTTAAGCCCATACTAGGCCAGATTTAAAAGGAATAAACTACAGTTATAGAAATCAATAGATCTCAAAAACATAATGTTGAGTGATAAAGTATGATTTAGTTTATATTTATTTAAAAATCGTACAAACAATTCTGTGTGTGTGTTTTAAATAGATTGGAAAGATAACACAAAATGCTAGTGGGAATGGGGATGGCATTTCTAGTCAGAAAATGAGTGGGAGTTGCCTGTATGGTCCTTTTTTTCTTCATATATCTCGTGGTAACATCTCACTGCTTCCCGAATCTGCCTGTTGACTTCAGCAAAGTGATCAGCATTGGGGTCCATGTTTTCATGCAACTGAAGCCCCTGACTTAGTTTAGAAAACTAAATCTATACGGCAGTGTTTTGAACAGGAAATCATAAAATTGAACATCTGGGAATGACAACATCAGCAAATTACATGCTGCAACATAGTATGTAATACATCTTACTAATGATAAGATGCTCACACACACACAGAACGGTGGTAAGTGGGCTTGGTCGTAACTTGAATACGCCGTAAGTCAGGGACAACCAGTGCTTGCTTACATAGCACTATACCCTGCCAGACCTTTAGGTCATTGTCTTAGTATCTAGTGCTGCTATAATAGAAATACCACATGTGGATGGCTTTAACACACAAAAATGTATTTTCTTACAGTTTAGGAGGCTAGAGGTCTGAATTCAGGGCACCAGCTCTGGGGGAAGGCTCTCTCTGTCGGCTCTGGAGGAAGATTCTTGTCTCTTTGAGCTTCTGCTCTTGTATGATCTCCATGCGGCTTGATACCCCTCTTCCCTCATCTCTGCTTGCTTGCTTCATCTTTTTTATATTGCAAAAGAAATTGACTCAAGATGTGCCCTACACTACTCCTGTTTCATTAACATAACAAAGACAACCCATTCCCAAATGTGGTTACGGGCCTCCAGATTAGGATTTACAACACACATTTTTCAGGGGACAACTTCATAACAGTCATTAAGGACAAACTTTTGGTCTTAGTTAATCTTGTAACCCTATTAGATTCCAAACGCAGTCCTTGACATGTAGTAGGTGCTCAGAAAGTGTTTGTGTAAGTGAGCTGAATTGAAGGCACTCTGAAAAGTATACAGTACTAAGCATATGAAAGGTGGTATCCTTCTGTACGTATAGCTTATGCGTTGCTTTGAATCGCTGGTTGTGTCCAGACGTTATATAGTTGGACAGTAGAATGTGGTCTTTTCGTGTTAGCTGTGCTGGTCACCACATGGCATGTACATACCCTCCTGGTTAATTTATAAATCTAGTGAGTTCACCTCCCAGTGAGTTCACCTCCCACTGGTTAGGCACACAAAATTAGGTGATTTCAGTCACGCCTGTCTGAGCTATACCCAACCCTTAAATTGCTATATTCTTAGAATCAGATTTCTGTTATACTGTCAACCTAAACTCACTGCCGTTAAGTAATTCTGACTCACAGCAACCCTGCAGGACAGAATAGAACTGCCCCAAGGGGTTTCCAAGGCTGTAAATCTCTATGGAAGCAGACTGCCACATCTTTCTCCCTTGGAGTAGCTGGTAGGTTCGAACTGCCAACCTTTCTGTTAGCAACTGAGTGCTTAACCGCTGCAGCACCAGGGCTCCTTATATGGAATAGCAAGGGGCTGTAAATAGCCAAAGCAATCTGGAAAAAGACTGTCAACAGCACATGCATATTTGAGCTTCTGTTCAGCTCAAGGCTTTGGATCCTGTGGGGGTGGGGTAGTGAAGACTGAAGTCTGAATCTCTGCCGTCAAAGACATCACACACTGTCTGATGGGGGAGGCAGACCTGTAAAACCTCACATCAGATGGTGTGCTGGGACTGGTCTGTTTTAACTGTGACATGCTGTAAAGTTCTCTGCTCTGCCGGACTAAGCCCTTGGTTCCCAAGGGTAATGTAAATGGTTCTATGTGACAGTAAAAATAAGCTAAAAAAACCAAATGACTTTTAAGTGCTTTTTTCCATTTTTTCCACTAGCATGACTGACTAATGAGGGCAAAATTGATGTCAAGGAGCATGAATTAATAGATGCCATTTGCATCCACTTCTTTTTAGATAGAGAGAGAGAGACCTAGTGAGAAGCAAGGGGTTAGTGTTTTATTTAAAATGTTTTTCCAGCTGTCTTTAGCAAGGATTTTCATAATATTCGATCCCATTCCTGTTTGGTCCATTTGAAAGGCAGCAATACAGAAGGGAGAGAGCATTAACTTTGGTGTCTAAAGATCTGGGCTCGAGCCCCATTTCAACCACTTACAAGCTTTGTGGTCTTGGCCAAGGTTCTTCTCTGAACCTCATTGTGCTTCTCTAGAAAATGGGATTAACAATACCAACTTTGCCCTTGGAAGCAAGTAATGTAGGTAAGCAGTTGGAACAGTGCTCGGCTGAACTAACATAGGTCTGAATACCTCAGTCTGAACATTAACACAGAGCTCACTCATTCACTTGTTTGGTGGAGAAGCAAGAGTTCACAGTTAGTCAGGAGTCACTGTTGGGAACAACCACCTTTGCAAAGTTTTCTTGAGTTCTAAATTTCAAACTACTTTCCAGAATTCCCAAATATTAGATTTAGATTAAACAGAAAAAGCAACCGAAGATGTTCTTTAATTGTCACTGAAACACATAATTGAAAAACTCTAAAAGAATGGGGTGGAGACACCAAAAAAGGGTTATTCATTGACCTAAGTGTTAAAACAAATCAATAGCATAGTAAGAACATATATTTTTTACTAAAATTGTTGAGTTTCATCCATGGGCGAATTCTGAAACAAGGACCACTATGTTTTTCTTAAAGAAATGCTCACAGCCTGACCTACCCCTTTTGGTTTGATGACTCTGCTGGGCAGACTGACTGTGGTTGTCTTTGGGGATTGCCTTCTTGATCCACAGTTACTGCTTTGAATAAACTTGGCCTCCATACCTCCATCGGGTTATTGGTGTGGGCTTGGAAAGTGTGAGTCTTATAAAATCTGCACATTTTCCCTTCAATAATGGTGTAAATTAATGGTGTAAATGCTTCCCATAGCCCGTCCCCTTGCCAGGCTTTTGAGGTTAAATCTGCTGTTAGCTTTGCCCCAGGTCTTCTGCTTTGGCTAGGAGGGCACAGGAGCCACCAAGCCCCTTCCAGTTCTTGGCAGACCGGCAGGTGATTGTTCAAGAGACCTGTGGATCCTTCCTCAGATCCAATGATCCCAGCTCACCAGGCTCACACAAAGGAGCCCTGGTGGCAGAGCGGTTAAGTGCTCAGCTGCTAACCAAAAGGTCATCAGTTTGAACCTACCAGTGGCTCTGCGGGAGAAAGGACCTGGTGATCTGCTCCCGTAAAGATTACAGTTTAGGAAACCCTGAGGGGCAGCTCTACTTTTCCCCATAAAGTTGCTATGAGTCAGAATCCACTCGACAGCGCCTAAGAGCAACAGGCTCACACAGGCTAAAGTGATGTGCGTCACAGTTCAAAACGCCTCAGGCAAGGTCAACAGAAATATGACAAGAATCCAAGCAATGTCTGCTACCCTCATCCCACAGGACTGTGGAGGCCTGCCCTCACACAGGGGACTCCAGCACTCCCTGGGTTAAATGTTGCCTGAAAGGGAAGCCAGAATCCAGTGATTTCTTACTGCTGTTTTCTAGGCACTTAGGTTAACCTGGGTGCATCTCACTAACCTAGTTACATAGGTTAACCTGGGGTGCATCTCACTAACCTCGTCGCTTAGGTTAACCTGCAGTGCCTCTCATGTTCTGTTTCAAAATGAAGTTGGGAGGTTGGATTACCTCAGGGCCAGCAACCGCAGCTCCCAGGCTTGAGCGGGTGGTCTCCTGTTTTAATAACATGGCCTGCTAGCTGATTTCTGTAGTTTTTAAATATTTGAAAAAATAAAAAGAATTTGTGACAGGTGAACTGAAATTCAAATTTCAGTGTCTGTAAGTCTTACTGGATCACAGCCACACCTATTCCGTTATGTATTGCTTATGGCTGCTTCGGTGCGGTTGTTGTTGGTAGGTACCCTCAAGTCATCTCCAACTCATAGCGACCCTGTGTACAACAGAACGAAACGCTGCCCGGTCCTGAGCCATCCTCACAGCTGCTGCTATGTTTGAGCCCGTTGTTGCGGCGACTGTGTCAATCCATCTTGTTGAGGGTCTTCCTCTTTTTTGCTGATACTCTACCAAGCATGACGTCCCTCTCCAGGGTGCTCTTGTCTCCTGATAACAGGTCCGAAGTGTGTGAAATGAAGTCTTCCCATCTTTGATTCTAATGGGCATTACGGCTGTACTTCTTCCAAGACAGACTTATTCCTTCTTCTGGCAGTCCATGGTATGGTGAATATCCTTTACCACCACCGTAATTCAGAGGTATCAGTTCTTCTTAAGTCTTCCTTATTCATCGTCTAGCTTTTACATGCATTTGGGACAGTTGGCCCACGGCTTGGGTCAGGCCCACTTTAGTCCTCAAAGTGACATCTTTTCTTTTGAACAGTTTCAACTTTGGCAGCAGATTTGCCCAATTTAATACGTTGTTTGATTTCTTGACCGCTGCTTCCATGGGCGTTGATAGTGGATCCAAGTAAAACGAAATCCTTGACAGCTTCAGCCCTGGTGGTACAGTGGTCAAGAACCCAGGCTGCGAACCAAAAGGTTGGCAGTTCAAATACACCAGCCACTACTTGGAAACCCTATAGGGCAGTCCTACTCTATCCTATAGGATTGCTATGAGTTAGAATCGACTAGACGGCAGCAGGGTTATCAAGATGTTGGTTATTGGTCCAGTCTTGAGGATTTTTGTTTTCTTTATGTTAAGGTGTAATCCACACTGAAGGGGCTGTGGTCTTTGATCTTCATCAGTAATTGCTTCAAGGCTTCTTCACTTTCATCAAGAAAGGTTGTGTCATCTGTACAAGGCAGTTATTAGTGAGTCTTCCTCCAATCCTGATGCCCCATTCTTCTTCATATAGTCCAGCTTCTCAGATTGTTTGCTCCGCATACACATTGAACAAGTATGGTGAAAGGACACAACCCTGACGCCCACCTTTCCTGACTTTAAACCAGTCAGTATCCCCTTGTCCTATTTGAATGCCTGCTTCTTGGTTTATGTTCAGGTTCCTCATGAGCACAGTTAGGTGTTCTGGAATTCCCATTTCTTCGCAATGTTATCTGTAATTTGTTACAGTCGAACGTTCAGTCCATCAAATCTATTCTTGGAATGGCCTTTAAATTCAGGTGGGATATACTCAAGGTCGTACTTTGACTCTCCTGGACTTGTTTTAATTTTCTTCAGCTTCAGCTTGAACTTGCATGTGAGTAATCAATGGGCTTTGTAAACATGACAGCAACAAAGCTGAGTGGTTGCCACAGAGACCCTATGGCGTTCAAAGCTGAAAATACTTACTTTCCAGCCCTTTACAGAAGAGATTTTTGACCTCTGGCATAGATGGATAGATGCTGGGGGCGTGTATTTGTTGTGTTGAAGGCAGGGCAGTGGGATGGGGGTGAATATGGACTTGGACATTTGTGTTTGTTTCACTCACAAGTGGCTGGGAATTACGCTTTTTCCTGGACACTTTGTCACTATTTTCTTGCCATTTGCTCGGAGAGCACCTCTTACTCTTCTTACTCTTGGTTGTCAATTAGGTTACTCCCTTCTTTCTCTCTCCTACCCTTTCCCGCGTCTGTTTCACAGAACCGAAACAAATCATTTCAGCTCTTTCCGTGGCCTTGGAGGTCGGTCTAAGCCCTTTTGAAGCATAGAAAATTTCATGGTCTTTTTGGGGAGTTTGTGTCTCCTGTTACCTCAGGTCTCAGGGTCTTCTTGCCAGAGACCCTGCTGTCCACAAGTAGGGGCTTTTTCTGTTAATCACTAACGCTATTTCTATGGACACATGGGAAATCCAATTAAAAAACTTTCATTATAAAAGTTCCAAACATATAAACTGGGAGCTCCTAAAATTCAAACACTTAGGCTCATCTTTTTACCAAAGGAGTAAAAAGACAACCTACAGAATGGGAACAAATTTTGGCTACGACATATCTATCAGGGTCTAATCTCTAAAATCTGTAAGATACTATGAAACTTCACCAACAAAAAGATAAATAATTCAATTGAAATATGGGCAAAGGATGTGGACAGGCACATCACTAAAGTAGACATTCAGGTAGCTAACAGAGGAAATGCTCACTTGAGGAAATGCTCTCGATCATTAGCCATTAGAGAAATGCAAATTAAAACTTCAATGAGATTCCATCTCACTCCAGCAAGGCTGGCATTAATCCAAAAAACACAAAATAATAAATGTTGGAGAAGTTGTGGAGAGATTGGACCACTTATACACTGCTGGTGGTAATGTAAAATGGTACAAACACTTTGGAAATCGATTTGACGCTTCCTTAAAAGGCTAGAAATAATACCATACGATCCAGCAGTCCTGCTCCTTGGACTATATCCTAGAGAAATAAGTGCCGTCACATGAATAAATATATGCACACCCATGTCCATCACAGCACTATTCACAATAGCAAAAAGATAGAAACAACGTAAGTGCCCATCAAGAACAAATGGATAAATTGTGGTATATTCACACAGTGGAATACTATGCAACAATAAAGAATGATGAATTCTTGAAACATAACATGGAGGAATCTGGAAGGCATTATGCTGAGTGAAATTAGTCGCAAAAGGACAAATATTATATGAGACCACTATTATAAGACTCAGGAAAAGGTTTAAACACAGAAGAAAATATTCTTTCATGGTTACGAGGGTGAGGAGGGAAAAAAAAAAGGAGGGGGGAATTCACTAACTAGGTCAAAAAACGAAACCTGTTGCTGTCCAGTCGATTCTAACTCATAGCAACCTTATAGGTCAGAGTGAAATTGCCCCGTAGGGTTTCCAAGGAGCACCTGGTGGATTTGAGCTGCTGACCTTTTGGTTAGCAGCCAAGCGCTTAACCACTGTGCCACCAGGGTTTCCACTAAGTAAATAGTAGACGAGAATTATCTTAAGTGAAGGGAAGGACAACACAATACAGGGGAAGCCAGCATAACTGGACTACACCAAAAGCTAAGGAGTTTCCTGAACATAGCTGGACACTTCGAAGGACAGAGTAGCAGGGGCAGGGGTCTGAGGACCATGGTTTCAGGAAACATCTGGCTCAGATGGCATAATAGTTTATTAAGAAAGTGCTCTGCATCCCACGTTGGTGAGTGGCGTCTGGGGTCTTAAAAGCTAGCAAGCAACCATCTAAGATGCATCAATTAGTCCCAACCCACCTGGAGCAACGGAGAATGAAGAATACCAAAGACACAAGGAAAATTTCTGCCCAAGAAACAAAAAGGACCACATAAACCAGAGACTTCATCAACCAGAGACCAGAAGAACTAGATGGTACCTGGCTATCACCAGTGAATTGCCCTGATTAGGGAACATGACAGACAGTCCCTGACAAAGCAGGAGAAAAGTGGGGTGCAGAACTCAAATTCTAGTAAAAAGACCAGACATAATGGTCTGACTAAGCCTGGAGGAACCCCAAAAGACATGGACTCCTGGACTCTCTGTTAACCTAGAACTAAAACCAGTCTCGAAGCCAACTCTTCAGACAAGGGTTAGACTGAACTACAAGATATAAAATGATACTCATGAAGAGTGTGCTTCTTAGTTCAAGTAGGTACGCCAGAGACTAAAATGGGCAGCTCCTGTCCAGAGGTGAGATGAGAAGGCAGAAAGGGATAGGAGCTAGTTGAATGGACATGGGAAATCTGAGGTGGAAAGGGGGAGTGTGCTGTCACATTATAGGGATAGCAGCTGGGGTCACAATAACAATCTGTGTATACATTTTTATATGAGAAACTAACTTGAGCTGTAAAATCTACCTAAAACACAATTAAAAAAAATTGAAGCATACAAAAAGCTGTTGTTACAGGGTGCCGTTAGGTTGAATTTTGACTAATAGTGACCCCATGTGACAGAATAGAACTGCCCCGTAGGGGGTTCTAGGCTCTAATCTTTATGGATGCAGACTGCCAGGTCTTTCTCCTGCAGAGCTGCTGGGTTGGTTTCAAGCATCAGCCTTTCAATTAGCGGCCTAGTGCTTAACTGTTGTGCTACCAGTACAAAAACCTGGACCCCCATAAACCCACCCCTTGCATTCAACAATCAATAGTTTGCCATTCTTGCTCCATCCATCCACCCATCCACCCACCCGTCGTCTATCTTTTGAACTTGTTAAAAGTAAATTATAGACATCAGGATTTTCCCTCTTTTTTTAAATAAACTTCCTATTTAAGTATATAACATGTATTGTAAAATAAAAATAGAAGCACAGATGAATTAAAGTATTCAGAGGTTATTTGAGTAATTTTGTATACATACCGTGCAGACCATTTTGTTTCTAAAACACAAATGGCTCAATGCTGCTAGTTACAATGAGACTTTTAAGAGGAGAAAACAGAGTAAAAATTACTAACCACTGGTTCGTCTCAGCATGACTGATGGAAATCATGTCCACTTTTCTGAGGTCAGCTGGCATCAGGTCGCTAGGTAGTTTCTGTGGCCCCATTCATTTGAAATTGCCTAAAGTTAAATTACTTGCAAAAGATAAGCTTAAAAGGCTTCATGGTCATCACAGTTGTCTTATCCCAGAGGCGGTTGTGATTTTATGATTACCTGTCCCCACATTATTTCTTTTTATCTGATCTTGAATGCATATCGCATTGGTCAGAGGAATCTGTCAACAACTCCTGTTCCTCAGTTTCTCTCTTTTTACAGTTTAAAAAATATATAAATACAAATACAACTGGATGAATTTTCCCAAAGCCCTCCTAGATAGTCTAGCGTGCATCTCCAGAAAACCGGGACATTCACATAACCGCAGTCCGTGAAGCCCAGCCGAACGAAGCGTTCTTGGGACAGTGAGGTGGTCAGGGTCAGGAACCTTGTCCTGCTCTTAGACATACATGGTATTTAACTTTTTAATGACTGCTTGATTTGTTTCCTTGTTTTTATTTGTTATGGGGTGACGTGGGGGAGGAGGAAATTTAGTTTTTTTAATTTTATTTTTCTAAGTTAATTACTTGAATATTTCCTGGGTGGGTGGGGGTTCCATAAAGAATCTGGTTTCAGGTAAGAAGAAAAGTCACTTGGGATTTATGTAAGACTCACCAGGGCTCAGCTACGCTGCGGTGAATAGAGGCTTTGAGAGTAGCTAGTTATATAGAAGGGGAAGTACACACAGCTGGCCTCGTGTGTATGCTGGATACTGAGGTAATCAGTGTTCTCAGGTTAATTTTGGTTATTTTCCAATGGCACATTTCACAGTTGACCACTAGTAGAATGTGCACTAAGCCATAATCATTGTCTCCCATCTGGCCAGGGTCCCGCCTAGGTCTCTGCTAAGGCTGAACTGCTGATGGCAGCCTCAGTCACACACGACTCGTAAAGCTGGCAAAATGTGTTCTGTGCTTGTTTTCCAAGACCCCTCCAAGGCTGCCCTAAATTCTTTATGCAGACAATACTAGGTGGCATGTCTGGTTTTAAATACGCGTGCATAGACTTTGTTAGAGCTTGGTTTTTGAACTATCCGTGGTTTTTAATGCCTCAGTATTTTTATTCTTGGGAAAAAATTTTTTGCTGAATGATCTGTAACTGATGCTCCCCTCTTAGCTGTTGGGCAGCACATGGGATCCAGAGAGTTCCCCTGAGTTAACAACCGTGTATGTGTGAAGCTGATGAGTTCACAGGCACCAGCTTTACGATGGTGGGCTAAGCCCTGCTGGAAGGACTGTGAACGCTGCCATGGTCTACGCCAGTTATTCATCCTGTACAGAGAATTGGGACAGTTGAAAACTCTGTGTGTTTTATATTTTATTCCCCTCCCCCTTTAATGGGACATCATTTGAGGCAATGTCTGGAGATAACATGGGGCACGGCAGAGAGCAGTGACCTGAGATCAGAAGACCAGCCTACAAATCTCAAAAGTTACTCTTCAAGCCATATTTTCACGCTGTTGTCCAGAATCAGAATTCATGCCATAAGAGAAAACAAAGTGAAGTTGTTCAAAGGCAAGTTGCTCTCTTTTCATGAATATTACTACAAATTTTGCTGCTGTCACAAAAACTTACCAGTTCAGGATGATAGAAAAGTTGAAAAGAACCCACTGAAGATTATTTAAAGCAATGGGGAAACTCCTTCCTTGATTCATGAACGTTTGAGACCTCTGCGTAGGCACTGTGCTCGCTGTTGGGGAACAGCTCTCAGCAAAACAGATCTGGAATCAGTCCTCATGAAACCTAGAGTCTGGAAGAGATGAGACATTCTACAGACAATCACACAAGTGACAACTGTTGTTCTTAGGTGCTGTGGAGTCGATTTCGACTCAGTGACCCCATGTGACAGAGTAGAAGTGCCCTGTAGGGTTTTCTAGGCTGTAATCTTTATGGAAGCAGATCACCAGGTCTTCATCCTGTGGAGCCACTGGGTAGGTTGGAACCAGCAGCCCCTAAGCAGCCGAGCTCTTAACCATTGCACCACCAGGGCTTCTACACAAGTAACTGCACTTTTGCAGATACCCGTGAGACCAACGAAGGAACCAATCGGTGTCATTTACTGAGTGTTCCATTTAACTGTGGCGAGCCTGCCTCATTTTACGTAGACAAGTGTTAATGAATGTTATTTTAAAAATACCACAAGGCAGCCTTTTTTATCTCTAGTAAAAAGCCCAACAGTTATTATAAAGAATAATTATAAAAAAAAAGAGAAGAGAGAAAATTTTACAGATCAACTCAATGAAATGCGTGCTCTTCAATTTTCTCACTTCATTGGCCTTTTTTTGTGTTTGGGAGCTTGCCCACCCAAAACCAAGGCCGTCAAGTCGATTCCAACATATAAGCAACCCTATAGAGCAGAGTAGAACTGCCTCATAGGGTTTCCAAGGCTGTCGTCTTTATGGAAGCAGACTGCCAAATCTTTTTACTGTGAGTGGCTGGTGAGTTCCAATCGCCAACCTTTTGGTTAGCAGCCGAGTGTTTTAACCACTGTGCGACCAGGGTTCCTCTTGGGAGCTTAAGGGATCTTTATATTTAAGTCTTCAGGGGCCAAATGTTAACATGCAAATGCATAGTAAAAATTTCACTTCATAACTGTATTGCATTGAGTTGTATTGCCCCCAAAATATGTGTCAACTTGACTGGGCCGTGATTGTCGATATTGTGTGGTTTCCTCCATTTTGTGATCTGATGGAGTCGTCCTATATGTTGTTAATCCTAATCTCTGCTTGTGGTTAATGAGGCAAGATTAAGTTATGTTAAAAAGGATTAGGGTGGAATGCAGCACCAATACTCAGGCCACATCCCTGATCCAAAGTATGGGGAGTTTACCTGGGTTGTGCCCTGTATCACCTTTTATTTTACAAGAGATAAAAGATGAGAGAAGTGAGCAGAGAGAAAGGGATCTCCTACCACCAAGAAGGAAGAGCTGGGAGCAGAGCACATCCTTTGGACCTGGGCCCCCTGTGCTGAGAAACCCCTAGACCCCCAGGAAGATTGATGACAAAGACCTTCCCCCAGAGCCGACATAGAAGCCTACCCCCTGGAGCTGGTGCCCTGAAGTGTAGCCTCCTAAGCTGTGAGAGGACAACGGATTTCTGCTTGTTTGAAAGCCATCCACTTGTGGTAATTCTGTTATAGCAGCACTAGATAATTAAGACAATAGGTTTCAGCTTCGTGAACTCTAATGCTTGGTAGTGGCTGCCTGGAGTATCTTGTCAAGAAGGATTTGAAGTTTTGAGTTCAGCATCAAAGGTGTCCTAAAAAACTAGTGAAGTCTGTTGCTGGGAGGTCAGGGCGCCATGATTGCTAACCTGGTTTGAGCTCTTATCAGCTGACATTTCACAGATGATTAGTACCTTAGCTACTTAGCACTGCTATAACAGAAATACCATGAGTGGACGGCTTAAACAAACAGAAGTTTATTCTCTCACAGCCTAGTAGGCCAGAAGTCCAAATCCAGGGTGTCGGCTCCAGGGGAAGGCTTTCTCTGTCAGCTGTGGAGGAAGGTCCTTGTCATCAACCTTCCCCTGGACCAGGAGCTTCTCTGCACAGGAACCCTGGATCCGAAGGTCACACTCTGCTCCTGGCACTGCCTTCTTGGTGGTATGAGGTCCCCACTCTCTGCTTGATTCTCTTTTATCTCTTGTAAGATAAAAGGCTGTGCAGGCCACACTCCAGGGAAATCTCTTTATATAGGATCAGGTATATGACCTTAGTTAAGGGTGTTAACAATCCCACCATAATCCTGTTTAACATAAAATTGCAATCACAGAATGGAGAACAACCGTACAATACCAGGAATCATGGCCTAACCAAGTTGATACGTATCTTTGGAGGACACAGTTCAGTCCATGACAGTTACTGAGGATTATAAAGTCTGGGTTCAGAAGGAAGTTATGGGGCAGAAGGAAGAAACTGGCTGGGCTATGAGAAAACCAAAAATCCTGTTACCGTAGAGTTGATTTCAACTCATAGTGACCCTATGGGACAGAGTAAGACTGTCCCGTAGGGTAGCCTAGGCTGTAAATTCTTATGAGAGCAGATTGCCAGGTCTTTACTCCCACAAAGTCATCAATGGGTTTGAACTGCCAACATTTTTGGTTAGCAGCTGAGTGCTTTACAACTGCCTTCTCAAGGCCCCCTTTTTGGGCTATGAGAGGATACCAGAAACAAATATTTTGTCTAGGGCTGGAGGGGCCCTGGCCACACTTGAATGTAAGCTGCCCAAAGTCATTAATTCCTTCCACTGGGCAGTATCTGACACATACCAAAAACCAAACCAAACTCATCGCTGTCGAATTGATTCCAACTTATAGTGACTCTACTATAGGACAGAGTAAAACTGCCCCATAGGGTTTCCAAGGAGCAGCTGGTGGATTCGAACTGCTGACCTTTTGGTTATCAGCTGAATTCTTAACCACTGCCCACCAGGGCTCTGCCTGACACATAGGCACTCAATAAGTATTTGTCAAATTAAGGCTTTTGAAATAAATCATAAAGTCTGTTGCTTCCATAGCTCCCGTGAGGTAGCAGATGCCATTTTGCGCTCTGGGAATTAGGAGTTCAGAGTCCACGATCAACTAACTAGTCCTCTGAAGGCAGGTTTTGCCATCCAGGATTCATGCAGCAGAGGGATCAGCAGAGCAGGGCTTTGAACCTAGGTTTGTGGCACAGTGGTTAAGAGCTCGGCTGCTAACCAAAAAGCAGGCAGTTCAAATCCACCAGCCACTCCTTGGAAACCCTATGGGGCAGTTCTATTCTGTCCTATAGTGTTGCTATGAGTCAGAATCAACTCAGCGGCAGTGGGTGGGGTTTTTTTTTTTTTTTTTTTTTCTCACTGAGAGCTCGTCTTCTTTCTACTGCAAGATATCGTGTGAGCACGGTGGAGGCTCATGGGAGCTTCTGGAGGCCCTGGGTGGTGCAGTTAACGTGCTCAGCTCTAACTCAAAGACTGGAGGTTCAAGTTCACCCAGAGGCACCTCGGAAGAAAGGCCTGGTGATCTCTTTCCAAAAATCAACCGAAAACCCTGTGGAGCACAGTTGCATTCTGATACCCATGGGGTCCCTATGAGTTGGAGCTGACTCAATGGAAACTGGTTTTTAAATGACAGATTTTAGCCATTTATAAGCAGTCTCTGGTTTAAAAGGTGGCAAAACCTGCAGTTTTATACGTTTTTAAAGCTAAAGAAACAGTTTGCTAAGCCTGGCTGGTAGGGAAGAAAATCAGTCGCTGTTGAGTCGATTTCAACTCATGGTAACCCTATAGGTTACCTTTCGGGATGAGTATCATCTCCGCTGACACACGCATGCAGTTGCTCTGTTCAGAATTTTTTCCCTGTCAGGCTTTTATCTTCATTCGGATCGCATCCAGTATGCCTAGTCATTGTGTCAGCGTGTTCTGTGTAGGAATAAGAAAACATTTTTACGAGGACACGAGATATCTCCAGAGTTATTCAGGCAAGTTCCCCGGAGCTGCCTCTGGCGCACACGGCCACGCTTGGCTTGGAAAGCAGTGCTCTGCTGGTCCCGTGTCTCTTTGTCTGAAGCACACAGCTTCGCGGGCACCTCGCCGGCGTCTGGTTAGCCTTACCTGCAGGAGGAGGAGAGGGGCGGCGGGGTCCTTATTCAGCTCATTCATTTCTTCTAGGGGGAGGAGTATGTCTGAAAATTAATATCCTCCAACTTTTAATCCCTGATTTTTTGCTTTGTTTCAAAAAACTATTCTTAGCCTAGAAATGGGTTTTGTTTGATTTTTGAAATGGGTTTTGTTTGTTTGATTTTTGAAATGAGTTTTGTTTGTTTGAATTCTTGATGGTCCCCTTGAGGAGATTTGAGCCTAAACGTTCAACACTAGCAAAACTGTTACTAACCAGTTACCGTATTCTTCACCATCCAAGAATCGTACACGTTAAAGAAGGCAGCACCGGTGTCATTCAGTTAAGTAGAAACCTCCTTAAAAAATGTAGGATTTTATCTTCACATCTGGTAAATTTGTTATTCAGATCAACAAGGCCAGATAGGACATACTTGGCTGTAATACAATTTGTTAGTTCATAAATTAGTTCTAATTGCATTAGAAAGTGAACTTTAACCACATAACGCCGTATGCTTGCTGTCCTTGAGTGAGGGGGTCAGCTTGTGAGACAGGACTGCATTTATCTGGCAGACATCATTCAGATGTAACACTGTAACCCTGAGAGACCTGAAGCAATTGTTTCCCCTTAGTCGTCTGTATCTGGGATTCCGTAACACATGAATGCTTTAACTTAGTCTCTAACGTTACAGAATACTATAAACAACACTAATACGTGAATCCAGGTTCTTGTCATTTAGAAGTAGATTTAACACACTGAACTATTTATGCATGAAATAAAGGATGTCTGGGATTTGCTTCCAGATAAAATAAGTGTGTGTGTGAGTGTGGTTAGGAGTCTAGATGGAGCAGGACTGGCTATGAGTTAATAATTGTCAAAGTTGGGTAATTTGTCTAAATTCTAAAATATTCCATAACTTAAAAATGTTTAATGAATTTTAATTGTTACCCTGAAGGCAAAATCTGATAAGTTTCTAGGGAGGAAGACTCCTGGGAGAGTAATTTCTGGCATTTTCCGGTTTTAAAAAAGATATGGCTCCCCCTCCTCTTTTGTTTGCTTTTCATTCATTTATTTATTTATGTTTTTTTTTTTTTTTTTGTAGCTTTGAAAGACTGAGCTGAACTATTGCAATAATTAAGCCCCAAGTCTGTTGCCATTGAGTGGGTTCTGACTCTCTGGCGAGTGGTTGGCCTTGGTGGCTAAACAACTTCAGGCATGAGAAGAGAAGAAAGCCTTAGACTGATGAATGGCCGACATCTAACCCCCTGGTCACTTTCTGGGCTGGAGGCATTGTGATTCATGTAATGTTTCAAAGTAGTTAAAAAATCCTCTTTCACGCATGGATTTCTTCATGCATTAAAAAAAAGTCTTCATTGAGAAGCTGCAAAAATTAATGATCTGCCTGTGTAACTAATAGGGAGGTGGAAGGAGGCAATGGATATAACTCTCAGGAGCCATGAGTGACCCTGGAAATCCTTCTTCCCTTTTCTAAGGCATTTAGGAAGGTGGAGCTACACTTTAATGTTGACAGCTCTGTATAACATCCTGAGAGGCTCACAAGATGGCAGATGGCTCAGCCCTGAAGGCTCTGTGCCTGTCACCAGTGACGTTAAGCATAACCGAGGTAGACCTTTATCTTCAGCCTTCCCTTTATTAATGGAATTGTTGGAATGAGGACCCCAAATGCCAAGGACGGAATGTGTTTCTTGATGGCTGAGTGTTTCAGAGTCTGTATAAAAGACATTTAGAAGTGCTGACCTGCTGATTATGCCTGGGGCGTTCAGGGTTCGTAACCAGTGATAAGGGACAAGACTGCCTCCTGGGTCATACATTCTGCTCTGCCCATTTTATAGAGCTGTTGATTTCATAGAATTACAGTGTGCCATCAACTGAAAACAAAGCAGAATGCAAGCCTTGATTACAAAAGCTATACGAGACATTGCACAAGTAGACAAAATAGGGGAGAAAAACAAAACAAAAAACCCACTGCTGTCCAGTCAGTTCTGACTCATGATGATACCCCATGTATTACGGAGTAGAACTGCTCCCTAGGGTATTCTTGGCTGTAATCTTTACTAAAGCAGATTGTCAGGCCTTTCTTTCATGGTGACGCTGGGTAGGTTCGAACTGCCATCCTTTAGGTTAATATTTGAGCTCCAACAGTTTGTGCCACCCAGGGACCTAGACAAAATAGAAGAGCTTAATGGATTTGAAAATAGTTGTGCTAGGGTAAAGGGAGCATGGGTATATTTTTTTCTTGTTTAAAATTCTCTTTAATAGTTTTACAGTTAAACTTTTGTTTATAAAAAACAAAAACAAAAAAAAACCCATTGCCGTTGAGTTGATTCTGACTCATAGTGACCCTACAGGACAGAGTAGAACTGCCTCCAAGGAGCGCCTGGTGGATTTGAACTGCCGACCTTTTGGTTAGCAGCCGTAGCTCTTAACCACTGTGTTACCAAAATAAATTGGCTAGCTGGTATTAAAAAAAGTTGTATAAATAGAATTTTCTGATTAGGTTTCCTGGGAAGAATAAAGGAATCCATAATGTAACTGAATGTTGTCGTTGTTGTGGGCCATTGAATCAGTTCCAACTCATAGTGAACCTATAGGTGGTAGAACTGCCCTGTAGGGTTTCCAAGGCTGTAATCCTTACAGGAGTAGACTGCCACATCTTACTCCCCACACAGCAACTGGTGGGTTCAAGCCGCCAACCTTTCAGTTATCAGCCGGGCACTTTAACCACTGCGCCACCAGTGCTGTTTAGAATCAGCCTAAGGATCTTTTAAAGCACACAGATGCCCAGGTCCTGCCACCAGAAATTCTGATTCCGTTGGTCACAAGGAAACCCTGGTGGCATGGTGGGTAAGAGCTACAGCTGCTAACCAAAAGGTCGGCAGTTCGAATCCACCAGCCACACCTTGGAAACCGTATGGGGCAGTTCTGCTCTGTCCTGTAGGGTCATTGTGAGTGGAAATCAAGTCGACGGCAACGGGATTGGTCACGAGAGGGCATTGGATTTAGTAGTTTTAAAAACGCTTTCCAGGTGGCTCTGATGTACAGCCAGGGTTACAATCCAATGACCTGGTGGGTAATAAGATACTGTTTTGAATTGAGCTTAGAGGAGATATTTTTGACTGTTAAAAAAGAGCTGTATTTTCTCCCACAGGTCCATACTGAGATTTTCATACTGAGCACAGAGAATACGCTAAAGCTGTGTATAATCCATAGTAGTAGTTTGCAACCCTGTCTGCATATTAGACTCTCTTGAGGGACTCTTAAAAAATACCGGTGCTTACCACTATCCCCCACCCCCACCCGCTTCTGATAGTCATGGACTGGGGCTGCGGTCTGTGTGTTTGTAACTTCCCGGATGATTCTAATGGGCGTAGAAGGCGGAGATCCATCCAGTACTTTTGAGAGTGCTGGCTGTCCCTACCCTCACAGAGTTGCTATTTGATTATTAATAAACCAAAAAAAGAAACCCAAACCTGTTGTCTTCAAGTCGATTCGGACTAATAGTGACCCCATAGGACAGAATAGAACTGCCCCCCATAGGGTTTCCAAGGAGTGGCTGGTGGATTTGAACTGCAAACCGTTTGCTTAGCAGCTGAGCTCTTAACCGCTGCGTTGCCAAGGCTCCTGTTTATTAGTAGTATATATTTATTGACATAATAGCCACTACCTACCAATGTTGTCGTTAGGTGCCGTGGGGTCGATTCCGACTCATAGCGCCCCTTTGTACAACAGAAGGAAACATTTGCCCGATCTAGCGCCGTGCTCACAACCATTGTTAGCTTGAGCCTGTCAATAAGCCTGTGTAACGAACAGACTCATAGGGCTTGTGAGGTAGGAAAATGCTAGGTTTAGCAGTTCCTCAATTCTAGTTTTATACCGTTTAGTTTTATGGGATATGCCATAAATTTAGTAACGTGAATCGTGAATGTTTACAGAGGCTTTTTGAAGCCTAGTATGACAAGGCTAAAATATTTTATCTTTTTAATATTATTTATCCATACTGACAGAATAATAAATATTAAGTTTAGATGTACGATAGAAAAAGCTTTCTAACTAAGTGTGTCAGTATTGAAATCTGTTGCTTCAGTTACAGTTCTTTGAATATTTTATAAATTCAAAAGAATGTCGAGGCGATGTTCATTTTTGTTTTCCTCGTCAGTTCTTCCCAGGGAAAATGTTGAGACCATCGGTTTTTGTGAAAGGAAATTTCTTTCTATTAATAAAGGGAAATGTGTTCCCCCCTTGTATATGCTGTCTGAAAGCAATTCCACACGGTAGGAGTTTAAAGCAGTGTTGTCCAGTGGAACTTTATGTGACGGTGGGAACGTTAAATTGTCGTTCTTGTCCACCTTGGCAGCTCCTAGCCACGTGTGGCTGTTGAACACAGGAAATGTGGTCACTGTGACTGAAGAAGTGAATTTTAAATTTTTAAATTCGTTTCTGTTAAGGGTGATGAAAAACTTTGGAAACCGATAGTGGTGATAGTTATACACCATGCTGAATGTAGTTAACGTCACTGAATTGTACGTGTAAAAACAGTTGAAACATTCTGTTACATATATTCTACCACAATGAAAATTAGAAGAAAAAAAATTTAAGTAGCCACATGTGGCTAGTAACAACCATAGTGGACAGGGGAGGTTTAGAGGTGTCATCGATTGAATTGTGTCCCCCCAAAATATGTATCAAACTGGCTAGTCCATGATTCCCAGTATTGTGTGATTGTCCACCGTTTTTTCATCTGATGTGATTTTCCTGTGTGTTGTAAATCCTACTTCTGTGATGTTAATGAGGCAGGATTAGAGGTAGTTATTTATGTCAGCGAGGCAGGATTCAATCTATAAGATTAGGCTGTGTTTTAAGTGAATCTCTTTTGAGATATAAAAGAGAGAAGCCAGTAGAGAGACCCAGTATTCCACCAAGCAAAAGAACCAGGAGAATAGTGCGTCCTTTGGACCTGGGGTCCCTGCACTGAGAAGCTCTTCGACAAGGACCTTCCCCTAGAGTTGACAGAGAGAGAAAACCTTCCCCTGGAGCTGGCACCCCAAATTCACACTTCTAGTCCCTTAGACTGTGAGAGAATGAATCTCTCTGTTAAAGCCATCCACTTGCGGTATTTCTATTATAGCAGTACTAGATGACTAAGACAAGAGGCTTGTTCAGTACATCTTAGAAGAGATCTGACCAAGCCTGTAAGCAAGTTGACAGCTGTTCCAAAAAGTGATACCCCAAAGTTAGGCCTGCCTTCCTGTGGATGGCAGGTCTTTGCCATCCCTTTTAATTGTGGAGGCTTGGGTAAGAATGGGGTGATCCTGATAAAGGAAGCAGGCCTGAGGCTCTGACTTGTGGGTACACGGATGATTCAGACTAAAGAAAGATGGGAACTCTGTGCTGGATGACTCCTTCTCCCTGTACTCTGGGGCTGACCCTACTACCTCCTCCTCAGGGTCTTGCTCTAATGTTTGTAGCACCTGTCTAGAGTATGCTCAACTTCTCCCCTTGCCCCACCTCCTTCCTGGCAGGATGTAACCATTCTCATGTCTATGCCCCTGCCTCTGCCTCCCATTGGGTCCTGCTGTGCCTTTTTTCTCTTCTTACATGTAACCTCCACTTCTTCTCCTCCCCCCCCCTTCTAGTGCTCTCACCAAAGTCCCCAAAATCCCCCTTGTTCCTAAATTCAGTGATGTGTTTCCACCCTTATTTAACTGATCCAAGTAGACTACACTTTTGTATCTTGTTCCTTCCCAGAATTGTTCATTATGTACTGGCTTTGTGCCAGGCAGAGTCCCTTTGTGGTGCAAACAGTTGGTTGATGTGCTTGACTGCTAACCAAAAGGTTGGAGGTTTGAGTCCACCCAGAGATACCTTGGAAGACAGGCCTGGAGAGCTACTTCTGAAAAATCAGCTATTGAAAGCACAGTTCTACTCTGACACGCACGGGGTCGCCATGAGTCGGTATCAACTCAACAGCAACTGATTCATGTTCTGGGCCGTCTTCTAGGTATCATATCCAGTGATGCTCCAGACAAATTTCCTTCCGTCTCTCATGGAGTTGACATTCTTGAAGTGTTCTCTTGTTTTCCTTTAACAGTCTTCTGACCTTTTTCATTCCTCCTTTTCAGCCGCCTTTGGGAGTTTCTGTCTCTCTGTTTCTTAAATGTTGCCTCTCGTCTCTTTCCATGCTGCACGTTCTCCAAAGTGAGTCCATTCACCTCCAAGGCTCCAGTCACTAGCATTCGTTGGTGACTCCAGCCCAGACCCCTCTCCTGCACTGCAGACCCATAAACAAACCAAGTGCAAACCGCACATTTCCACTTTGGTGTCCCATGGCTGCCATGATTGAATCTGAACTCATTATCTCCCCCAGCCCTGCTGTTCTCTGCTCCTCCCTTTTCCTCTGTTCTGGGTTCTGTCAATAGCATCTTGCCCATTAAGATGCTGAAGTCAGACTGCTGAGAGTCTTCCTTTTTTCTTCCTTCTCTTTCCTTCACTGGACTCAAAAACTGTGTTATTCGTTGATAAATCTTAGAGCTTCTGCCTTGTTACTACTATCTCACGACTGTGCCCTTGCTCTGCACTCCCACTTGGATTTCTTCCATTCAGGCCACCATCTTCTTTTGACTGAATCATTCTCTAACACAAATCGCTCTTGTCACTTGTGCTTAAAAACTGACAATGACATCTCTTTTTTCTCAAGGTAAGAAAACAAGTGCTGTATTGTTTGAGGGGCCTTCAAGATCTGTTCTTGCTCCAACTTCACCTCCCTTCCCCCACTCCAGCCCCACAAGTACCACATAATATACCCTAAGCTCCTCACCTGCCTAACAGAACACCTATTGTTACATCTTCCTGAATTGCTCTTTTTCACAGTTTATCTAAGGCTCACCCACTCTTGGTGTTTTGTCAGAGACCGTCCTTCTTGTAGGAAGCCTTCCTGACCCATCCAGGACCATTAGGCAGCCTTGTCTGCTCTCTAGATTCCTGTATTTATACCTGTCTGTTTCTACATCAGCGCCCTGGTGGCACAGTGGTTAATTTTGGCTAAAGTAGTAAATCAGTTAATCTTTATTTTATGTAGTTAGAATTTGAACTTTAGCTGTTATTTGGAAGTCATGCTTTTGGTCTCCTCAGGCTTCTTTTAGCACACAGAATATCCTAACGTGGGCTGGCTGGTGGGGAGATGTGTGTCGGGGGGAGGGGAGGTGGTACGAAGCTTTCTGTGCTTCAGTTGGCAGAATTCCTCTTTGCAACGGCCATGTGCTTTATCCCGTACATAGTTCCCCATTCAAAGCTTGATCACTCCCTTAATCTCCGCAGGCTGTTATGTTCCTAGTACGTGAACGTTGGCAGCTGGAACCCGGGAGATTGGACAGATGGAGCTGATGGAATTGATAGCTTATGTTCTGACTTCCAAGAAGAAAACAGTCACTAAAAGGCAGACAAAAGAAACTGAAAATGTTGTAGTCAGAATAGTAGTGAGTAATGGGTGTTCAGTAAAAAGTTTAGAATTCAATTCTCTGTTTAAAGAAATCAAGGGATTATTATTAACATATTTAGAAATGATTTCTATCAAAAAGAAAGAGATGGGATCTTAAGAGGGAATTATGGGAAATTCTCTTCTGTTGAATACCCCTTTTTTTTGACAGTGCTGTAAAAATGAGATGTCGTTGTGCCTGCTACCTTGGAAGAATCATTTTGCCGAAATAACCATGTTTATCAGTATGCAGATATTATTATGTCGTTCCTCTGTATAATGAAGGACTTTATGCATACTTGAGCGAATTTATCTTTCTAGGCTTTAAAAAGGATCATTTTGGCTTGATTAAATGGGGTTTAACTACATAAATGCTGTAATCTGTGGGGTATGTGCTTTGGCAAAAGAAAATGGCTTTTCTGCAATTTGACTCAGTTTGAAATATTCATAAGGAAAAGAGTTCATCTTCATCTGTTCCAAGGGGAAAGCCAAAGTGATGTCTGAGGGGAAGCTCTTTATGCAAAATTAACATCAATAAAGACTAAGATGATCTGGGGTTTTGACCTGTCCTCAAGCTTCTTGGAACAGTACACGCAGCAGGCAGTCTCTCAGGAAAGAAGTAGAAAATACTAAGCGTGGCTTTTAAAACCTTAGCCATTTTTCTAAATGCCTAAGGAACTAACAGTTTCCTGAGATCTGGGTGTCCTCACCGAGAAGACCTTGTAGGAGGCAAGATAAGAGAGGCCACAACCTGTACAGAACCCATGTTGTTTGGCCTGACAGTGGCTGGTCCTGTGCTCTATTATGGGATTCTAAGAAGTCAGTTTTTTGTTTGTTTTTAATGTGTAAAAATATCACAATAATAAACGTTTTGATTTTATCGGCCAGTCCACTGATAATTTCCTAGATATTCTCTTACTTTGGCAAGAGTAAAACCGAAAGAGTTGTGTGTTTAAATAATTGGCATGGCTTTAACTGAAAATTTTCTCAGGCCATGCTGTGGTACAGTTTCCTTCATAAAATAAAGCCTAAAAGTTAAAAAATTAGAATTCCTATTTGGGAGGAGAGTGGTCAAAGGAAGTAGGACGAGTCCTCTAAATCTGCACCGTCTAATGTGGGAGCCACATGTGGTATTTAAATGTAAATAAAATACAGATTGTGAGGATGGTGCAGGACCTGGCAGTGTCCCATTCTGTCGTCCGTTCCTGTCATGGCAGAAAGCTCCGTTGCTCACCACTCCTCCAGGTAGACCCTTCCTTGGATTTCTAGCACCACCACCTTCTCTGTGTGTGTTGTTAGTTGCTGTGGAATCAGTTCTGACCCATGGTGACTCCATGTGTGCAGAGTGGAACCACTTCATAGGGTTTTCAAGGCTGTGACCCTTTTGAAGCAGATTGCCAGACCTGTCTTCTGAGGTCTGGGTGGGCTCAAACTACCAACGTTTTGTGTAGTAGTCAAGTGCTTCACCATTTGGGCCACGCCGGTGTCAGAGGTGGTATGGACAGCCCATCCCCTGCCTCACCACCCCCCCTACCCCCCGTTACCTATGTAACAAAGCTAAATCCATGAGGAAGGTTGACACCAACCTGAGGCTAGAAGTTTGAGCCCCAAGGACCATGTGGTTAAGCTGGCTTCAGCAGACACATGGATACTTGGGGAAAAAAAATAGTAACAACCCTTTACAGAATTATTTGAATGTACAGCTTGCCCTTTGCTATTCTGTTTATACTAGGCGTACATAGACTTTTCAAAATACAGTAAATCCCCAGATTAAGAATGTTCAATTTATGGACAACTCATACTTAAGAATGGACTGCCATAAAGCCTGTTGCATCAAAAATTTCTGTTAAATACAGTGGTTCATAATAACAAATGCACGCGCTTCTCATGAAAACACTGTATGGCTTCAGTATTTTTTTTTTTCTGTCTAAACTGTTTTAAGAGCTGTTTTTCTAAATTTTTTTTTTTACAATACTCTATACCTACACACATATACAGACACACACAGATTCTTCTTACAGTACTGTATGTAGTTACTTTTATTATTACTGTGTTATTATGTTTAAGATGTTTTATTGTATTTGGAAGTATTTCTTGTTTTATATACTTAGAAAGGTAAAGTACATACTATACAGCCACACCTCACTTACTGACATGGTTGGGTTCCAAAGACCATATCATAATGTGAAAATTGGCATTATGCAAAAATAGACTGTGATCACATCACAAATGGAGGATGATTACCTCATGACATAACTGCCAGATTACATTCTGACATAACTGCCAATTTATATCATGACATAACTGACAAATCACATCTTTCCATAACCGCCAAATTGCATCATTCCATAACTGCCAAACCACCGAGAATCAGGGCCCAGCTAAGCTGAGACATAACCTTACCTGTCACAGCCAGCATTACTCTCACCTCACACCTCAGTGTTCATTACTGCTGGACATATGTCGTTAATGTGTGAAATAGTTGAATAGTAGATTTTTTACTATTGTAAACGTGAACTGTTGGATAATGATAACCGATGAGTGAGGAGTAGGTGTATGCTAAGACAAACTTTGACTAATGGCGCTAAATAAGAACCATATTCCCTGTTCCAACTTAGCTACAAATTGGACTTAAAGACAGACTTAAGAACGATCTCGTTCGTAAACTGAGGACTGCCTATAACTAATTTCCATGACTTGGTTTGCTCACTCCCTCCTCAGTCTGTTTTTCTGGCTGTCTTTGTGAGTGAAGTTTGTTTGGTCTTGTAATGAACTCAGAAGGTTAATTTTTAATATGCAGAGGATCTCAGTATGCCTCAGGGCAGTCTGAGTCAGCATGGGATTAAAAGCAGATACAGGAATGGCCTTTTTAAAAAAAATTTTCCAGCTAACTGGGGAAAGGTTGTGCTTATTCAGCTTTTTTTTTTTTTAAATTGTACTTCAGTACCTTCATCTGAAGGTTTACAGAACAAATTAGCTTCTCATTAAACAGTTGGTACACAGATTGTTTTATGACATTGGCCCATAACATGTCAACACTCACTTTTCCACCTTCGGTTCCCTATCGTCAGCTTGCCTGTCCCCTCCTGCCTTCTAGTACTTACCCCTGCACTGGCGTACCTCTTTAGTCTTGTTTTGTTTTACGGGCCTGCCTGATCTTTGAATGAAGAGTGAACCTCAGGAGTGACTTCATTATTGAGCTACAAGGGTTTCCCAGGGCCGTATCCTCTGGGGTTTCTCCAGTCTCTGTCAGGCCAGTAAGCCTGGTCTTTTTCTGTGAGTTAGAATTTTGTTCTACATTTTTCTCCAGCTCTGTCCGGGACACTCTATTGTGATCCCTCTCAAAGCAGTCAGTGGTGGTAGCTGGGCACCACCTAGTTGTACTGGTCTCAGCCTGGTGGAGGCCGTGGTAGTTGTGGTCCGTATGAATTGCTCTTTCAGTGGCAAGTTCACTGCTCGTGGCTGTGTCTTGTGGTTAAGGCAGACATCTCATGAGTGCCCCTAGAATTCATTCTCTGTTGGACTGGTGGGAACATCATTCCTGTTAATGGAGATGAATTCCCCAGCACCTGAAAGCCACACAGGCATCTGTCTCAAGTTGGTGGTCTAGCTCTGTGGTCCTGCTTGTGATCTGATTTCAGAATGGAAGATTTTGAGAACCGCCTCCAAGTTGCTGCCTCTCAGTCATGTGCCAGTATTGTTATTTTAGCATCTAAAGTCGTGTTAATGTTTTCACTGGCATTATTCCATCCAGTAAAGTAGGCATCCTAGGTTGTCACAATGTGCATTTCTTCCCATGAAACCAAACCCGTCACTGTGAATAGATTCTGACTCATAGCGACCTTATAGGACAGAGTAGAACTGCCCTATAGGGTTTCCAAGGAACAGTTGGTGGATTCAAACTGCCAACCTTTTGTTTAAGAGCCGAGCTCTTAACCACTGCACCACCAGGGCTCCTTTCTTCCCATGTTGTTGTTGTTAGGTGCCATTGAGTTGGTTCCAACTCATAGCGACCCTATGCCCAACAGAACAAAACACTGCCCAGTCCTGTGCCATCCTTAAAATTGATGTTATACCTGATCCCATTGTAGCCACTGTGTCAATCTACCTCATTGAGCGTCTTCCTCTTTTCCGCGGACCCTGTACTTTACCAAGCATGATGTCCTTCTCCAGGGACTGACCCCTCCTAACATGTCCACAGTATGTAAGGCGCAGTCTCACCATCCTTGCATCTAGGGAGCATTCTGGTTGTACTTCTTCCAAGACAGATTTGTTCATTCTTTTGACAGTCTACAATATATTCAGTATTTTTTGCCAGTATCACAATTCAAAGGTGTCAGTTCTTCTTTGGTCTTCCTTATTCATTGTCCAGCTTTCACATGCATATGATGCAATTGAAAAACCATGGCTTGGGTTAGGCGCACCTTTGTCTTTAGGGTAACATCTTTGCTTTTCGACACTTTGAAGAGGTCCTTTGCAGCAGATTTACCCAATGCAATGTGTCTTTTGATTTCTTGACTGCTGCTTCCATGGCTGTTGATTGTGGATCCAAGTAAAAAGAAATCCTTGACAACTTCGTCTTTTCTCCGTTTATCATGATGTTGCTTATTGGTCCCGTTGTGAGGATTTTTGTTTCCTTTATGTTGAGGTGCAATCCATACTGAAGGCTGTGGTCTTTGATCCTCATTAGTAAGTGCTTCAAGTCCTCTTCACTTTCAGCAAGCAAGGTTGTGTCACCTGCCTAACACAGGTTGTTGATGAGTCCTTCTTCAATCCTGAATGCCCTGTTCTTCATATAGTCCAGCTTCTTGGATTATTTGCTCAGCATACAGACTGAATAGGTAAGGTGAAAGAATACAACCCTGACGCACACCTTTCCTGACTTTAAACCACTCAGTATCCCCTTGTTCTGTCTGAAAAACTGCCTCTTGATCTATGTAAAGGTTCCTCATGAGCATAATTAAGTGTTCTGGAATTCCCATTCTTTGCAATGTTATCCATAATTTGTTATAATCCACACAGTCGAATGCCTTTGCATAGTCAATAAAACACAGATAAACATCGTTCTGGTATTCTCTCCTTTCAGCCAGGATCCATCTGACATCAGCAATGATATCCCTGGTTCCACATCCTCTTCTGAAACCAGCCTGAATTTCTGGCAGTTCCCTGTCGATATACTGCTGCAGCTATTTTTGAATGATCTTCAGGAAAATTTTGCTTGTGTGTGATATTAATGATATTCTATAATTTCCACATTTGGTTGGGTCATCTTTCTTGGGAATAGGCATAAATGTGGATCTCTTCCAGTCAGTTGGCCAGGAAGCTGTGTTCTGTATTTCTTCCCATGGAGCTTAACAAAGCTGTCTTCATTTTGAAGGAAAAAAAAAAAAAAAAAGTAATTTATGTTTTTTTTTTAATTTTTCCTAAATTTGTTCAAATATGGAAGAGATTTTTTCCCATCAATCTGGAGATTATCTTCCTTATAAAATGTTAACAAAATTGGAATAAAACAGATTAATTTAGGTTTTCTGGTCATGAATCCCAGCATCTTTCCATAGCTACGTTTCCTTTTCTGATACATCATCTGTTCACTTTACCTTCGTTCAGAATTTCCTGAGTGTTTTCTCTTCATCTCAAAGGCACTTCAGAAAGATGCTTGGCTGCTTAGTGATGTCATTCACAGCCTGAGAAAGCCAGGTGCGTGCTAGACATTCAGCGCAGTCATTATCTTTCCCGTAATCTGCTTCCTTGTTCTTGCAGAAATTCAGAAACTCGGTGGATCCTAGTTGTAATGAAAAGAATCATAAGTAGTGTTTTTCCGTCTAATTTTCTTACGCTTATTTGGCCTTCCTGCTTTTAACCCAACAGATAGCATAAAAACTGCCATCTTCCTTTATGGAGATAATCTAGTTCATGCTTCAGCTATTATCCATCTGAAAAGTTGAAAATAAAATACCCTTAGTAAATAGCTTAGTCGAAAGATAAGTTGTTTCTTTTCCGTGTTCGTGTGTGGTAGTAATAGAGAACTTGTTATCTGGCACAAAACTCTCCCAGTTTTCACAATATCTGGCTCCAAGGTCTCACCGAGGCTACTGCACCTTCAGCCAAGGCATCAGTGGCCCTCATGGCCCCTTCAGCGACCATCTGTATTGATCTTGGGCCACATCTCTCTCCTCAACTGCAGACCCACGTATGATTGGGTATCTCCGCTTTTCTATATTCCTCATTGTTGTTAGGTGCTGTTGAGTCGATTCTGACTCATAGCGACCCCATGTGACAAAGTAGAACTGCCGCACAGGGTTTTCTAGGCTAAAATCTTTATGGAAGCAGATTTCCAGGTCTTCTCCTAAGGAACCACTGAGTGGGCTAAAATTGCCAACCTTTCAGTTAGCAGCCGGGCACTTAACCTTAAATTTGCGCTACCAGCCTGAAAATGGAATTATTGTTTGATGGAGCTAGTGACATCTGGTTGCTACAAACAGATACGCAAGCCCCCTGCCAAGGAGTCGATGAATGAGATTTCTGTGTCGGGTGGGATATAGGCCTGCATGGCTTTGCATTTTTTATTCCAAGTTGTAACTGCTCGCTTTCCATTACATAATGATTTATTTTTACCAAACTCCAACTGTTTTCATTGGGCCTGTCGTATGTTGTGAATTCTATTCTGGGTATTGTAGGAAGTGCTGTCCTGTGCCTTTTTGTGTGTATGAGCAGTTGGACTCAGTGGGGTGATATCTTACAGCGCATTAATGTTTGTAGTACCACGTACTCACATATTCAGCGTCACCTGTCAGCTACCCCCGGAATAGATCCTGCAGACCACCAGAATGCACTTTTGTGCTCTTAGTCCTAGCCAAAAATCACGGAGCACATGCTGGGTGTCATGGATTGAACTGTGTCCCCTCAAAATGTGTGTCAACTTGGCTAGGCCATAATTCCTAGTATTGTGTGGGCGGCCGCCATTTTGGGTCTGATGTGATTACCCCACTGTTATAAATCCTAATCTCTATGGTGTTAATGGAGCCCAGGTAGCACAGTAGTTAAGAGCTGCAGCTGCTAACCAAAAGATCAGCAGTTCAAAACCACCAGCTGCTCCTTTAAAACCCTATCGGGCAGTTCTACTCTGTTCTTTAGAGTCGCAATGAGTCAGAATGGACTCGATGACACTTGACAACAACAACATGATGTTAATGAGGCAGGACTAGAGGCAGTTATGTAATGAGGCAGGACTCAATCTACAGGATTAGGTTCTATCTTGAGTCAGTCTCTTTTGAGATATAAAAGAGAGAAGCGAACAGAGAGACAAGGGGATCCGCTACCACCAAGAATTGAAGGACCAGGAGGGGAGCATGTCCTTTGGACTCAGGGTCCCTACACTGAGAAGTTACTGCCAGGGGAAGATTGATGACAAGGACCTTCCCCCAGACCGGACAGAAAAAGAAAGCATTCCCCTAGAGCTGGTACCCTGAATTCAGACTTCTGTCCTCCTAGACTGTGAGAAGATAAATTTCTCTTTGTTTAAGCCATCTGCTTGTGGTATTTCTGTTATAGCAGCACTAGATAACTAAGACACTTGACTTGGTGTATGCTTGCTTGGGCAAGCTAATCCAATCACTCCTTTCCCTCCCTCAAAAGAAAGAATTAACTTAATGTTATTTTGGCTAATGCAAAGTACTGAAATTAAATTAAGCACAACATAGGCAATTCTAAGCAGTTGCCCTTAAAATTAAAAGCAGTTTCATTCCTGCCGAGTACAAATCTGGCTGCATAAATGGTGTCTGGAGTCCCTAGGTGGTGCAAATAGTTATTGCCTTCCATTGCTAACTAAAAGGTTGGCAGTTTGAGTCCACCAAGAGGCACCTCAGAAGAAAGTCTTGGTGATCTACTTCTAGAAAATCAGCCATTGAAAACCCTAGGAGCACAGTTCTACTCTGACACACATGGGGTTGTCACGAGTCAGAATCGAGTCATGGCAGCTGGCTTTTATAAAGTGTCTAAAGCCGTGTACTTGATGTGAACTCCTGTAATACCATAGTATAATGCTTAAAAGTTTACATCCCCTTCCAATGATAGATGAAAAGCATTTGTTTAAACCGTCCTCATAGTAAACAACCTGGAAAATATTTGGCTAAGTTAATTATCAGTTGGCACCTACCACATGCAGTGACATTCTTCAAGCATTTACTGAGCTTTTACTATGGGTAGGTGTTGTGCAAGGCACCTAGGGCGGTGGTGAATGAGACGAGGTGCCTGCTTTCAAGGAGATCACCATCTAGGTAAACAGGCGCTCAGAGAACAGTGATTTCCACGTTCCTAGTTGTCGTGGATTGAATTTTGTCCTCCTGAAATGTTTGTCAACTTGGCTAGGTCACGATTCCTAGTATTGTATGATTGTCTACCATTTTGCCATCTGATGTGATTTCCTCATGTCTTGTAAATTCTATCACTATGATGTAATGAGATGGATTAGTGGCAGGTACATTGATGAGATCTATAGGATTAGATAGTGTCTTAAGCCAGTATCTTTTCAGATATAAAAGAGAGAAGTGAGCAGAGAGACATGGGGACCTCATACCACCAAGAAAGCAGTGCCAGGAACAGAGCACATCCTTTGGACCTGAGGTTCCTGTGCTGAGATGCTCTCAGACCAAGGACCTTGATGACAAGGACCTTTCTCCAGAGCTAAAAAAGAGAGAAAGCCTTCCCCTGGAGCCGGTAACCTAAATTTGGACTTCTAGCCTACTGAACTGTGAAAAAATAAACTTCTCTTCGTTAAAGCCATGCACGTGTGGTATTTCTCTTACAGCAGCACTGGAAGATCGAGACAGTAGTGGTGGAGAGTGTGTGCTGTATGCTTTTTCCTCTATAAAACTCTAGAGGAGCATTCAGTGTCCTGGAGGTTAAGTCATTTAGCTTAATCCTGAGGGGAGCCTGGTGTCTGGGACTGTCAGCATCTGTTACTGATGGAACCAGATGACAGGGAGTTAAAATTAGCCATGCAGAAAGAAAGAGCACAGGAACCATCAACGAGATACATAGCTCTGTGCTGGAAATAAACAGGAAGAACTTCACCATGTTGTCAACTTTTTACCAAGGATGCACTACCAGCCCGTCAGAGGCGCCCTGCTCTAGACTGGCGTCATACCTTTGTTCAGCGCTTACTTGGGCACTACAGTGTCCCCAGCCCTGTGTGTGGCTGTGGGTGTACAGTGGTGAACCTAAAAAACGCGTTCTGCTGTCTTACGGAGCTTAGAGCCTTCTGGGGGATGAGGCAGGAAGCTCACAACCTTTCCTGTGTGATAGGAGGAGCAGAAAGAATTTTTTTTTTCAATGTACTTCATGACAGAAAGGTAAATGTTTCTCAAACACGTGCACACGTACATTTTTTATTTTATACCTTCCAGGACAACTTTTGATGTAGGTATGTGTAGTAGGCATTTTTTAAAGGGAGGAGAGACAGCCCAGCACCCTCAGACCTTCCTTTTGGGGGGTTTCCTCATTGCATAGGGCTGGATGGGAGGCACCGTCCGAGGCCAACTGCAGCAGCTCACTGGGGCAGACCCGCCCTCTCGCTGCTCCCAGGTGGCCTGGACACAGGCATCTGAACGAGGCTGTCCCCACTGGATGCCCCTGCCTATGACTTAGGCGGCTCGAGGGAGTACCTCAGAGAACTAGTTGAGGAATTAGTGAACATGATACTCAGTCCAGAGCTAATTCCATAGATCTCTATTATATTGGGAGCCTTGGTGGTACAGTAGTTAAGTGTTTGCCTGCTAACCAAAAGATCAACAGTTCGAATGTACCAGCTGCACCTTGGAAACCCTATGGGGCAGTTCTGCTCTGTCCTATGGGGTTGCTATGAGTCAAAATCATCTCAAAGGCAATGGGTTTCGGTTTTTTTTTTAAATATATTGTCTTAAGTTCATTTGTTTTATGTAAATTAAATTCTTGTTTTATGATCCATAACTGATTATTTGAGTCCTCGTGATATTTACCCAGTCACATGAATTGCATATTGAGAGAACTCTTCTTTCTGAAGCAGCACCCCAAATATTCAAATATCCATAGACATTTATTTAGTGCCTACTGTGTGCTGGGTACTAGTCCAGGAATGGAGATATTGCAGTGAACAAAACAGACACTTTCTCTGCCCCCGTGGAACATATATTCCAGTGTAGGGACAGAAAAAGATCTCATACGTCATGCCAGGTGGTTGTAAGTGCTGAGAAGAAAAACAAAGTGGGGGAGGAAGGAGAGAGAAGGGGAGTGGTATGTTTATGGCTGTATTTGTATGTGTCTGTATTTTATATGAATTTGTCTGGAAAGCCTCTCTGGTAAAGTACATTTAGCAGAGACCTACGGGCAGTGAGGGCTCAAGCCATGCATTTTGGGGTGAAAAAGTCATTTCATAAAGAGGAAAGAGAATGTGCAAAGGCCCTGAGGCAGGAGTGTACTTGGTGTATTTGAGGCCCATCAGGGTGGCCACTGTGGCTGAGTAGAATGAGTGAAGGGCAGAACGGCAGGGGATAGGGTGCCCAGAGAAGTGACTGGGGGTCAGGTAGTCCAAGAGAAGGAGCTTATATTTTATTCTTAGTGACATGATCTGACTTGACTTTGCACAAGGACCACTTGTTGCTATTTTTAGAAGACTGGGAGTTAGGGGGCAGGGGCAAGACTTAGAAGTAAGGAGATCAATTAGAAAGCTGTTATGTCATCCAGGATTGAAGTGGTAGTGGCGGAGGTGGTTGAGAAGCAGTTGGTCCTGGATATATTTTGAAGGTAGAGCCAATAGAATATATTAAGGAATTTGATACTGGATGTGAGAGAAAGGAAAGTCAAGGCTGACTCCAAGGTTTTTGTTCTGAGCGACTGGCAAAACGGAGCAGCCAGTTTTGAGAAAGGGAAGATCAAAGGATTAGCACGTGAAAAAGACTGTTACACCCCGAATTTCGTGTATTTTATTTGCTCTATACAAAAGGATTTGCATGACTTGTAATCGTCAGTTCCCTCATTTAGAGAATGTTAAAAGTCATTTCAATGGAGAAATAGTCTGTTGCCGTCAAGTTGATTCCAACTCATAGCGACCCTATAGGACAGAGTAGAACTGCCCCATAGGGTTTCCAAGGAGCGGCTGGTAGGTTCAAACTGCCAACCTTTTGGTTAGCAGCTGAGTTCTTAACCACTGTGCCTCCAGGGCTCCAATGGAGAAATAGGGGACAGATTAAAACTTAAGCTTTCTAGTTAAAAATATTGCTGTGTATTGAATTCAGTAGGTCCTGCTTCTCCAACATGTGCGATAAGTGCAATTTAAACTCGAAAGAATATTCATTTCAGGATTTATAAATAAGTGCCTTAATTGCTTAATTTTTTAAATTATTTGGGTTTGCAAAACTGTCCTTGGCTTCCCATCACAGGCAGGCTTTTCTGATTATAAAACACGTTGTGTTTAGTACAGTTTTTGTGGGTTGGATTCCAAGACGGCAGAGTAACTTTCATGAAGGACAAGTTTCTGCCAGTGGGTGCTCTCCATACTTGGAGGAGTGCTCTTAACACCTCAGCAAGATTCTCTGTCTTGATACTCAGCAGTTGAGCCAGTAATCCCCTTGGACACCCCCACTCCCCCCGCCACCACATTAGCTGAATGCTCTCACAGCAAGGCGAGTCTCTTCTTACCCCCACCACGAGCTTTCTCCCATTTTGGGTGGGATGACTGTCAAGGCCTCCAGGTTTCTAAGTCTTTGGTGCTAAATGACCCTGCCAACCTTGTCTTGGTCATTCAAAGAACAGTCTGTGTAAACACCACCAAGTTAACACAATTTGGCCCGGTTATTCAGCAGCATTTTCTTGGAGTGTGATTGTCTTTTAAAGCATCAAGACAAAGCCTTATTTCAGGAGAGGCTGTGGAGAGAAACAATAGCTTCTATGTTCTTTACAGAAGCTCTTTGGAGAGCAAACCAAACTTGGGTGGGTGGACACTGAAAAGGCTTTTCCGAGAGTAGGAAGCAGAATGTAATTACCCTCCTCTATAGGGCTTTTCCTGTTGACATTCTCTGCTCTTTAACAAAGTACAGTGTGTGCCATTCAGTGTGTTGTTGTGGAAGCAGCCACAGCCGTTCAAGCATCTCTTACGCCCTGTGGATGATTGAAAAAGCACACATTTGTTACACAGGTTGGGGAAGGAAGGTCTGGTGAACTCAGTACACAGCACTAATGTTTTTAACTAGAAATCAGACATTTTAGTTTGTCCCCCATTTCTCCATTGAACTGACTGTTAACATTTTCTTAAATTAGGGAACTGGGGGATAGATGTCACAGGGAAAAAAAACAAAACCTATTGCTGTAGAGTTGATTCCAACTCATACTGTCGCTGTAGGACAGAGTAGAACTGTCCCTGAGTCAAGGCTGTAATCTTTACAGACGCAGACTGCCACTTTTTTTCTTCCACAGGGCAAGGGGCATTTGAATTTGAACTGCTGACCTTTGGTTAGCAGCCGAGCACTTAACCTCTTTGCCACCAGGGCCTCTGCAGAAGTCATGGGTGGAGGGAAGCTACAGGGGGAAGTGTATATGCCAAAACATTTTAGCAAAAAAAAAAAAAAACATATCTCATGGTCTAGAATTCTACCATTCAAAACAGTAGCCACATGCAGATATTTAAATTAAAAGTACAGTCGCACTAGCCACATTGAAGCAAGGCTCTTGAGCACCTGAGTGTGGCTACCGAACACTTCAAGAGCCTTGTGTGGCTAGTGGCAGCTGTACTGGACAGCTTAGATACGGACCGTCTCCCTCAGTGTAGGACGTTGTACTGAATGTGCCGAGCTGGAATATAACGTGAGAAACATCTATGATACATTAGCATACGTTTCACTTATTGTCATCCAGCCTGTGGGTTAGAAAGTCTTGAGAGGCTTGAAGAAGACCCCATTCTTCTGAAATGGGGTGATCGTGATGGCGTTGCTTGGGGGGTACTCATGTTTATATCTTCAGTTTTTGGACCTTGAATTTGCCTGGTAACTCTGGTCAAGGAAAGCAATGATATATTTATTACACGGTCCTGTGTAGGTAATGGAATTGCTGCTTTTTCAGATACAGTAAATAGAAAATATGTACAAGCTGGTTCTCTAAGAAAGTAATGGAGTAGTTTAAATCCAGCAGGTAAACAATACTTGGGAAGTAAAAGTAGGGATCTTTTTAAAGTTCGACGTGTGTGTGGTTATCCAACCCTCAGTAAAGGCTAATGATCAGCCAGATGGAGGGGTCTTTTCTTAACTTGATTGTGGATTATCTGTACATTACCCTGTTTATCAGTTACATTTAAACAGAGCCAATTGTTTTCCTTTCTAGTGTGAAGAGCAGGCGAACCGTGGTTATCATGATTTTGCTTAGACCAGGCATGCTGGATAAATATTTACTAAGTTGACTGGGGCCTGTGAGAACAGGATTGAGTGGGGATGCCCAGAAGTTGGTAACATTCCCCTCATAACAGAGCTGCCTCACATGACTGCAGCCAGATAAACTGGGAGGCTTGAGGTCATGCTTCAGAGGAGGTGAACAAAGGCCACGTAACGAAAGGTAGAGTGACTTCAAGGTCTGGGCATTTCAGGAAATGCGGATCCCTTCTCCTTCTCTAGAAGTCCCTGGGTGGTATAAACAGTTACGTGCTTGGCCACTAATTGAAAAGTTGGTGGTTTAGATGTACCCAGACTTGCCTCAAAAGAAAGGCCTGGTTGTCTACTTTTGAAAGATCACAGCCGTTGAAAATCCTTGGAGCAGTTCTGCTCTGAAAAACACGGAGTCGCCATGAGTCGGAGTCGACTCGACAGCAACTTGATTTGGTTTTGGTTTTCTCCTTCTTTGAGGTACCCATCCACATGCCATGGGTGGCACCAGAGTCTGTGGGAAAACTTCCAAGGTGTCATGTTGGCTACAGTGAGATTTGGAAGCAGGCTCCAAGTGGCACATAAAATGTAATCAGTGTGTGGTAATTGAAATTTCCAAGTGCACAGTTTATGGTGAACATGTGTTGAAATGAATCAGGGTGTTGTAATGACAAGCAGTAACAGGAGGAAGTGGTCTTCCTGTGTCTTAGTCACCTAGTGCTGCTATAACAGAAATACCACAAGTGGATGTCTTAGTCACCTAGTGCTGCTATAACAGAAATACCACAAGTGGATGTCTTAGTCACCTAGTGCTGCTGTAACAGAAATACCACAGTGGATGTCTTAGTCACCTAGTGCTGTTGTAACAGAAATACCGCAAGTGTGTGACTTTAACAAAGAGAAGTTTATTCTCTCACAATCCAGTAGCCTAGAAGTCCAAATTCAGGGTTGCCAGCTCCAGGGGCTTCTTGTGTTCCTTGTCTCTTCAGCTTCTGCTTCCTGGTTTCTTGGCCTCTCGGCTCCTCGGGCCTTACGCCCACATCTGCCCTGCTGGGGCAAGGGTTCCAAATCTCTCTAGCTCCACCGATAAGTACTTGGAGGCAGCCCACTCCATCAGGAAGCCTCCTGCACACAAGCACTCAGCTCTCTTGCTCCATGGGTCGGCAAGCCTAGCTCCCCCAATAAGTGCCTGGAGGTACCCCGCTCCGCCAGGAAGCCTCCTGCGCACAGGCGCTCAGCCTTCTCGATCCGTAGGTCGGCTCCAGCGCTGTCAGGTGCTGGTCTCCTGGTTCTGCTGCTGCCAGTCCTCTGCTGCTGTTTCTCACCATCTGCACCTCCTCCAGTGTTAATAGTTCTCCTCCCTTCCTTCTGAGTCTTCTATCCATTCACAGTTTCTAAACTGCTTCCACATTTTAGGTATCTGTTGGAGCAGCACCCCACTCTCTCTGTACCAAATTCTGTCTTAGTCATCTAGTGCTGCTGTAACAGAAATACCACAAGTGGATGGCTTTCACAAAGAGAAGTTTATTCTCTCACAGTCCCCAGCTCCAGGGGAAGGCTTTCTCTCTCTATCAGCTCTGGAGGAAGGTCCTTGTCATGAGTCTTCCCTTGGTTTGGGAGTATCTCAGTGCAGGAAACTTAGGTCCAAAGGGAGTGCTGTGCTCCCAGTGCTGCTTTCTTGATGGTATGAGGTTCCCAAGTCTCTGCTCCCTTCCCTTTCCATTTTATCTCTTGAGAGATAAAAGGTGGTGCAGGCCACACCCCAGGGAAAGTCCCTTTATATTGGCTCAGGGAGGTGACCTGGGCAAGGGCGGTGGTACTATCCCACCCTAATCCTCTTTAACATAAAGTTATAATCACAGAATGGAGGACAACCACAGAATACTGGGACTCATGGCCTAACCAAGTTGATACACACATTTCTGGGGTGACGTAATTCAATCCATGATACCCTGAGACTAGAGAAAGGCAGAATAGGCTTTTTTCAGATTAGCATGGACCAGGGGAGAAGGTGCCCTGTACAGCCTTCTACAGACTTGGCAGAAGGGGTCATAGTTTCCCTAAGACAGGCATTTGCTTACCTGGATCTTTTTGCTCAGTTCACTATGGAGTCAACAAGTCTTTTTTTTTTTTTTTTTTTTTATCATAGCTGGGTTTCCAGATGTTTTTTGGACTGTGACGTGAATTTGATGATCTCCCAAGATAAGCTGATCCAGTTGGCCTTTATTCTTTGCAAAAATCAGTGTATTTACACATTTAGAAATCTCTCAAGAAATTCCTATAGAGCCGTTTCCCCATATTTGATCATCTCTTGACAAGCAGATCATTCTTCCTTTCCTGAAATGAGGAAAGAAAGAACAAAGACTTGTGCTCAACTGTGTCTTTTTGACGCCATGGTTGCTTTCAATAGGTCTCATCTGATCCTCTGCACTCTTCCTCATTAAGGGCTGTGATAAGACACAGCTCTATGAAACTTACTGAACACAGTTCATTACGTCATGCTTGTTATGAGCACCCAGTAAAGAGAACTCTTCCAGCCCTTAGGACTATGTACTGTTGTGCTTCTCAGCATATGAAAACTAAACCCTGAAGTTTACCTTGATTTCCTTGTTGCCTTGGCTGTTAGGAAGCTCGGAATCAAATTTGTGACTCATTTGAAGCATGTTTATAGGACCTCAGAATATACATTTTACATTCTAAATGTACCCCTGGGTTCATTTTAATAAAACTACCCTGATTCCCTCAGTTGTGAATTCTTCACTATTATATTTTGAGGTCTTTATGTTTTAAATTTTAAAGTCTTTAACCTTTTAGAGCTAGAGAAGGATTTTGTTAAAGACTGTTTTTCCCTCTGAATTTCAACATCATACATTTTTGGCAACAGTCTTACCACAATCTCTATAAGGTTACTGAATATTTAGGCATGATTTTGCCTTCTGGATATATTAGCAATATATTTACATTTGCCACCTAAATATATTTAGGCTGATTTTCTTGTAGGATGCATATAGACGGATCATGTGTTTTTTAAATCCGTTCTGCCACTCTTGTCTCTTTATTAGTGCATTTAGTCCATTTACATTCAGTGTAATTATTGATATTTATGAGTTTAGTGCTGTCGTTTTGATTTTTTTTTGTTTGTGTGTGTTGTTGACACTTTCTTTGTTCCACTTAATTTTCTGTGCTAAGTCATTTTTCTTTATGTATTTTCTTTTCATCCTTTTCATTGTTGTTTTTGTATTCGCTAAGTCTTTGTTTTTCTTGTTTTTTATTTTAATGTATAGGATGGTTAGTTTCCTTTGTGGTTACTTTAATATTTACCTCTGTTTTTCTAAGTTTGGAAACCCTGGTAGTGTAGGGGTTAAGAGCTATGGCTGCTAACCAAAACGTCAGCAGTTTGAATCCACCAGATGCTCCTTGGAAACTATAGGGCAGTTCTATTCTGTCCTAATAGGGTCTCTATGAGTCAGAATCAACTCAAAGGCAACAGGTTTGGTTTTCGGTTTTTTTCTTTCTATCACATTGACTTATTTAGGCTGATTTTGATTCCACTGCCAAGTCCAGTTGATTCATGTGTATTCTACAACTCAAAAGTCTTAAAAAAAAAATTGAGTTAATCCCGATCGTTTAAAATGATTTAATCTGTAAGAATTTAAGCAACCTAAAAGAATCTAATGACTATTTAATCTTATTTACTGTATTTGGCTTTTTCTTTCTTAATCGTTCTGTGTATAGGTATACATGAGATTACCATCCCTCTGGTCAGCGTACCCTGTCTAGGGGTCTGTTGAATTTGTATGACCTCGTTACATGACTGTCTTTCAGGGAGCGATGCACTCACAGGTGAAGAGACTTGGGAACTGCTGCTTGACCTCGGTCATATCCAGCCGATTTGGGGATAGTTAGGCAGTTGTGCTGAATGCAGGAGTGGAAAACAATTAACAAAGAGTTTTTGCAGATATTATATTACTTAATTAAAAAAAAAAAAACACACACACAAAAAGTTAGACTTGTAAATGAGGGTATTGCCTTTGCTTCTTACTTCTCTGTGTCAGTCGTTGTCAATGGATTGATTTGTGTCTCCCAAAACCTGTGTGTCAGTTTGGCTAGGCCATGATTCCCAGTACTGTGTGATTGTCCACCATTTTATCATCTGATATGATTTTCCTACGTGTTGTAAATCCTACCTCTGTGATGTTAATGAGGCAGGATTAGAGGAAGTTATGTTAATGAGGCAGGACTCAAGCTACAAGGTTAGATTGTGTTTTGAGTCAATCTCCTTTGAGATACAAGAGAGAGAAGGGAGCAGAAAGACAGAGGAACCTTATACCACCAAGAAAGAAACAACCAGGAGCACAGCCTGTCCTTTGGACCTGGGGTCCCTGAGCTGAGAAGCTCCTGGATCAAGGAAAGATTGATGACAAGGACCTTCCCCCAGAGCCAACAGAGAGAGAAAGCCTTTCCCTGGAGCTGGCACCCTGAATTTGGACTTCTAACCTCAACTGTGAGAGAATAAAGTTCTGTTTGTTAAAGCCATCCACTTGTGGTATTTCTGTTATAGCAGCACTAGACAACTAAGACATTCGTTGTAAGGAACAACATAATGGAATAAACACAAACCTGGCCCTTGGTGTGAAGGTGAACTCTTGGTATTGTTACTCTTGGAGAAAGCACTTTCTAAGGCTGATACCAAAGACTGTTCTGCAATTGTTTTATTTCTTCTTCCACTTTGGGCAGCAGTGAAAAGCTTTTCGTTCTTCCAGACAGTTTATGTCGCTGAACATTTTTTGCAAGTCTGCATATACTTACCTAAAAGGCTATATTGTTAGTTAAAATGAATGCAATCAATGTTTTAAACTGCTTGCCTGGTATGAATCGGTATGCTTTTGAAGTGGTCCTGGTGAGTAGCTCTTTCCAATGTGGTATTTTAAAGTATGGGGCAGGAATCATAGGTTGATTTCTATCCCACTGGCAAGCTCAGTTGGTTCGTGGTGGCTGATGGAGCACTGTGTTGAGAGTGGGGTGGGCCATTGGCAGTGTCCTCGTGGGAATGGGAAGGATGAGGGGCAGCAGGCATGGCCCACGGTTGCTATTGCTGCTACACCAGGAATACCAGCAGATTGGATTTAAGGAAGCCTGCTAGGTCACTACCTCTGAGCCACCTGATCTGCTCTTAGACTCCAGATTTGTCGGTAAGATGACCTTTGAAAGCATTGAAGCTCCCAGCTCTTCCCCTCTCCTCATGTTTCTGGCTGGGCCAGTCAGTTTATTAAGCATATTGGAACAGCTGATCTTATTCAGCGAAGCGTCATGGTCTTAAAGAATGGTTCAGGTAATAAAGAGACATTCACAATTGTTTTCTACCCAGTCTGAAGACTTAATCCAGAAATAAAGGTCAGCTCAGATCTGTTAACGTCAGCGTTAGTTAGGACGTTTAGTGTGTCAAATAAAAAACGTGAAACTTCCTCGAGCAAGAATAAAGAGAAAATTGGGAATTGAGGTATATGTGTGTGTGTTGTTCCAAGGGCCCTTTATCCCCTCCTTTTTTTTTTTTTTGTTACATTTTTAAAATTAATTTAAAACATTAAAGGGAAATACTGCTGGGATTGAAAGCCCAGGAAAGAGCTCTGGACTCGGATGGAGAGTTGTGGGGCTCAGGATTCCCGCTGACTGAGTCACCATGGCCTGACCTTGTGACTCCAGGTAGCTGCTTAACCTCTACCCCGGACTTGTCTAAGCCAGCTACACAGCGGACTCACGTGGGGAGCTTTTTCAAAGCCTGCTGACGCATCGGTACATTTTAAAATGGTAACACCCCCGCCCCTCCCCCAGGATCTTAATGTACATCCTGGTTCGAGAGAACATTACACCAGCAGGTGGGTGTCTTCCTTTTCCTATCTGTAAACCGTTGCGACTGCAGGTAAAACCTTTTGTTGATTTGACCCACCAGTGCCTCCAGCCTCAGCCGGCTTCACCCCACCTTTCCTTCCACTTGAACGTGCCTGTTCTCATCTCACCCCGATTGCATTTGCACGTACTTACCTTTCTGCCTTGAATGCTGTTCCCAGTCTCTTCCCATCCCAGGTCCCTGGACAAAATTCCTTTCCGCCTCAGAATCCGATTTGGTGCTCCTTCCCTTGAGAAAACTCCCCTTCTTCAAGGCCCTCTTGAGCCTCCTCCTTTATTTCCATGGCCCCTCGAGGACAGGGACCACCTCTGTTGATGTGCGTCCTCAGCACCTGGCACAGCGTATGTCAGAAAGCATTTGCTAATGAAGGAGTGGACTGGCAATAATACCTGCTTTCAGTGAAGTGCTTGTGAACTGTAAGAGTTTAGAAAGTGATTTATGATTATCGTTGGTTTCGGTTTTTAAATGATAGCAAATGAATATTCATACATTACCTTCCTATAAACTCTTATGTTCATGTCAGAATGTGGGAACCATGCTTTATTTATTGTTTAGTCACCTTGCCCTGCAGGCTTGCCCTTCAGGCTGCTGCCCAGCCTCCCCTTCAGTGGGCACTGGGTGCAGGGCTCACAGGCAACTGTGAAGTGCAGTACAGCTAATCAGTTGGAGCTAATTAGCTGATGTGTTTGCTTGGGCAGCATTTCGTAGTTCCAAAGCCTTGTCCAAATAACCATGCCGTCTGTGAACTTTTATTATGTGGACTTAGGTCTCTCAAAGCCATCTGTGCTCATGGCTTTGTGGAGCAATTATGCTGCAGGTGTGCAGTACAGATGAAGTAATGGCTTAATTATTTGGGGACGCAGGAGGCATTTTGGTCCTGAGACTGGCTGCACAAACTTCCCAGGCTTTGTTCGGGCCATTTTGTTCTCTGGAATTTCAACACGACCTAGGGAGAAGAAACAGGGGTTTCTGGACTGCAGCCACCCATCTGTAGAATGCTTCTTAAAAGTCAGCTTGCTCCATGTTTAAATTTAGTCATAAGAAGACTTGCTTCATTGGGAGTGGGGTGAGGTATCTGTTGATGAACTGCCTGAGAATACGAGATAACTTTGGGTCTGTGCATATTTGGGGGGAGGAGACTCCTGTTTTCCAATGGATACTTAAAAGGGTCCTGTAGACCCCACCCTTCCCCCTGCCACAGGAATGGGAGCATTAAATGTTGTTACATGCTTCTTTGAACTTGCCAATAGTATCCAGGAGTTAAAGATAGATCTTGAATGAGTTCCTTGTCATGTTACAAACTTAGAGACAGATCTCTGTCAAAAGCCAGTTCGTTTCTAAAGCATCCGTGCCCCTTGCATCTTGTTTGCCATCTTACTATGCACTTGGATTTTGACTTTGACGTTTCTGAGGAAAAATGGCGACAGAGAATGTTAAGAAAGGGACTTCTATGCCAGGCTGTGCAGGACTGTGGTGGGAATGGCCTCCAGCCCCGGAGCTGTGTCACACTATGGCCGTGGGCGTGTCGTTGTTGAGCGCCTGTCATATACCAAAACCAAAAAACAAACAAACCAAACCCATTACTGTCCAGTCAATTCTGACTCATAGTGACCCTGCAGGACAGAGTAGAACTGCCCCATAGGGTTTACAAGGAACACCTTGTGGATTCAAACTGCCGACCTTTTTGGTTAGCAGCCATAGCACTTAACCACTGTGTCACCAGGGTTTTACTTTCTTTCTAGCCTTCATAATAGTATTTTAAAGGAGCCCTGGTGGTGCAGGGGTTAAGCCCTCAGCTCCTAACTGAAAGGTTTGAACCCACCAGCTGCTCCCCAGGAGAAAAGACCTGGTGATCTGCTTCCATAAAGATTACAGCCTTGGAAACCCTATGGGGCAGTTTTACTCTGCCTTATGGGATCGCTATGAGTCGGAATCTACTCAATGGCACACAACAACAGTAGTGTTCTGAGGGGCCTTAGTAGTACAACAGAAGCCCTGGTGGCGCAGTGGTTAAGAGCTACGGCTGCTAAGCAAAAGGTCAGCAGTTCGAATTCACGGGGCGCTTCTTGGAAACTCTGGGGCAGTTCTCCTCTGTCCTGTAGGGTCACTATGAGTCGGAATCAACTTGATGGCAATGGGTTTGGATTTTTCTTTCTTTTTGTTTTTTAGTAGTGCAACGGTTAAGCACGTGGCTGTTAACTGAAGAGTTGGCGATTCACCCTACCCAGCGGCTCTGCGGGGGAAAGACCTGGCAATCTGCTCCCATAAAGATTACAGCCTAGAAAACACAATGGGGCAGTTCTGCTCTGTCACACGGGGTCGCTATGAGCCAGAATTGACGTGATGACACTCAACAATTACAATAGTATTTTAAAGGAGGCTTTTTAACCCCAATTTTTCCAAGGAAAAGTAAAGAAACTGTGGCTCATGTCTAAGTATCTTGCTTGCGGTCCACACACCACCAGGTTGCTATTCATATTATGTGGTGTGGACACTGCCTTGGGATGCCTGTTCCCGGCATGTAGATGGGGTTCAGGAAGTGTTTGTCAGAGTTAATTGACTGGCACAGAAAACACAGTTCCCTGGGTGGTGGCTTGAATGTCTTTTGGAGCTGCACTCCATGTTTCTTCCCTTTGTCTGAAAGATTTTGCTGGATGAAGCAATCAGCTTAATTCTTTTTGGCCTGCCTATGGTTTTCAGTTATTTTGTAAATGCTGTTCCCAGGGATATAGTGAGCTCCTTGTTTAGTTTGTATGTGTGTTTATGCACTTGACCTTTCATGCAGAGTCTTTTCTTCATCAATTCTGGGAACTAAGCTCTGTACAGAGCGTTCTGCACAGACCCTGCCTGCCGGGAGCTTAAAGCCTGATAAAGGGCCTGCCATGTTTGCAACTCTTGGGTGAGTGTAAGAATGGAAGGCTGCAGATGAGGTGAGTTCCACCTGCCTGTGAGCAGGTAGTGTGCTTCCTGCTGGAAAGCTGGAAAAGGCAGAAATTAACTGGTGGACAGGCTTTAGGAATTGATTTGGTCGTATAGTAAGCCATGTATGCATAAGGGCTTTTTCAGACTTCATGCTAAATAAAACTAGAACATTTCCCTGGAGAGGCTGCCAAATCGTAGTAAGATGCCATATGGCCAGAGGCAACGGAAGAGGGAGATTTGGCTGAGGGTGTGGTGCACAGGGCTCAGTATTACAGCCGCCGCAGTGTTAGAAGATACGGGTTATTCAGAAAAGCAACATGAATTGATTTTTATTTTGGGTAAGAAATTAATATATGCTCCTGGCCAAAAAAAAAATTTTTTTTTCAGAACCCATTGAAATTAAATAGGAAAAAAAAAATTCTGCCATGCAGAGATGACCATTGTTGTAAAATTTTAGTGGCTAACCCGCATGCTATTAATATTGACCTTTACCAAAAGCAGCCTTTTCTCTCCCTCCCCATCTTCACGCCGTCTTCTATGCCGTGAGAATAGCATGGTTACCAGCCGGGACGCACAGAAGCGTGCCCTCACCGGCCTCGTCTGAAAGGTTGATCCCAGCGGGTGAAGTGGATGAAAATTTAGGAGCTGCCTTTGGAAGTGGTGAACTTCACATGAGGCCTTCAGATGATTTTTGACTTGCATTTTCTACAGAAAACTCACACCCTGAGCACTGGGTATAGAGCTCTGCTCCTGGGTGGTGGCATAATTGCTAAAAGGCAAAAAACATTCGGACGTGGTCTGGGTCCAGAAGAACTACATTAAGTCTTAACTCAGATAATAGAGTTGGAACCATGAATTTATAAATTCTGAAAAAAAATTCTGCACGGAAGTTTCTCATCCTCTGCCTCCTTCCTTCCCTCTCTCCAAGAAGACTTAGAAAGAAATATGTATGTCTTTAATTATTCTATTTGAGAGTTTGAAAAAATAAATGATAAAAAGTAGTTGGGTGGAATGGCATGGTTACATAAGATTGCTGCATCTACGGAAAGCGTTGTGGTGAAGTCTTTGTTATTTTAACAGTTGGCGTATTTGAATCCAGTTCTTTGTTATCTTTAAGTGGCTCTTGTTTTTGGTTTTTGCATGCTGTCTGCTGCCCAGATTATCCAGTGTGTCAAATATGTAATGTTAAGTGCTTTGGACTAAAAAGTACTACAGAAACTTTGAAAATTCCCTCTTTTGTTCTGGCCTTACCATTGAATAATCTCTAATGTTCCCCCAAATAATCTCAGAGACCTTATTAATAAACTTCCAGCTCTCAGTGGAGCCCCCGGTGGTGCAAACTGTAACACTCTTAGCTGCTAACCACAAAGTTGGAAGTTCAAGTCCACTAAAAGGTGCCTTGGAAGAAAAGCCTGGCAGTCTACTTCTGAAAAATCAGCCATTGAAAACCCTGCAGAGCGTAGTTCTACTCTAGTACATGTGGGGTCACCATGACTCAGAATTGACTCTACGACAACTAGTTTCTAGTTTTTGGATTCCCATTGTATGCCAAGAACCCTACCAAACTCAGAGTTTGACCACACCTTTGACCTGAGAGCCCTGTATCTAGATTAAGGTATCTATTAGGGCAAAGAGAAAATAGGTATTAGGTTACCTGGTGCTGGGCAAAGAGGTCAGTCATTCGTGCTGCCTTACTGCTTGGCTTCCAGTGGTTGGTGTTGACAGCAGACTGTCCTGTAAGTCGTAGGCAGTCCCTGGAAACATACCCTTAGCATCCCGGGCCTCTTTCAGAGGTGTGGACCCTTCTCTCTCCAGATCTGGTAGTTATCCAAACCACACGACTCTCATTGTTAATACACGGTTCTCTGAGTGGCAGTGAAGGAGGGGGCAGGTATTGGGGGACCCTCTTGGTATAGCACCAGGAGGGGGTGTGTGTGAAATTCCTTTTGATTGGGTTGATTTTGGGGGGAAATGTTATGAAAATAGGACGTTTTATAAGTGTATAAAATGTATTCAATAAACGTGTACTATTTTTGGGTCCTGCCAGTGTCCTCTTGCCAGTTGGTTCAGGCCTTTCAGCTGGCTCTAAAATTGGGAAGAAGCCCTTCCCCAAGCTGACCCATAGGGCCACCCTCCCCTGCCCCAGGCTCTGTACTCGTTTTGTAAATAACGAGAAGGTGAAGACATCCTAATTAATACCGTATTCTTTACCACATGCGTTGGAGTGTGTACGATGCTCCTAGTGCTCAGTCATGACTTGGAAGGGGATAAAAATTCCCCAGAATGTTAGCCTGGTCAGGTACGTGGCTTCTGGTTTCTGTGCCCCCGCTAACGATGGCTCAGTGGCTGCGGGGGCTACCCCGTCAGGGACTCTGCTAATGCATCCTTGGCCTGGATCATCTCCCAGTTCCCATTAGCCGGGAAATTGACAATTCTATAGTCAGTCTAGAGTGGTGATTCTCAAGTGGGGGCCATTTCGCCCCCACCTCCACCCCAGCGACAGCTGACAGTGTCTGGGTTGGTTGTCACAGCACAGGTGCTGCCGGCTTCTAGGGGGTCAAGGCCAGGGATACCACTCAGTATTCTACAATGCACAGGACAGCGCGCTACCTCAGAGTCACCCCGATCCCTAATGTCAGTGGTGTTGAGGTTGAGAAACCCCCATCTGGAGGAGTGGAACCTGAAAAAGTGGAGTGACTGGGCTCCCAGGCCTTCTTACTGCACCTTCTCTCTCCCTGGGCTTGTGTGTTTCCTCTGGTCCGTGTTCCACTTTCAGTGTTCCGGTACCACCTGAAAGTTCTTTTGGTGAAGAGGTGGAGGTGTTTGCTCCTAGGACCAGTCAGACGGGCCTGATTTAGGGGAACAGAGCTCCTATTGTGTGGGGCTGCTGGCTGGTGTGAGAAGCCTAAGTCAACACTCCACAGAGGTGTCGGTTTGCTAAGCCACTTTAAAATGAGCAGCTCATTTTCTTCTCCTATTTAGTTTTCCTGGCAGTGACTTAGAGACTTGGCATTTGTTTACTTTTCCATATTTTGTTTATGTCTTTCTACATTCCTGGGACTTGGATCCTAAAAGGTTTAGAGTTTTCCAGACTACATTGTACCTTTAATCTTCTAGGGGCTGATGCCTGAAGAAGAGGCATTTTGGCAAAAAGCAGATTAAGGTGATTGTATAAACCTTTTGGTAGGCTTTTTTGGAGGAAAAAAGCCAAGAACTGGTGGTATATTAAAAACACACAGAGGAGTGCTTAAACTGCCTTGAAGAGCAAATGTTTTTATTGTTTATTTCAACACACATGTACTGGGGCGGCATATGGCCTTGGAACTCTTTGAAAAGCAGGAACTGAAAAAGGTTGTCTGAGTAAAAGCAGACCAGGCCTGCAGCAACCTCCTTCATTAGGGTGACCGGATTTCACCAGCACAACAGATCACCCTGGCTGTGGCCATTAAAATTCACAGACATTCTCTTCCCTGAAGAAGCCTGATTCCTTCTAAGGAATGCTTATTTAGAGACATCTCAATTTCGACCCCATGCACAGACCTGCCCGGCATCTCTCCTCAGCTCTGCAGCAGAGAAGCAGGAAACAAAAAGGAACTTTACATGATTTAGGCTCAACTGCCACATGTTGGCAAGGAGCAGTGGCGGTGATAAGCCGTTACTCTCTTCTTTGATGGAAAGCTATAATCAAACTTCCAGAAGAACAAGCCATTTCTATCCTTTCTATAATACTCCACTGTGATTTTATTGTATGGCTGACACTGAGGTACAAAGTGCCGATTTATGCAGGTAAATTTGCCCCATGAAGAGATTGACTTTTATCTCCCGTTCATCCGTCCATGTTCTCAGTTGCCATGTTCTTACCACCTCCTGCCTTTTCTTGAACCACCGCAGTCACAGATGACCAAATTTGGCCACTTTTGGTTTCCATGAGCTGCCTCTTCCCTCCAGGGGCACATCTGGTTTGCCAGACCTCACCTTCATGGGTGTGCCCAGGCAGGAGCCACATCAGCCCCGTCTTCATCTTAGCGCCTCCCAAGGCCTGAGTGCCTGTAATTTAACTCTCCAGAGAGAAAAGAGGTAAGGTGACGAGCAAGGAGGAGCGTCTTCAAGATTTAAAAAAAAAAAAAAAAAAATTGTATTGTGGTAAATTATATGTAACACAAAATTTGCCGTTCTAGCTATTTTTAAACGTGCAATTCAGTGACATTAGTTATGTTTGCAGTGCTGTGCAGCCATCGCCACTATCTATTTCCAGAACTTTTTAATCACTCTAAAAAGAAACTCTATAACCTTCAACATCTTGTTAGGTTGAAAATGGAGTCAATTAGTTCTTAGTTATGGGACATCTCTCTGCCCTGAGAGAATGAGGAAATGGGGTAGAGCCAGGAATCTCTCACTGTGGGTGTTTTCAGAACAAGACTGATAGAGAGTGAAGTTGAGTGAAATAAGACAGGCTCCATGTGGGGAGTTCCTGAGGCAAGAACTGACTGGTGACTGGTTGGCCCTGGTGGAGTTTCTATTATTTCCCTTGGGCGTGGTCTGTGGGTACAGGCTTTTTTTTTTTTTTTTTTCCCATTGAAATAATAAGAGAATTTTGCTTAAGAGCTACGGCTGCTAACCCAAAGATCAGCAGTTCAAACCCACCAGCTGTTACTTGGAAACCTTACGGGGCAGTTCTATTCTGTCCTGTAGGGTTGCTATGAGTCAGAATCAACTTGTTGGCAATGGTTTTTTCTTTTTTTAATTTATTTAATCATTTTCTGAGCAAATGAACATTTAGGTTTTTTCCAACATTTTGCTGCTACAAACAATGCCACTTTGGCCATTTTATTTTGAACACCTTAAACCAAAATTGGAAAGAGATTCTATTAGGGCAGCCTTTGGGATTTGTTTAATTCAGTCACTCAAATGTGTCATCAGAGGCTCAGTTTCTTCCTTTCTCCTTGCTTTTCCTTCTAATATATCAGCTTCATCGTAAATCCGACTCGTCTCATGACTGCGGTGTAGCTGCCCTGGGTCTGCACTGTTCACCAGAAGGAGCTGGGTGGGGAGGGAGAGAAGGACAAGGGAGACAGTTCACAGCTGTAGAGCGGAAGTGCCAGGCTTCACCCTGATGGGACCAGAGTTAGTCATGTGCCTCCTTATGAGTCCATCATCGAGACCTGGGGAATGCTGAGTATTGATTGCGTCAAATTTCCGCTCCTGAATTAATCCCTGTGGTTGAAAGGATGGGGTCATTCTAATTAGCTCCATCAGTAGGGCCAACGGTACAGGCTCTTTTTGATTGCAAAGGGAACATCAATAAAACTTACATTTGATTGGACACATGAGTGAAAGAAGCCAGATATAAGTGACTACATGTGATTTGATTCCATTTATATGAAATGTCCAGAGAAGTCAGACCTTCAGAGGCAGAAGGCACAAGTGGTTGCCCGGGCCTGGGAGTGGGATCCAAGGTAGGCTGGCCTGAAGTTAGGCTTAGGGATGATGGAAACGGTTTAGAGCTAGATGGTGTGGTATTTGCAGAACACTATAAATTTACTAAATGTCATGGAATTGTACATGTACAATGGTTGAATTTCACAGAATGTAAGTTATGTAAAACTGTTAAATATTTTTACTTTGATTGGATTTTGTTTTAAGGCTTGCTGTAGGGACTGAATACTGAAAACAATTAATGTGATTATGGATTTGGTCCTCCTTATGTTAATTCTTATTTGTGGAATGGTGTGTGTTTGTGTAAACCCCAGTGGCGTGGTGGTTAAATGCTATGGCTGCTAACCAAAAGGCTGGCAGTTCAAATCCACCAGCCGCTCCTTGGAAACCCCGTGGGGCAGTTCTGCTCTGCCCTATGGGGTTGCTATGAACAGTATAATCCTTATTTTCATTTTCTAAATGCTTAACTTATAGGAGCTCGTAGTTTATGTATACAAGACATTTTTATACACACAGGCAAACCTCACTAATTTGGATCGTTGCATTGATTCTGAATTAGTGAATTAGTTAAAAGGAATGGGATTTTATAGAACTTCAGGGTTGGAAAGGACTTTAAAGGTTAAGCACGGGAGGACATGTGCCATTAGAATAGCAAATGATGAGGAAAATCAGAGTCTCCACACTGTATTTGACTAACTGATTACAAGCTCTCAAAGTTAATTTATGCTTGTTAATTAGAAAGTTCCATTCATCATCAGCGTTCTCTCATTATTTGACTGTAGTGGTGATCTGAATTTCATTGTGAGTTTCCTTTCCTCCTCCTGTTGAGAAAACTCTACTTAATGGTACTCCCGTGTTTATTTTAGGAAGTGGTGTGATTATTCACAAGTCAAATGTGTCTTCGTGAAAAAACAAATCAAGCTTCCCTCCCCTTCACCCTCTGGTTGGACTTGTACTGGTGTGCAACACAGTGGGGCTGGAGCCCCCTTCCTGGAAGCCTCCCTGACTCTGATGGACCTGATAATGGAAACATAATAACCCCTGGATGATAGGATAGGACTTTGTAACTCTTTAACTGAGGTCCCTAATTTTACCTCTAAGGAGCCTTGGTGGCACAGTGGTTAAGTGCTCGGCTGCTAACCAAAAGGTTATTGGTTGAAACCGGGGAGAAAGATCTGGCAGTCTGCTTCCATAAAGATTACAGCCTTGGAAACTGTGGGGCAGTTTCACTCTGTCCGGTAGGGCCGCTGTGAATCAGAATCTGTTCGAGGGCTGTGGGTTTGGTTTTGGGTTTTTATGCCTGTGGTTATATTCCCATTTGAGAATGGGTTGTCTTTGTTATGTTAATGAGGTAGTGTAGGGTGTATCTTATCAATCTCTTTTGAGATATAAAGAGATTAAACAAGCAAGAGAGAGAAGCAGAGATGGGGGAATACAGATGCCAAGCCACATGAAGATCACCTAGGTGCAGAAGCTCAAAGAGATAAGGCCCTTCCTCCAGAGCTGACAGAGAAAGCTTTGCCCTTAGAGCTGGCACGTTGAATTCAGACTTCCAGCTTCCTGATCGGTGAGAAAATAAATTTCTGTTTGTTAAAGCCACCCATGTGTGGCATTTCTGGGGGAGCAGCACTAGATAGCTAAGACACCCACCCATTTAGTTAGCAGCTGAGTGCTTAACCACTGTATCATCGGGGCTCCTTAAGCACAGACATACCCAGTGCCATCGAGTCAATTCCGACTCATAGCGACCCTATAGGACAGAGTAGAACTGCCCCCACAGAGTTTCCAAGGAGCGCCTGGTAGATTTGAACTGCTGACCCTTTGATTAGCAGCCGTAGCACTTAACCACTACGCCACCAGGGTTTCCATCCACAGACATAGAGGTTTAGGATTTACAGCACGTTTTTGGGGGCCATGCTTTTCAAATGGTATCACTTTAGCAGACTAAACCAACAACTGAGAAGCTGACTCAGATGCTCATGTCTCAAGTCAAAAGGCCAGTGCTTCTCACTGTCCATCCCTTCCTGATGACCTTCAAATACTAAAAAGCCGTGACCTTGTCTAGTGTGGCCATAAATTCATATGTAACACACTGGTGTATTTGCTTCTCAGTCAGCTAGTTGGAACACAGGATTCCTATCTTTCAATGTAACCTTCAAAATAAAACAAAACATGCAGCGAATAAATTGTACTGTAATTTTGCCACAGCGTCTTTAAACCTCATCTCGCTGTAGCCTATAATCCTTAAATTGAGTGGTGGCATAGGACAGAGTAGAACTGTCTCATAGGGTTTCCAGGGAGCAGCTGGTGGATTCGAACTGCCGACCTTTTGATTAGCAGCCCTGTCTCTTGACCACTGTACCACCAGGGCTGCAGTGGAGTATTTCAAGCTTGACCACGATGTTTTTAGCAAGAGAGAGTGAAGTAAAAGTTGACTATTTTGTGTATTTAAAGGATGGGAGGTTTGGTTTTTTTTGTCCGTTTGTTTTGGTTTAGGTTCTCTTAAACATTTACAAACTTGTGACTTTTTCCCCCCAGGGCAAACAAACAAACAAAAAAAAGAGCTTTTTCTGCTAGCGGCAACTTGTACATATGGAGGGAAAATGTAATCCTAGCGCTGGCCACCATTTGGGTACTAGTCAGAAACTCTGGAGGTGGGGCCCAGCACCCTGTCTGATCAAACCCTTGGATGATTCTGCTGTGTGTTCAAGTCTGGGAACCATTATCCCAGATGGTTTCAAATTATTTGTCATATTCAGTATTGCTAAGACTTGGGACTGACTTCGGCCTTTTAACCAATAAAAAAAGGTAGTACTTATTTAGGCTAAGATCATATATAGTCTCGGGGCTAGAAGGGACCTTAAAGGTGACTGGAAACCTTTCCCATCACCCTGAGAAGAGACCCTTCATCTCACCCCACCCCCACACCCTGCCCCAAGTGGGTACCTACTACCCCATTTATCTACATCCATGTTGCTAAGAATTCCTTGGTCTTACGCAAAATCTGGTTTACTAGAATTTCCACTCACAGGCTCTGATTATATCCTGTCCTGGTCTGGGTTCACTAGAGGACCACTGAAGTGTGTATAGATACATACAGAGAGAAACCTACTTCAAGGAAATGGCTCGTGCAATTGTGAGAAAGTGACTCATGCAGCTGTGGGGGCTGGCGAGTCCCAAATCTGTGGGTCAGGCAACAGGTTGAAGACCTCTGCTGGCTCACAGGGTTGGCGGGGCTGAGGAACCGAAAATCTGCAGGTCAGGTGGCAGGCTGAAGATCTCTGCAGACTTACACCCCAAGAACTAAAGGTCAGGTGATGACAAGAACGCAGGGTCAGGAAAAGAGCGAGAGTCCCCAGAACTTCCATTTATATACTGGATGCAGGCCACACCCCCAAGGAAAACTCCCCTTCAACTAATTCCCAGATCACAAAATGGATCTCAGTGGCGAACCACTGAGAATCATAGCCTAGCCAAGTTGACACATAACATTAGCAAGCACGCATCCTTCGAACCAGCTGAAAACACCATTCCCTCCAACATAAATTTCAAGCAATTGAGTTTGGGTGTTTAACAGTCCTTGATATGTGAAAATGTTATATTGATTGAATTGGTAAGAGTTGTTTTATAAAGAAATTTTAAATAAGTTTTCCTCTTTTTAAAATGTTTTGTCCCTTTTCTATCACCAATTCAGGAGCATTCAAAATCCTTGGAAATATAGGAAGTCTCAGTTTGCGTGGTAGTACGGGACGGTAAAGATGACTCTGCAAGGTGAAATCCTGCAGGGCAGTCTTCATAAATGGAAAAAATGAGGATTGTTCCATGACTTTGAAAAAGTTTTGTCTAAACATTAAAAACTTTCTTATTGTCAGTTATAAATGTGTTTGGTGTTTGCCGTAAGTCAGTTCCTACTCGTGGAGACCCTATATGACAGAAGTGCCCTGTAGGGTTTTCCAGGCTGTAATCTGTACAGAAGCAGACTGCCAGGTCTTTTCTCCTGCAGAACCACTGGGTGAGTTCAAACGAGCCACCTTTAACATCACAGCCTAGCACTTAACCATTGTGCTTCACCATTGCACCACCAGGACGACTTATAAATGTGTAGGGAAGTGAAAAAAAAAAAAAAAAAGTAATTAAAAAAAAAGATAAAAGTAATATTTAGTGCACTATAATTTAAAACATTAGAAACATTGAGCACTAAAATGTTTTATTTCTTTGTAAAAAACTTATCAAGAGTAGTTTTAACAGTGCTTACCTTCTAGTTGTATGATTTAAGACGGAGCAAAGGTCTTTTCTGTACCTCTGCACATTGTCATACTTCTTTCTTACGTTTGCACCAGCTTCCAACATTTTATCCTTCAGCTTTCAATGTCATGAAATATCTCCAAGCGTTCCTTTACTGTCAGGTTTTTTTTCCCCAGTGTCACTTCCTCTGCGACATGTTCATCATTTGCATCACAACGCCTTTCCTCATTACGTCGGTAAGTTCGCTGTCACTGAGTTTCTCTAGCTGAATATTTAGAATCTCTTGAATGGTGGCCCCGTCAACATGCGCACGGTCAGCTGTTTCTTCTAGAACTCCACTTACATTCAATTTGAATTTTACTTCTAGCGTTATTACTTTTCATTTCTTTGCTGCATTTCTGTCTTTGTTGGTGAATCTCTCTTTTAATTATCCATTTTTGTAAAATATCATGTGGTGTATCACTGGGAGATAAGAGGCAACACAACTACACACTTTGCTGTCCGAGTGTGAACTGAATAACAGATGCGCAGTGACCCATCACTGATAGACTTTGAAAGAAGTGATGTGATTGGCCGTTGACCACAGTACGCATCTGTTATTTATGTTATAATCTGTGGGCTGAAGAGCTAGCGGCAGTGTTTCTATTTTATGCAGTTGCTTACGGCGAATACATTGTAGTAACTGAAGTTTGAATCTTCTTGTCGGGAGACTGGTGTTTAACTGGATTATGGTCACTGAAATTGGGGCGTATCAGGACTACACAAAGTGAAGGCTGACTGTATTCTTAAAAATGTGGGAAAGGAGGAAGTTGCTTGACACACTGCAGTTCTCTTATTTATGGTGGAAAGTGGGCAGGAGGCGCTGAAAGTTTCACAGCTTCTCTCGTGTACTCTATGCTAGATTTTTTACGTGTTTAACTCCTTTAATCCTCACTGCTGCCTGAAAGAAACTGTGTTTCCATTTTACGGGGAAGAAAACTGAGACCAAGAATATTAGTCACTTCCTTAAATACTATTAGAAAGTGGTAGGCTTAGAATTCAAATCCAGATCTTTTCTGGCTCCAAAATCTATGTTCCTTATACTCTACCACTCCTTGGGAAAGAAACCAAATGGTATGATGAAAATACAGGGAAAAAAAAAAAACAACAGCATTTATTAAATAACGGTCCTGGTTATGTACTTACATGTTGTCACATCTATTCCTTATGACAGCCCTTCAGGGAACATATTATTGTCCCCATTTTATAGAGGAAGAAAAACAACTAGCAAAGCTCAGGGAAGATAAATGACTAACTGAAGTCACACGAACAATGCGTAAGGAAGACTGAAGAAGAACAGTTGCCTTTGAACATGGTGTTGGTGAACAACATTGGTTGTACCATGAATGGCCAGAAGAATGAACAAATCTGCCCTGGAAGAGTATAGCCAGGGTGCTCCTTAGAAGCAAGGATAGCGAGACTTCGTCTCGTGTACTTTGGACGTGTTATCAGGAGGGACTAGTCCCTCTTGCAAAACACCTGTCAAGAGTGTTTCATTGCTCACAGCATAAAGTTCAAAGTAGGTAGCAGGTCATACAAGATTGTTTACAATCTGACACCTGTCTAGTTTCCTGCCTTATGTTTCCTTCTTTCACACTTTGTGTGTCATTTGGGGAAAACCCATTAAAAACCCATTGCCGTCAAGTCAATTCCAACTACTAGTGACACTATAGGACAGAGTAGAACGGCCCCATAGGGTTTTTAAGGAGCGGCTGGTGAATTTGAACTTGCAACTTTTTGGTTAGCAGCCAAATGCTTAACCGCTGTGCCACCAGGGCCCCTGTTTGGGCAAAAGGCTTTGCAAATTCACACTTTGAGCCTCTGCACAGATGGTTCCCTGGTTTGGATGGTCCTCCTGCCTCCTTTCGTTGACAGACTCCTCTTCAGAGCTTCCCTGGACTCTGTAATTTAGAGTTAAACCAGAACATTTTTTTCCCCGGTGGTTCCATGGCACATGCGTTCCTTGATTGTAGCACGTATCACATCTTGCTTTGTTTATGTGACTTTTCTCAAAGGATTGTGTAAAGACCTTGAGGACAGTAACTGTCATATCCGTATTTGTCATATAATTGGTATTCAATAAATATTTATTTAATGAGTAGATTCCAGACCAGCGCTCTTCTGGGACTCATTCACGGGCATGTTATATGTAGAAAGCCAAGTTTATAAATGGAATCATCTGTTGATCCAGTAGTTGAGAACTGTTCCTTGAAGTCAGCTTTACAAGTCTGGCTGTCTCTTAGATGGTGTATTGAATGAACTACGAAGGAAGGGTGGTGGATAAAGATGGAAGATACGGCTCAAGGCTGAACTGTGCTGTCTGACACAGTCCGACTAGCCACAGGTTGCCATTGAGCGCTTGCAATGTGCCTGGTCCAAATTCAGAGGTACTGTAAGTGTGAAATACACACCTGGTGTCAAAGGCTTACTATCCAAAGAGGAATGTAAAATAACTCAGTGTTTAAATACTGACACTGATTGCCTATTAAAATGATGACATTTTGGATATATTGAATTTAAGTAGACTCTATTAATAAAATTAGCTTCTATTTACTTTTTAAAATGTGGCCACTAGAAAATTTTAAATTTGTGGCTCACATGATGTTTCCCCTGGACAGAGCTGGGCTAGAGAGAAGTTATAGGAAGCAAAAGAGTCAGGGGAAAGATGAAATGCAATGGGAAAAATGCTTTAAAAAGGATAAGGAGAAAAAAAGAAGGGAAGGGCTGTCGCATTTGCTAAAGCAAGGGAAAGCAGAAACCAAAAACTTTGAAGGAAGACAGAAAACCCAGGACAGGCACAGTTGGTGGGATATGTAATGTGGAGCTTAGCCTGTGTAGTCAGCCCTTGACCTGAAATAGTCAAGCTTAAATTGAAACAGTGCCTGGAAACTTGCTGTGTTTCTCTTTTTTTATGAAGGCATTGCTGTTGACTTAAGCATAATGAGAGAGTAAAATAAGAAAACAGGAGAAAGTATATTCACCCATAAATTCTACTCTTCAGAAACAATCCCCTTAAACCTCAGTGTATATCCTTCAGATGTCTTTGTATATTTGTTCGCATTTAGGTGTCGGGTTTATGCAAATAGACTATTCTTTTTTTTTTTTTTAATTTTATTGAGCTTTAAGTGAACGTTTACAAATCAAGTCAGTCTGTCACATATAAGCTCATATATACCTTACTCCATACTCCCACTAACTCTCCCCCTAATGAGTCAGCCCTTCCAGTCTCTCCTTTCGTGACAATTTTGCCAGTTTCTAACCCTCTCTACCCTCCCATCTCCCCTCCAGGACAGGAGATGCCAACACAGTCTCAAGTGTCCACCTGATACAAGTAGCTCACTCTTCATCAGCTTCTCTCTCCTACCCATTGTCCAGTCTCTTCCATGTCTGATGAGTTGTCTTCGGGAATGGTTCCTGTCCTGGGCCAACAGAAGCTTTGGGGACCATGACCGCCGAGATTCTTACAGTCTCAGTCAGACCATTAAGTCTGGTCTTTTTTTTTTTTTTTTTTTTAACTTTTATTGAGCTTCAAGTGAACGTTTACAAATCAAGTCAGACTGTCACATATAAGTTTATATACACCTTACTCCGTACTCCCACTTGCTCTCCTCCTAATGAGTCAGCCCTTCCAGTCTCTCCTTTTGTGACCATTTTGCCAGTTTCTAACCCTCTCTACCCTCCCATCTCCCCTCCAGACAGGAGATGCCAACACAGTCTCAAGTGTCCACCTGATACAAGTAGCTCACTCTTCATCAGCATCTCTCTCCTACTCACTGTCCAGTCCCTTTCATGTCTGATGAGTTGTCTTCGGGAATGGTTCCTGTCCTGGGCCAACAGACGGTTTGGGGACCATGACCGCTGGGATTCCTCTAGTCTCAGTCAGACCATTAAGTCTGGTCTTTTTATGAGAATTTGGGGTCTGCATCCCACTGATCTCCTGCTCCCTCAGGGGTTCTCTGTTGTGCTCCCTGTCAGGGCAGTCATTGGTTGTGGCCAGGCACCATCTAGTTCTTCTGGTCTCAGGATGATGTAAGTCTCTGGTTCATGTGGCCCTTTCTGTCTCTTGGGCTCATAGTTATCGTGTGACCTTGCTGTTCTTCATTCTCCTTTGCTCCAGGTGGGTTGAGACCAACTGATGCATCTTAGATGGCCGCTTGTTAGCATTTAAGACTCCAGACGCCACATTTCAAAGTGGGATGCAGAATGTTTTCATAATAGAATTATTTTGCCAATTGACTTAGAAATCCCCTTAAGCCATAGTCCCCAAACCCCTGCCCTTGCTCCACTGACCTTCGAAGCATTCAGTTTATCCCGGAAACTTCTTTGCTTTTGGTCCAGTCCAGTTGAGCTGACCTTCCATGTATTGAGTATTGTCCTTCCCTTCACCTAAAGTAGTTCTTATCCACTAACTAATCAGTATATAACCCTCTCCTACCCTCCCTCCCTCCCCCCCCCGCCCCGCGTAACCACACAAGTATGTGTTCTCAGTTTATAGTATTTCTCAAGATCTTATTATAGTGGTCTTACACAATATTTGTCCTTTTGCCTCTGACTAATTTCGCTCAGCATAATGCCTTCCAGGTTCCTCCATGTTATGAAAAGTTTCACAGATTCGTCACTGTTCTTTATCGATGCATAGTATTCCATTGTGTGAATATACCACAATTTACTTAACCATTCATCTGTTGATGGACACCTTGGTTGCTTCCAGCTTTTTGCTATGGTAAACAGAGCTGCAGTAAACATGGGTGTGCATATATCTGCTCATGTGAAGGCTCTTATTTCTCTAGGGTATATTCCGAGGAGTGGGATTTCTGGGTTGTATGGTAGTTCTATTTCTAGCTTTTTAAGAAAACGCCAGATAGATTTCCAATAGACTATTCTTTATATACTCCTTGTGATCTGTTTTTTCTTTCTTTCCCTTAGCATGATAGATTAAATAGACATTTTAACATAGTAGGCTTAAATTTAAGGTAATTCTTGATGGACTATAGAAAAATAAAGATTTAAAACAAATGTTACTCCCCCCGTGGCTTACTTGGCACCCCTTCTTCCCCCGTTTTCCTCTGTTGGAAGGATCGGCTTCTCGATTGAGATCTGGGCCCATTCCTCAGAAAAGGTAGGCTGTCTGGCATCTAGTGTTCTATTTCTATGCTCTTGTGCCTCCCCAGGGATTGCTGTGTTAGTGGCGTTTCTTAAATACCACTGCCAAAACCCTCCCTCCCTCTAGGGGTTATAGCTGTAGACGAAAATAAATCTGAATATTGGTAATGGGGCATTCATAAAGATGGTGTCACCATTGTATACAGCTGGGCATGTGTCTAACAGCAGCTACCTTCAAGTGGCTCAGAACTCATTCAGTTGAGGAATTTGAAGCTACAAAAAAAAAATGTTCTTAGTGGGAGTTTCAAAACTTTACTAGTCCTTAGGGTCTATAGTGCAGAGGTTCTAATCTTACATTTGAAGGTGGGATAGATATGAGTTACAAGTGTGAAAATTTTGTACATTTTACGTGATGGGAAGAAATATTCCCTGCAAGAGCTGTGTCATTGGACCGGTGGCTTAAGTAGTAATGGATGGAATGGACCATAAAGTAGGTTCGTTTCAAATAGTAACTTTATCTTCCAGGAAATACAATATTTTAAAGTAAAATCAAATTATGTATTAAGGCTTTGTTTTAAAATTTCCTGAAGAAAAAGAACCTTAGTTCAGCCTTCTTCCTGCCCCCCCCCCCCCCCATTGCAGTGAGTTGAAGTCACCTTTGGGGATACACAGTCAGTCCATTTCTTTCCCGATCACCTGAGAAGGAGCTGAAGTGGGAGGCGATGGCATCCCCATAAATGGTCAGGGTTCTCGAAGTGGGAAGTAAGTTCCATTTTGGGGTGTTGGTGGAAGGGGGATCTTTAGGAAATTCAGTGGATCCTTAGAGACTGACATTAGGACCCAGTATTTCTTAACAATGGTATTAATGAGAATTAAAGTTACAGTAGCAAGTGGTAATAATCATAAATCAGCAACAGCACCATTTATTGAACTTCCACTGTGGCCTGGTGTCCCACAATGTACTCTTTACGTGTTGCACAAAGAAAGGGATATCGTAGTGTTGTTAGGTACAGTCGAGTCGGTTCTGACTCATAGTGACCCCATGCACAACAGGACAAAACTGCCCGGTCCTGTGCCATCCTCACAACCATTGATATGCTTGAGCCCATCGTTGCAGTCACTGTGTCCGTCCATCTTGTTGGGGGGTCGTCTTTTTCACTGATCCTCTACTTTACCAAGCCGTGATGTCCTTCTCCAGGGACTGCTGTGGGTAAATCGCACCTTCGTAGGTAACTGCGTAGTAAGGGTCAGGACGAACCCAGTTCCCAAAGTGTAGAGATGGATCCAGTCCTCACCTTCCCACTTCTCCATCTTCCTTGCCAACCACTGATGCAGCACACTCTCTCTCCAGCCCTAGCCACCCAGAGCTGGGTCAGAGCTCACAAGTTAGATGATCACTGTCTTTTAGACCATCTGCCCATGCAGTATTTCTCAGACTCTCGGCACCCAGAGCTAGGTCAGTGCTCACTCATTAGAAGAATACCATCTTTCAGACTGCCAAATAGGCAGACACAAGTCCCTGCTGGCTCTCACTGGCCATGTGGGTTTGTTAATTCACTGAAACAACTCACAGAATCTCATGGAGAGTATGTAATACCTATGACTACAACTTCATTACAACTAAAAAGGGTACAAACAAAGAGACACAGAGGGTGAGGTCTGGAAGGGGTCACAGCTTCCATGTTCCAAGGAGGGATGCACTGTCCTCTCCCATGCGTGGTCACCAACCAGGAAGCTCCTCTGAGCCTTGGGTCTCTTATTGGTCTTCCCACGTGGCCATGATAGATTGCATCATGCCTTGTGAGATTTAGTCAGTGTCAGACCCCCAACATGGTCCCTGTTGGTCTGGTCAGCCCCCACTCATTAGGCTCAGGTGTTGATACAGCTAGAAAGAACCAAGAAAAAGGCTAGATTGCTTTCTGCATGGTGGTTACACACATTGCACATGTGATATTTGTAATCTTTACAACAAACCTGTGAGGGAGATTATTTCATCCTCATTTTACAGAGGAGAAAACTAAAGCCCCAAAAGATAAGTGCATTATCCGAGATCATATGGCTAATGAATGGCTGGGTAGGAATTAATCTCAGGCCTTCTGACTCCAAAAGAAAGGCGATTTTTCAAAGCATCTGCAGACCACCCCCATCTGCTGTTTACTCCTTGCTAGGAAGGTGAATTTTTGTCTTTTAAATGTTCAGCAGTTTATTATCTCTTAGTTCCAGGACAAGTTCTTGTAACTCTTTCCTCCTTGCTGAGAGCAAGGAAAATTAACAGATGGAAAGTCAGCCATGCACATTTGTGTACACACGAGTGTGCATTTGTATATGTGCCTGTGGGCGGCAGGGGGGCTTTTAAAATGCCATTTCAGGATTTTCCTGGGGGACCTTTTTTTTTTTTTTTAACTTTACAAGTCTTTTCTAGAGAAATTTGAAACATATCTCTCAACTCCCAGAGAGAACTTGTACTTTAAAAAATAAACTTCGATAAGCAAGACTGGCTCCTGTAATGACGGGTTTGCTTGCTTGCAAATTCAGTACTGTTTTGAAGATGGCCACTGCTAAATTGCTGAGGTTCATGTTTGCTCTGAGTTGTAAAGATGTGAGATGGAAAAAAGATATATTCCTTTTAGTGTTTTGGTATTAATATTGATGATACATGAATATATTTTTTTTTTAATTCAAAAAGAGGTTAATGAAACTCAGTGGGATAATTAGTACACCCAGCTGTTGCAGTGTTGTTTTTAAAAAGTAGAAGGATTTGTAAGATGCAAACATTATTCATATGAGGAAAAATTCTAAAACCAAACAAATACCTCTTCCCTAAGAGCAGGAGCAGATTTTGACGCAGAGCAGAGCTGAGTGCTGTTTACCTTAACTTCTTGTGTTACCACAGAGTCCTGTCTAGCATGGGGGCTTTCTCTGCCTTTCCTCTTAGCTCATGTCACCAGCTGTCATGGATTGAATTGTGTCCCCCCCAAAATATGTGTCAACTTGGTTAGGCCATGATTCCAGTATTGTGTGGTCGTCCTCCATTTTGTAATGATAATTTTCCTGTGTGTTGTAAATCCTAACCTCTGCCTGTGGTTAATGAGGCAAGATTAGATTATGTTAAAGAGGATTAGGGTGGGATTGTAGCGCCCTGACTAAAGTCACATCCCTGATCCAATGTAAAGGAAGTTTCCCTGGGGTGTGGCCTGCACCACCTTTTATCTTATAAGAGATAAAATGAAAGGGAAGCAAGCAGAAAGTGGAGACTTCATACCACCGAGAAAGCAGTGCTGGGAGCAGAGTGCGTCCTTTGGACCTGGGGTTCCTTTGCGGAGAAGCTCCTAGACCAGGGGAAGATTGATGACCAGGACCTTCCACCAGAGCAGACAGAGAAAGCCTTCCCCTGGAGCTGACGCCCTGAATTTGGACTTGGAGCCTACTAGACTGTGAGAAAGTAAATTTCTCTTTGTTAAAGCCATCCACTTGCATATTTCTATTATAGCAGCACTAGATGACTAAGACACCAGCTTACTTGATGCCTTTACGTTGTAATTTCTGACTTCATCCTAGACACAGTTTGGATAAAGAGGACAAGGCTTTCTGCAGGCTGCTTTGGAAGACCAGCCTCCCACATTAGGCAGCTGGGGGCACTTATTTCTCTCCCTCTGTGATATCAGCCAAAACAAACCCATTGCTGCCAAGTTGATTCCAGCTCACAGGGACCCTATGGGACAGAGTAGAATTGCCACATAGGGTCTTCAAGGCTGTAAATCTTTACAGAAAAAGACTGTCACATCTTTCTCCCATGGAGCACCTGGCAGGTTTGAACCACCAACCTTTTGTTTAGTAGCCGAGCCCTTTACCCTGTGTGCCACCAGGGCTCCCCTGTGATACCTAAGGAGTCTCTTAACTGCTGACAGTTAAGGTCTCAACTGCTAAACCAAAAGTTAGCTGTTTGAACACACCTAGAGGTGCCTCAGAAGAAGGACCTGGTGATATGCTTCTGAAAAGTCACAGCCTTGAAAACCCTCTGGAGCACGGTTCTTCCGTATATGAATGGGTTTGCCATGAGCTGGAATTGACTCATTGGGTCTGAGTTTTTTGGTTGTGATACCAAATCCTGTCCTCACACCCCCAGCTGAAATATTTTAGCTTTGTTTTACTAACCCTGTAGCATGAATGTAACTGTTCTGGAAAGTATTCTTCAGAAAAAGAAAGATGGAAAAATAACATTGTACAACGCTGGGATGGGATGAAAGTAAGAAGCCAGCCAGCCTCTTCCTCATTTCTGCTTATTCTTTATCTGTACACCCCCCGCCCCCCCAAGCTTATGTGTTTTACTTTTAGAAAAATGTATGCTTCGGAAAGAGATGCCTGGAAAGTCATTACAGTCTGGACAAATACGAAGCTTAGGATCATATCCTGGTGGGTCCTTCACTTATTTGCCCTGAGACTTTGGGCAAGTTATCAAGGCCCTCCCGCCCCCCACCCCCACCCAAGCTACAGTTGTCTTGTGTGTATAGTGGCCTCATCTGGGTCTGAGACAATGTCATGGATTGAATTGTGTTCCCCCAAAATATGTGGCAACTTGGTTAGGACATGATTCCCAGTATTGTGTGGTTGTCCTCCATTTTGTGATTTTCCTACGCGTTATAACTCATAATCTCTGCCTGTGGTTAAAGAGGATTAGGGTGGAATGTAACACCCTTGCTCAGGTCACATCCCTGATCCAATGTAAAGGGAGTTTCCCTGGAGTGTGGCCTGTACCACCTTTGATCTTATAAGAGATAAAGGGAAAGGTAAGCAGGCAGAGAGTGGGGACCTCATACCATCAAGAAAGCAGTGCCAGGAGCAGAGCATGTCCTTCGGACCCGGGGTTCCTCTGCAGAGAAGTTCCTAGACCAGGGGACGATTGATGACAAGGACCTTCCTCCAGAGAGAAGGTCTTCCCCTGCAGCTGACTCCCTGAATTTGGACTTCTAGCCTACTAGACTGTGAGAAAATAAATTTCTCCTTGTCAAAGCCATCCGCTGGTGGTATTTCTGTTACAGCAGCACTAGATGACTAAGACATAGTATGTAGTCAGAAGGACATGTGTGCATTGAGCCAGGAGGAGGCTGAATCCTGACTACCTCCAGTGTGTGATGGTGAGCCAGATGCATTATAACTCACATTCTCCTCACTTAGAAAGCACAAGGAACAAACATTTTTATTTATTTTTTGAAAGACTACTATATGCCTGATACTCTATTGGGCACTATAATTAATTATTTAATGAATCATTAAAAACACCTCAAATAACCCAAGTGTCCATCAACAGAGGAATGGATGAGCAGAACATGGTATATCTCTGTAATGGAACGTTACTCAGCTATAAAACGAGAAATGACGCCCTGATGCATCGTACAACGTGGGTGAGCCTCGAAGACACTATACCGAGTGAAATAACCAGGGTCTAAGATGATGTCATGGATTGAGTTGTATCCCCCAAAAGGAGTTGCAACAGGAGAAATGTATGATCCCACTGATACAGAATGTCTAGAATAGGCAAAGACATGGAGACGAAAGTTCGTTAGTGGTCACCAGGGGCTGGGCGTGTGGGACACAGGAATTACCGCTGACTGAAGGGCACCGAATCGCTGTTCGGGACGATAAAAACATTTGGAAATGGATAGAGGTGAAGGTTGCACACATGGCAAATGTGATTAATGCCACTGAATCAGATACTTAAAAATGGCAGAATTTTGGTTACACAGATAAACGATAAACTTTTTAAAAAAATCTACAAAGCAGGTATTTATATCCCAAGTTAATGAAATGAGCTAATAATAATTAAAATTTCCCCTGAATAACTCCTGCCTCTCAGAGTACCGTTAGGATGAATCGGGGGGATGTATGTAAAGTCCCCAGTGCGATTTGCAGCATTCAGTAGGGGTCCAGTAAGTGCTGGTCTCTTTCTTCCTATGCTGCACGTTCACAAATTTAAGAATCATATAATACAGTGTAAGTGACGGTGTTGTCTGAATAGTACTGTAATCTCCCAAAGTATTCCTAATTTTACAGTTTAAAAGCAGCTCACAAAGAAAGGGGGGGAATCTGTGGGGGAACCCCATGTAGCTTGACAGGAAGGCAGTGTTTGCTTTAACGGAATCTCAAAAACAAAGCAGCTCAAAGGATTCCCTCAGCTCTGAGAGACCTGTGCCCAGCCAAGCCTTTATAATTGCTGTCCTTTTTTTTTTTTTTTTTTGAGGCAATTAGTCCTCCTAACCTCATGGAAGAGAATGCTCAGATTAGGGAAGAGAGAGGAGCTGACCATCTTGCCATGTTGTTTGTATGTGTTGTTGAGGGAGAAACTTTGTTTTCCTAGTGAGTCACGTTGGAGGCTGCAGATGGTCTGAAGATTTGGAGGGGAGAAGCCTGGAAAAGGACCAGGGCAACGTGGGGGAGAACAGAGAACCTGAGAGACCCAGAGTGGAAGGCAGAGCAGCAGATGGCCAAAAGGAGAACCCTGCTGGATCTTTTTTAACAAGACTCTTTGGACCTTATCAGATGGTTGCACAATAACAATTGACTGCAAATTAAGAATGAAATGTTTTAAACAAAGATGTTCTCTTAATATAACTGATTTAGGTTTGAGTGCCTATGCGATTAAAGCTTGGCACTTCACAACTCATGCTTAACTGTGCCTCTCTGTTCCCACTTGGAGCACATTTTGGGGGATAAATATGGAAATACAGTGCCTTATATGAAAGCACCGTGTGCTCTAGAGAAAGAATATTCTGTCAGGAAGGCGAAGACGGATCCTAGTGCAGGCAGTGGAACAGGTGCTCAGCACTGTGACTGCCCTCTTCCTTTCTTCCCCTCAGGACGTTGTGGAGAAGAGACGGAAAGGTTAGTGGTGGCGTCCCCACAGTTAGGAGCACTCACCGATGGTTTTCAGAGTTCCCTGAGTTAAGCAGTTTAAGCAGTAAGAAACGTCAGGCTGGTTTAGGTCTCAGTCTGAGTCATAGTTATTAGCCTCGGATAAAATCGTTCTTTGAACTCTTAATTTTTCAGCGTCTTTTTGTCATGGATAATCCTAAATAGTTTCAGATATGCAACAAATGCTGACTTATTCCTCCTATGTAGCAGAGCCAGCCCTTTCCAACCATGAAACTTAAATGCACCCTTACGTAACGGGCAACAGGGAATAAGGGGAAGCCTGTGAAATGAGGCAGCCTGGGTCGGATCGTGCTGGTTCTCGCCTCTGTGGTCGAGTTTTTGTTTGTGTCTGTTTGCCTGGATTCTGTTCTTTCATTCAGCCTTTGTGTCAACCACCTGAAGCTCAGGAAGGTGCTAAACTGTTTGGCATAACTCTCTCAGTTAGGAAAGGTCCACGTTAGGTGGACAAATTATGGAAAGTGTCACTCCAGGCAGGGACAGCAACCCCATGTCACCTGCTCAAGTTCACAGCCTGGCCAGTTGGGGGGTGGGGTGTGCTGTCCCTAGTCCTGCTCAGCTACCATCTTTGTGTCCCAAACAGACTGTACAGCAGCCCCGCCTTCCTCAGCCTGCTCAGCCTCTTCCGCAGACTCAACCCTGCTTGGCTTCTTGAAACCAAAGCAAGAGGATCCGTGTCCTACTTGTTCCATCCTCATGGTTACATACTGGGAATTGGGGTCAGCCTGGTGTTTCCATGTCCAGGGGCCCAAACATCACCCCTGGGGCATTTTGTTTTGGTCCAGTTTGCATGACAAGGCCTTGGTCCTGGTTTGCTTCCTGTACTCCAGCTCCCGCCTCAGAAGAGAGGCTGGTCCCCTTGGCTGGGACCTGTATCCCACGCCCCCAGGCTGCCTTTAATCCTGATCTCTGGCTGTCATCCTGCTCTTTATAAAGCAGATGGACCACCTGCAAGACCCCACAGCTCCACTATGAAGGACAGCACGAACCTTCAGGGCTCCTGCCGTGAGCCCAGAGCTCTTGTAAGTCTTTCCTGTGTGAAGAATTATTCCATTGTCCTAAGAACCCTGCCAGATAGGTGCTTTTATCATTCAGATGACGAAATGAGGCACAGAGGTTAGAGAAAGCGCCCAGAGTGACAGGCCCTATGCTTTAGTATCTGCAGCTGGCTCCCTGACGCTCTGGTACCACCAGCTCAGAGCAGCCCCCCGTTTGTGCAGTAGCACCTGTCTTACTTTTGGGGTATACCACATCAAGCATCATCCTCACTTCCGTGTTCCACCAGAGCGCCTTTGAGTCACAGTTTGCTTCAAGGCCCATCCTTTCCATTAACACAGGTAAAATTCCGTGAATAACAGGCTGTTTCCAAAAGACCACGTTTCAAGGATGTTGATAATTGTCTTAGTCATCTAGTGCTGCTGTAACAAATACAAATGAATGGTTTTAACAAACAAAACTTTATTCTCTCACAGCTTAATAGGCTAGAAGTCTAAATTCAGGGTGCCAGCTCCAGGGGAAGCCTTTCTCTCTCTGTCGGCCCTGGGGGAAGGTCCTTATCATCAACTTTCCCCTGGTCTAGGAGCTTCTCAGCACTGGGACCCTGGGTCCAAATGATGCACTCTGCTCCTGGCTCTTCTTTCTTTGAGGTAGGAGGTCCCTCTCCTCCCTGCTCACTTCTCTCTTTTCTGTCTCTAAAGAGATTGACTCAAGACACAACCTAATCCTGTAGATTGAATCCTGCCTCACTAACATAACTGCCTCTAATCCTGCCTCATTAACATCATAGAGGTTAGGATTTACAACACATAGGGTAATCACATCAGATCACAAAATGGAGGAAAACCACACAATACTGGGAATCATGGCCTGGCCGAGTTCACACACATTTTGGAGGGGACACAATTCAATCCATAACAATAGCTTCACCTAATGATTTTATTATTGGGAGATTTAGTTGAAATAGATCTTGCCCACTTATGTTGCATGTCAGTGGCTACAAGGTGATGTAACTGATGGTAATATTAGGCCTGACATTTGAGCACACGTGATGATCAGTAGGTTTGTTGTAAAGAATGAACTCCCGGCTCTGAAGCAACGGGTTGGAAAGAAAATAGACGTGGTTTTCCATCCCATTTTTGTTAAATGTTCTCACTAGATCAGTAAACCTAGGAAGGAAAACCTGTAAGACTGGTTCATAAAACTCTCCCCAGTGTTACAGTTTTTGCAGCAGAATCTCTTTGTGGCTAAGTGTGAGGCTTCCTCTCAGAAAACAAGCCGTGGATGCTCCATAACCCCAACACCAAGCCTGAAGCCGTCCAGTTGATTCTCAGTCATAGAGACCCTGTAGGAGAGAGTAGAACTACCCTATAGGGTTTCCAGGGAGTGGCTGGTAGATTTGAACTGCCAACCTTTTGGTTAGCAGCCAAACTCCTAACCACTGCACTAAAAAAAAAAAACTACCAGGGTTTAATGAATGCAGAGAGGTTTCTGCCTGCGTGTAGCTCTCACCCCTGTTCCCACTTTTGTCTCAGAGGTCATTATTTTGACCAAAGGTAAGCAAGCCTAAAGTAAATCTACTGTCACTAGAGAGAAAGAGCAAGAGAAGGAGAGGTTTAAAAAAAAAAAAAAAATTAAACCTCCTCTCTTCTACCTCCTAGTTCATTGCATAGTGCCTGGGGTCTTAAATAGCTTGCAAGCAGCCATCCAAGGCATGCCAATTGTACTCTCTTCTAGAGCAACAGAGGAAGAAGGGGAGTCAGGAATAGGAGGAAGACGTGGAATGTGTGGCTAATTGCCTCTGTGAACAACTTCCTCCTTTGCCGTGAGAGCAGAACTGGATGGTGCTCAGCTACCATTACTGAACATTTTCATCAAAGATTCTGTAGAAGAATTCTGGTCAAAAGGGGGAAGCTGCAGAAAATTCTCATGGACACTAGACTTTCTGGAGCCGTGGAGGCTGGATGAACTCGTGAAACTATTGCCCTGAGATAACCTTTAAACCTTAAACGAAAAATATTCCCTGAAGTCTTCTTAAAACCAAACAGTATAGCTTAACTAGTAAAAAATGTCTGTCTTGAGCATTATGGCCTTTTAAGAACCATATAGGATCAAAGCAACAACAGCAACTGGACAGATTAGGTAGGAAGCTTAGGGGGCAGTGAGTTTATGTTAATGGAGGATGAACGACTCAGTAAAGGAGGGTAGAATTGTTGCACAATTCAGAGTGTAATCAGGGTCACTGAATTGTACGTGTAGAAATGGTTAAATTGATACATGTTTTGCTGTGTGTATTCTCAACAACAAAATTAAAAAAAAAAAAACACTCCGTTTTGAATGCTGTGTTCCATTGCTTGGATCCAGAGGCGCTGACTCCATGAATATATTTGGAAAAGGAAATTTGTTCTTAGGAAAAAAAAAAAAACCTCCTTCTTTATATTCCAAAGCCCTTTTCAGCTATAAATGTGATTGGTTTCTATCCACTTGTTTCCTGAAGAAGGTAAAGATGGAATTTGAGTTTTCAGTTGATCTCCTCTATACGCTTAATTGTGCTCATGAGAAATCTGCATGGATCAAGAGGCAGTCATTCAAACAGAACAGGGAGATACTGCATGATTTAAAGTCAGGAAAGGTGTGAGTCAGGGTTGTATCCTTTCACCATACCTATTCAATCTGTATGCTGAGCAAATAATCCAAGAAGCTGGACTATATGAAGAAGAATGGGGCATCAGGATTGAAGGAAGATTCATTAACAACCTGAGTTATGCTGATGACACAACCTTGCTTGCTGAAAGTGAAGAGGACTGGAAGCAATTTCTGATGAAGATCAAAGACCACAACCTTCAGTATGGATTACACCTCAATATAAAACAACATCCTCACAACTGGACCAGTGAGCAACATCATGACAAAAGGAGAAAAGATTGAAGTTGTCAAGGATTTTATTTTACTTGGATCCACAGTCAACACCCATGGAAGCAGCAGTTAAGAAATCAAAAGAGGCATTGCTTTGAAGATTTCATTAGGGTAATTTTTTTTATTTGAGGCTTTCATTGTTATTTCAGCAATAAACATATTGAATTTATCCCCATTATTTTCTGACGCATTCCCAACACATGAAAATACTACATACTTGTTTTACTCTGTATCCAACTGTTCTTTCTAGATTACACTTTTTTAATAGAAAATTCTTGAAGGCCACCTTTTAAGGTTTCCTTAAGGTGACGTAGTGGTTAAGTGCTGCGGCTGCTAACCAAAAGGTCGGCAGTTCAAATCCACCAGGTGCTCCTTGGAAACCCTATGGGGCATTTCTACTCTGTCCTTCAGGGTTGCTATGAGTCAGAATCAACTGAACGGCAATGGATTTGGTTTTTGGTTTTTTAATTGGCTTATCTCTGGTAATTGTTAACTTTTTACTTTTGAGAAAACTGAAAAATCAGGTCTTCAAACAAAAATATATTTCTAGTATATCTTGCTACGTATGCATAACAAAAACCTTCAGATTCTACATATGATTTGCCGTTAACTTTTTTTAGCCTTTACAGGAACAGAAACTCTCACCTTTCTAGAGTAATTCAGAGAGTATTTGCAAAGCCCCATAATTTTGTCTCCTTGGTGTGTGTTAACGGTTTTTTTTTTTTTTTTTAAACCTATATTAAGATGTTAACTCCAGAGCAATTAATTTCTCAAGAGCCGGAATACAATTTAGTCATCTTTATATCTATAACCAGCATACCTTCTGAGTTTCATCACAACTGAACTATGCCTGAAAGCTTGTACATAAATCAGAGTTTTATCAGCTGGTATTATAATATATTAAATAAGGAGCCCTAGTGGCACAATGGTTAAGTGCTCGGGTGCTATCCAAGAGGTTGGTGGTTTGAACTCACTCACCTGCTCTGCGGGAGAAAGACCTGGCAATCTGCTTCCGTAAAGATGACAGCTAAGAAAACCCTATGGGGCAATTCTGCTCTGTCTCACGGGGTCCCTATGAGTTGGAATTGACCCGATGACACCCAGTAACAACAACAAAAAATATATTAAATGAACTAGGAAAATTTGTTCTTCAGCTCATTTAAGGATTAAAAATCCTTTATTTTATCTCATTTGTAAATATGAAATTTTTGTATGGTGGTTTTTCTGCTTGTTTTGAAAAATGTTTTCTCAGTTCTAGGTGGCTCTTGATTTTCTTTGTGTTTTAATTTGCAGCTTGGAAAGAAAAAACAGTTCAAGTTGCGTTCATACGCTATCACCCAGTGTTTCATGGAGGAAATCCTATTTTCCTGAGGAAATCCTGGCATGTCTAATGCCGTGGGCGTATTTTGGCAGTATGGACAGGGAAGGTACAGTTCTGGCTGCACCCACTGCTCCTTTGTGAGATTTGTTTTATGGTGGGTGACCTTGGTATTTTCACATATAATTTACAATTTGTCTGCCAGATTTACCAAGTTGAAATTTATGATGCGTCTGCTGAGTTTGAATAGCTCAATGGAATGATAATTTGACATTCCCTTACAAGAGTTTACACTTTGAAATGTTGCCCTTATAGAGGTCTTTTTCTAATGTCATCAAAAGAAAGAAATTGTTTCTCCTCATCGGAAAGAAACTTACATACATGAAGCACTCACTTGTCTATTTTCTGTGTTCACTGTGTGTTGCCCACACCTGGCGTGTGTTCCTGAGAATCCTTAACAGCCTCTTTTTCACAACCATTCCCTTTCTAAATTCCTTTTCTTTTTCCCTTTACCATTTCAGCCAGTAAAGATCCAGGCCCTGACCAGCTCGAGCCTCATCTGGGTGTCTTCTGGGTGCTGTGTTTCTGCATTTAGCTATTAAGTGAAGAAATACTGACCCACTGGCCTCCATGACAGTTGGCTGCCTTCTTAACTGTTATTGAGGACATTTGGGGGTTGTATTTATAATACTATCTTTTGGGGGGCATTGAGGAGCCCTGGATGCACAGTTGTTAAGCACTCAGCTGCTAACCAAAAAGTTGACAGTTCGAACCCAGCAGCCTCTCCTCAGGAGAAATATATGGAAGTCTGCTTCTGTAAAGATTTACAGCCTTAGAAACCCTATGGAGCAGTTCTCCTCTGTCCTGTAGGGTCGCTATGAGTCAGAATCAATTCAGTGGCAAAGGGTAAGGAGCCCGGGTGGCACAAACGGTTATGCACTCTCCAGCTAACTGAAAGGTTGGAGGTTCAAACCCACCCAGTGGCTCTAGACCTGGTGATCTGCTTCCAGAAAGATTACAGCCAAGAAAATCCTGTGGGGCAGTTCTACTCTGTCACATGGGTCACTCAGTCAGAATGAAATTTACAGTACCCAACAACAATAATAATTGATTATTTTTTCTTAACCCAGATTGGACGGAGAATGTGAAGTGAACACTGACAAAGCAATTCAGGATGTTCTGTTGTGAACCATGGGAAAATAATGAAGATTTCCCAGCCTAATTAGTACATACTTATCAGGAAGATTTGTGGAAATTAAATCATGAATCCTAATTGCTCACTACATAGTGACTATTACAGAGTAACAGTAAAGGAACACTGTCTTGCAACCTCAGCGTAGAGTTTCTCTCTGTATGTTACAGCAGATTTGCCAATTCTTTTTTTTTTTTTTATTGTGCTTTAGATGAAGGTTTATAGAGCAAATTAGTTTTTCAAGCAATTAATACACATATTGTTTTGTGGCATTTGTTGCCAACTCCACAGCATGTCAACACTCTCCCTTCTCAATCTTGGGTTCCTTGTTAGCAGCTTTCCTGTCCCCTCCTGCCTTCTCGTCCTTGCCTCTGGGCTGGTGTGCCCCTTTAGTCTCGTTTTGTTTTACAGGCATGTCTAATCTTTGAATGAAGGGTGAACCTCAGGAGTGACTTTAGTAACAAGTTAAAAGGATGTCTGGGGGCAGACTTGCCAATTCTGTCTGTTTTCTACTTGTCCTGGAAACCCTTGAAGCTTGTGATTTTCCTGGTTTTCGTATTCCAAGGACATGCACTTCGGTAGGGGGTCAGTACTGCAGGGTGGTTCTCCCACCCTTTTCCACTCTTCATAGCTCCTGTATTCCAAGTGGTCTTAATAGGAAACAGAATTTTAGTAACACGGCATAAGAAGAGCAACCCCTTCACTGCCTGGTTCTCATTCCTCCCCAGCCTTGGAATGATCTTGGCGGAAACCCACAGAGCATGAGCTGCTTGGGTTTTCTTTTTTCCTCTCTTTCTCCTCCCAGGCCTCCCAGAGGGAAAAGTAAGAGACAGCAATGAGAAGCTGTCTAACTTAGGGTGATGTACAAGACAGAATCAGCATTCTTGTAGATATCAGTTTATATCCCGCAAGCAACACGTTTTTCAGGGCAGTGTGATGGATTGCTGTTCAAATGATGTTTAGAACAGCTCCACATTAATGGTGTGGAAGCCTAAATAAACCAAAACCAAACCAGTTATCAGTTCAGACTCATGACGACTCCATGTGTTTCAGGGTAGAACTGTGATCCATAGGGTTTTCGATGGCTGTGATCTTTCAGAAGGTGCCTCTGAGCGGATTTGAACCACCAATGTTTCAGTTGGTACCCAAGCACTTAACCATTTGCACCAGCAAGGGAAGCCTGAATAGAGGAGTAGTAATCCAGGGACATAGATATCTGTCAGATTTCAGGAGCATATGTTTAAATCAATCGTGTGTGATTATATGCAGTTACAAATATAACTTTAAAAATTGAATTATTATAGAAACATGTCCAAATCACAGAGTGAACACACTCATGTATTCAGCACCCAGATTAAGTAATAAAACATTTTCACACAAAACCCCCAGAAGTCACCGTAGTGACCCCTCTTGGTCAGTCCTCTCCCCAAGGTTAACTAGTCTCCAGATTTTTAATACCATAGATTGGTATGATAAATGGGACCCAATAGTATGTTTCTGTGTGTCTGTATTCTTCTGTTGAGCATTACGCTTGAGAGATTGATCCACGCTGCTACGGTGGCAATCACTTGTTCGTTCTCATTGTTGGATGAGTAGACCACTATTTCTTAATTCTGCTGATGATGGATATTTGAGCTGTTTCCAACTTGGGACAAATATGTGTCTTCTGGTGAATCTGTATACAAATCTCTACTGAATATATATAGCACTGGAATATTTATTACACTCAGCATTGGTATATACAGCCTAGCAGTTTTTCAAAGTAGTGACACCAATTTACACTCCAAACAGCAGTGCTTCAGACTTCCAGTTGCTCCATATCCTCACCAATATTTGGTATTGTCAGTCTTTTTCAGAATGATATACTAAAAAAAAATTTTTTTAAACTTTTTGTCGTTGTTGAAAATATACACAGGAAAAATATACCAATTCAGTAATTTCTGCATACACAATTCAGTGACATTGATTACAATCTTCCAGTTGTGCAGCCATTCTCATCCTGCTTTTCCAAATTGTTCCTCCACCGTTAACACAAACTCACTGCCCCTGAGCTTCCTATTCAGCCTTTAGAGTTGCTATTGTCACTTTGATCCCGTATGGATAGTTCTTTAAACAGAATGATATACTTTTAAAGAAAGGAAGTTTGTTGTGTTGTATTGAATGCAAGGTGTATAACTTGTATTCAGCATGACATTATGGATTATGGAATGGCAAAAATATCTCATTAGAATCAACAGCTGGTATTTGCGAGCATCCAAAGCACTTGACATAATGTGAAATGCCTTGAGGATTCCATCGCATCAGAAACTTAAGGTGACTTCTTTTCGGTATCGACTAAAGTGAAAGTGAGTCTCTTTTCCTTTTTGTCAGGGTCTAAATAAAAGAAATCGGATCCAGTTTCTGGGACATCCCAAACCAGAGGCTTCTTCACTCCCTTTGTGGCGGAAATCCTCCTAGTCTTCAAGGTTTTCAAATGTCTCTTTAATATAATTCATTCTCAATTCTGTCACCTGTTTTAGAATTTAAACAGACTTAACTAACCTTTGGGGTCCCTGGGTGGCACAGATGGTGAAGTGCTAGACTACTAACTGAAATACTGGCAGTTTAAACCCACCCAGAGGCACCTTGGAGTCCACGTGGCACAGTGGTTAAGAGCTCGGCTGCTAGCCAAAAGGTTGGCAGTTCAAATCCACCAGCCGCTCATTGGAAACCGTATGGGGCAGTTCTGCTCTGTCCTAGAGGTCACTGTGAGTTGGAATCCCCACCCCCACCCCCACCCCCACCCCGGGTCTCCCTTTACGTTCAAGGCCCCCCACATACAGCCAACCGTGCTTCATTCTCGTCTTTCAGAGTGAAGCTCGGCTTCTCCCTCCTTCCCGCTTCTCACTGTCAGTCTTTCATTATTTTCCGTGTTGCTCCTCGACCCCCCTCATCTCCGAGACTCAACCCTGGAGTCAACTAGACCTCATCCTCCTCCTTTCATTTCTTCCCATATTTGTTCTTTTTTCATTTTTAATGTTCTTTTTTTAATAATTAGGCCATTTTAAAGCTTTGGCCTTTTTGACATCACGCTTTTTTTCTCCATTGTAAAGGAAAAAATGTTTTCCGGTGAAAACACATCTCTGGTAGAAGGGACCTCCCCACGTGTGGGTAGAATCGGTTGAGAGCAAGCCTGGCCGTGGGCGACCCTGAAGCAGCAGTTCTATCCCTGTTGATAGTGGTTACAGTGATTCTCAGTGCTCAGTGACTACCAGCTCTGCTGGTTCTGTTTCTTGCTGCACGTCCCTGGTGCTGCCCGGGAAGTGCCTGCCCCATCTTAACTCTGCACCTGTTCCTGGTTGTTTCTCTTGTGCCTAAGGAGACCTCATATTTTTACACTGAGTTCTCGTAACCCTGCTTCCCCGCACATCTGAGCAAGCCTGCTGCCCAGGAAGAGCGTGGCACGGAGTCCGGCAGACCCGTGTTTGAATCCCAGCTCTGTGGAATGAACGCTCAGCTTCCCAAGAGTGCTGTGAGGATTAGGAATAAGGTGTTGAATGTGCCCAGGAAAAGGCTGTTGCCAGGAGACAGTAGCTATTAACAACCTTGACAAAGCAGGCGTTTTCTTCCTGAAGAACCTCATGGTGGTGGTCAGGATCCAAATAAAATGAGGAAAGCTTCCCTCCCACTTCTCTACCTCCTAATGTGAGATTCATTTTAGTGTAGTTACCAGGGGCTTTTTAGTTGTTGAATTTATGCATTTGGTGTTGAAATAGGAGAGAAATTACTTCTTTCCTCTATTCTAACATCTCATCTTTTCATGAGTACTAAAAACAGTACTTCTAGGATTATTCATTTTTTTTTTACAACATTATCAATCCATCCTTACATCAGTTTACTACTGATTTGATTAATAAAACTGGTCATCTTAGTTACTGATTCTCCCTTATTTATTTTGTTGTTGTTGAGAATATACACAGCAAAACATACGTCAATTCAACCGTTTCTCCATGTAGAATTCAGCGACATTGCTTACATTCTCAAGTCGTGCAGCCATTCTCCCCCCTCCTTTTCTGAGTTGCTCTTCCCCCATTAACACAAACTCACTGCCCCTAAAGTTCCTACTTAATCTTTTGAGTTGCTGTTGTCTATTTGATCCCATATAGATAGTTCTTAAATGTTCAAGGCAGACATCTTTTTACTAGTTAAGTTAAACTGTTGTTTGGTTTTAAGAAGACTTCAGGGAATATTTTTGGTTTAAGGTTTAAATATTATCTCAGGGCAGTAATTTCAGGGGTTCATCCAGCTTCCATATGATTGTCTATTCCTGGCCCTTGGTTGTCACAGCGTCCCTAAACATGAAGACTTCTGCCTGGCTCGTTGTTCTGCTGATTAAGTTTAGGTTTGGCTGGTCAGTTTGGGAGTAAACCAGCTCACTGGCACTCTTCCGGTTTTTTATTGATGAACTGATGGTGACTTTTGTGTCGAGGGTCACAAACTGAAATCCAGGGGAAATGGCAGTCCTACCTAGTGTACTGATCCATCTTGTACCATTGAACCCAGAAGCAGGCTCCTCCTTAATTCCCAATGACACATATGCCAAAACGCTTTGATAAATCAGAGAAACGCCATCTTGAGAGACTTACTCAGAAGTTTACTGAAGAATATTTATCTCAACTTCTCCGCCTTTTCTACCTCGGTTCTCATAGGACTTTCGCACAGCATGTATTTATGATCGAGGATTTGGGTAAAGTAGCCTGCTGGTGAGGGTTATGTCTCATGTTTTTTTTTTTTTTTTGAAAGGAAAAAACTGGAGCCACCAGGGTCTGAGAGCAACACTGTGTTCAGTTCCCTGAAACAACCACAAGGCATATCAGCAGAGAAGGCAAAGGGTGTTTTCTCCCTGCTCTCTATAGGTTTCCCTCGCAGGCTTGCAGGCACCTTGGGTTAGAATGGAGCTGTTCACTATGTAGTAAATGATGAGGGTCTGAAATTTTTCCACTGGCCAGTTTGTCAATAGACAACTGCTTTGACAAATCAATGAAAATGCAACAGAAAGACGCAGGTGCCTCCGCACCACCTCGTAATGAGTGAACATTCAGGTGTATGTGTGTTGCATGCATTTGGTGTTTTGCTTACATTTTATAGTCTTATCCTGACAAATTAGTAAACCACCCTGACCTGTAGTATCGCTAAGGCAAGGTTATTTTCATGGACTCAGACTAGGGAGTTTAGTTTATCCCGTTTCGGTCTACAGGCGTAGTCATTCCTGATTCTTCTCTTCTGCTTCAGTGTAATTTGACCAATCGTGCCTTTAGAGAGGACACTATGTCATTTTCAGTGGTTTTTCTAAGATAGGGCACTGAGCATTTTTTTTTTTTTCAACCAGTTACCATTGAGCCGGCTCAGACTCGTGGCACCCCCGTGGATGTCAGTGTAGAACTGGACTCCACAGGGTTTTCAATTGTTGATTTTTAGAAGTAGATCATCAGGCCTTTCTTCCTAGATGCCTCTGGGTGCACTCGAACCTCCAATCTTTTGGTTAGCAGCTGGGCACGTTAACCGTTTGCACCACCCATCATATACCCACTGGTACATGCGCCTTGAATTAACTTTTCTTTGGCAATAGTGACATTATTGTTTAAATATGTTAATATCATTTTGCATGGTTAAGTAAGAAATTAGACAATGAATGAAAAATCCAAGCTTTCAAAACTTGGTCTTTTTCCTGACAGTATGAGAAAGAATCGGGCCTCACCTCTGCAATTCCTAACTATTTCTTCCATCAGGATTTGTTTAATTTTTGACAGAAGATAGAAACTTTGTTTCAAAAACATACATATTGTCCTTTGGTACTTTGATTTGATTTGTTTTGGGCGTTAATGTTATTGTTTATATATTTGGACAGAATGCATTTAATGAGTACACGCTGTTGGTACAGTACTGAATCAACTCTGCCCTGAGGGGAGACTGTCAGTTTTTAATTACGTGCCCGCTTGCTACATGTTGTCACAGTAGATTAAAAGTTTCCAATGCTACTAAATCGTAGAAGACTCAGAAATGTTTTCTGTTTTTAAAGATAGCTCTTACTGCTTGGCTTTTAAATATGGCTTTTATATTAATTCTGATATCAGCATCCAGGGATGATATCTACCCTGTAGGCTGCCAATTTAGTTTATAATTAAGCAAGGTGATTTACAATGTGAAAGCTGTATCCATGCTTTTGGTTAAATATCTTACATTCGCCTTAAGCTTTCCCGCTGGAGTCCTGGGGTGGTACACACGGTTAACACCCTTGGCTGCTAACCGAAAGGTTTGAGGTTTGAGTCTACCCAGAGGTGCCTTGGAAGAAAGGCCTGGGAGTCTGTTTCCGAAAAAGCTGCAACTAGAAACCGGCTCTCCACTGACACACATGGGGTCACCATGCATCAGAATCGACATGACAGAAACTGGATTTTTTTGTTTTTTAGAGCAGCGATGATACTAGCATAGAAGTGAGCGAGCCTTAAACTGGTGATGGCCAGGATGTTCTCCTTCAAGATAAGGGTTTATGACAAAGGGGGTCGATCTGAGCCAAGAACTGAAAACCGGTATGAAATAACGAGGGAATGTGCGAAATCCCAGGCATCCTGCTCTTTTCCAAATTTTGAAACAGTCACTCGGGAGCAGCAACGTAAACTAGATCAGAAGAAAACTGAAGTTGCATACGTTCCAGAAAGCCCTGAATCAGAAAAGTCAACACGTCACTGTATTCTCTGGACAAAGCATTTAAAAAGCCTGCTTTTATCCTATATTTAAATTTATTCTTCAAAGCCATCTGAGATACAAGACAGGCTACCATGACTTGCTGTGGTGTGACACTTGCCTGTCTTTCTATAGGGGGTTCTTTGCACAGATGACAGTCCCCTGACTAGTTTTGTTGTGCACTGTTGTACAGTTTAACACGTTTCCTGATCAACAGAATGCCACCTTTTATTTTTTCATTTTCTCTTGAACGTTTTCTCCATGGTTGGCCTTTCGTTAGTGTGTGTGTTTATGGCTTTTTGAAGATATCAACTCTTTGAGCAACAATTCCTTGAAATAAATATATATTCTCTAATTGGCCTTAGAATCTAGACCCCAGCTTATAGTTGTTTTTGTTGAAGACTATCATATTATTTTCCCTCCATGTGAATTATGGTTTTAACATGATTTTATTCATTCATCCATGTAACCAATCTTTACGAGCACTTAGTATGTATCATGCTGTTGTAGTGAACAAAGAGGCAAAGATCTATGACCTAGTGGAGCTGACATTATTCCAGTCAAGAAAGACAGCAATGAATACTAAGCAGTATAAAGAATTGCGTTGTTTTGAATAACACGCGAGAAGAATGTGCTTCTTCGTTCAGTCAACTCTACAAGACCAGATGGGCCAACTCCTGCCCAAAAGCAAGACGAGAAGGCTGGACAGGATAGAAAGTGGACGAATGGACACAGGGAGCCCAGGGTGGAAAGGGGGAGCCTGCTGTCACATTGTGGGGATTGCAACCAATGTCACAAAACAATGCACGCATAAATTTTTGATTGAGAAACTAACTTGAGCTGTAAACTTTCACCTAAAGCACAATACAATTTTTTTTTTTTTTTTAAAAAAAGAAGCATCGTTTTGAATGAGAAAGTGAAAAATAAAAATAAATAAAACAGAGTTAAGTGAGCTGAAGAGGTGGGGGCAGATTGCCGATTTAAGTGAGGTGATAGGGTCAGCCTTATTAAGAAACATACTTGAGCAGACCTGAAAGAGGTGAGGGAATTATCCCTGCGGGTTGGGGGCAGAAGGCGCGGCGTGTGCAAAGGCCCTAGGGCAGGTGAGTGTCTGATGTGCTCAGGGAACTGCAAAGAGCCAGTGTGGCTGGAGAGGAGTGAGCAAGAGAGAGCAGTTGGTCAGATAAGTGACAAGAGTTGGGTGGGTCACCTGGGGCCTTGTTTCTACACAAGGACTATGGCATTCACTCTGGATGGAAGGGGAGCCATTTCAGCAAAAGAATGGCGGACCTGATTCTGTCCAAGATGACTATTTCTGATAGAGTTGACTCGAGAAGCCTTTGGAAAATTAGGTGCTAAGTCAGATGGTAATCACAAGAGGTGGAGGTTTAATGCAGGCAGGTAAATACAAGGAAATTCTCATGGAAAATTCATCAAAGTACTGCACTCAACAAGGTGAATTTGAGAAGAAAAACGTAAAAGCCAAGTTGTGTGGTTTCTAAGTTCTTGGATGCCACGAATGTATCAGAATCACTGGGGGGTACTTTTCCAAAATCCACGTATATGAGACCCTTTTAGGTATGGGTTTAGGAGTGAGGATGATTTGAAGTTTCCAGGTGTCCCTGATTCTCAGGGTCCTCTTCAAATCATTGTTTTACTGGAATTTGTTCCTTAATTAAATCGTAGCTATCGATCAGAATTCCTGTCTGTTAAATTTGTGTGAGCTAGCAGAGTCTGTGGTCTACACCAAGCAGGACGACTGTTGTTGGTCAGAACTGTGGTTTATCAACACCTACGGAGCTTATCGTCTTAATACTTAACAGTATTATTAAAAGTATTTGCTAATTCAGAATCATCCAGTCCTTCTGGTAGGTAGACTCAGTATTTTTAGATATGCTTTTTGTATTTTTACTATAAACTTACTTGTAAGTTTCTTTTTCCTAAGTCTAGAGTCTATGTGCTTGTATTTGGTCTTACTCCAGCAAGTTGACAGCCTGAAGAGATGTCCTCAATAGTGAACACATGTCATTTTCTTTCTTAGTAGGCGGTTTTCTAGTTTGTAGATCATATGGACTGTTTTATCACCCCTCCTTCCCCTTACTTCCCACTTTCTCACCCCTCAGCCCCTCATCAGAAGATGGTGGAAGTAATAAAGTATAAGTTTTATTCTGTCGTGATTAAAGTGTAAGGAGGTTTACAAATACTCAAGAGGGAACTTTCACAACTAGTGGGAGTTGGAAATAACACGGAAGGTTTTTCAACCAAAAATGAACTAGAATGGTAACTGTGATTTACTGAGTAGTTTCAGCCCTGTGTATCTACCTGTTCCACATCTGTGGATTCAACCAACTGTGGGTTGAAAATATTTGGGAAAAGAAAGTTCCAAAGAAAAGCAAAACTTGGGTTTGCAGTGCGCTGAGGACTGTGATGAAGGCACGTGAATGAAGTGAGGCACGGCGTCCCCTGCCGTAGCCTCCCCCATCCCACGGATCCTTAGTCTCCCTCCAGCACTCAGTGTTTGCGTGTTGTTCGCCTCATGTCTCGTCATTATTCCCTAAACAATACAGTATGAGAACTATTTACGTAGCATGTGCATTGTATTAGGTATTATAAGTCATCTAGAGATAATTTAAAGTATAAGGGAAGATGTGCATAGGTTAAATGCAAGTGCTATATGCCATTTTATATGAGGGACTTGGGCATCATAGACTTTGGTATCCACAGGGGTCCTGGAACCAATTTTCCTCAGATACCAAGGGATGAATGCTTGGCACTTTGTGAGTATTTACCTCACTTAATTCTTACAACCACCCCTTTAAGTGGTGCCATTATTCCATTGTTCAGATGGGAACACCTATGCCCAGGTAGGCCACATAGCTAACAAGTGACAAGTCAGGTGTCAAGAGTCATGGTCCCCCTTCCCACTCTGTGCTGCTCCCATATTTAAGCTCTATACATTTCTGTAACTAGAAATAATGTCTTCATCTGTTAGAAATAACATATGACAGTTAGGGTTCCTTCTATCTATCTTTATAATGAAAATACTTTTTATAGTGCTTGACTTTTTCTCGCTCTACCCTTCTCTTCCCCTAAATTTATCAGTTTTTCTGGTAGACTGTTAGTATTTTTGGATATGCTGTTATACTTGGGTTATATACTTATTTATAAGTTTTCTTTTTCCTAAATCTAGAATTTATATGCTTATATTAATCTGAGGTTTCCAGTTTTTCAAAAGAGAATACAAGCCAGTTGCCACCGAGTCAGTTACAACCCCTTGTGCATCAGAGTAGAACTGCGTTCCCTAGGGTTTTCAGTGGTCGATTTTTTGGGAAGCAGATTGCCAGGCCTTTCTTCGGAGGCACCTTTGAGCAGACTCAAACCACCAACCGATCGATTAGTAGCCAAGTGTGTTAACTGTTTCCACCACCCAGGGACTCCCAAAGGAGAATGAGCACTAACTGTTTGGTTAGCACTGTGACCTCCTTGGAGCCCTGGTGGCGCAGTGGTTAAGAGCTACAGCTGCGAACCAAAGGGTCAGCAGTTTGAATCCACCAGCCACTCCTTGGAAGCCCTACAGGGCAGTTCTACTGTGTCCTCTAGGGTCACTATGAGTCAGAATTGATTCCATGCAACAGGTTTGGTTTTTTTGGTTTGGTGACCTCCTTGCAGATGTGCGGAGCTGGAGCACACTCTCGCCCCCAGTCACTTCCATGGTTAACAGAATATTAAAGTTGAAAAGCAAATATGAAAAAAAGAACGACAAATAATATTTGTTTGCAAGATTCTCTGGGGACTCTAGAGCAGGGAGTTCTTAAGACTCTGAAAGCAGTGTTCTTATACCATTTTATTCACATTTTTAATAAGAAATAATAAAAATCCCTTTTCAGAATTGAAAAAAATTCCCATTTGCCTTCCTGACTAATTTTAAAAAGTTAGAAATGTTTTTTACAGAAAATATCTGTAAACATTTCAAATAGTTTTTCTTTCTCTTTGTATTCAACAACAAAATAAATAAGTTGTTCTTTATTTGGTGTTCTTCGAGATTGATTTGTGGAGGAAAGCCATTTCAAAGACAAGGTGAAAGCACTTTGCCTCCTGTTACAGATTGAACTATGTTCCCCAAAAATGTGTGTCAGCTTGACTAGGCCACGATTCTCAGTATTGTGTGATTGTCCACCATTTTGTCATCTGATGTGATTTCCCTATGTGTTGTAAATCCTTTCTCTGTGATATTAATGAGATAGGATTATCAGCAGTTACGTTAAAGAGGCAGAACTCAGTCTACAATATTAGGTTGTATTTTGAGTCAATCCCTTTTGAGATATAAAAGAGAGAAGCTAGCAGAGAGAATGGGGACCTCATACCACCAAGAAAGAAGCACCAGAAACATAGTGCTTCCTTTGGACCCAGGGCCTCTGCATTGAGACATTCCTAGGCCAGGGGACGACTGATGACAAGGACCTTTCTCCAGAGCAGACAGAGAGAGAAAGCCTTCCCCTGGAGCTGGCACCCTGCATTTGGACTTCTAGCCTCCTGAACTGTGAGAGAATAAACTTGTGTTTGTTAAAACCATCTACTTGTATTTCTATTATAGCAGCACTAGAGAACGAAGACAGCTGCAGAGGAAGAAAGATGAGAACCAGGGACCACATAGTTTCTGGGTAACTTTGTTTTACAAAGTCTTCACCTTTCTGTTCAAATGTTAAGCTAAATTCAGTAAAATATCTACTTTTCTCCTTCCTTTAGGAATAACACTTTTGGAGGCCAGGTGTGTGATATCAGGTGTATTTTCAGAAAATTCATTTTCAGGAGGCTGAATGCACTTTTGTGGCTTGATTAGACCAGAGAGACCAAGGAGAAAATTGCCAAACTAAATAGGCACGAGGAAAATGCAGGCATTTTTCTATTGCTGGAAGTGGTGTAATGCAGGAATAATCTGTTTATACTTGCCTTACTATTTGTGGGATATTTCATTCCCAGCCTGGTAGATATTTACAGTAACTAAATGTCAACCAGAGTTTTTTTTTTTTGGTTATCATTTCAGTAACTTTTAGAATGTTTTAATTCGTCTCCTTCTAAGCGTGATCAAAAGAAATATGAACTGCGCAAGATAAGGAGCTGGCAAACCCAGCGTGATGAACATCTGAATTCTCCCATAAGCCCTTTTCTTCTTTTGCTCCCTGAATAACAGGTTTGCAAGACACACACATCCACACAGACACATGCACAGACACACAGACACACACACACAGAGTCTGTCTTTGCAAAGTCTCCGTGGAGGGAGAGGGAAGAAGGAGAGCCCTGAGCTAAGGATACCGTGGTTATAACTCTGCTAAATTTCAGCGAGGGAGCTGAAAGGGCCCATTCTCTTCCTGGCCTGGAGTCGGGGATTTGGAAACCCAATCTGAAGCGTGTTTAGTGAGTGTCCTCAGCACGGGGGCTCAGCGCTCATGGGAACAAGGAGCGCAGTGTGTGGCCGCCATGAGCGCGGGAGGGAGGAGGAAGAATGGCGGTGTTTGTGCAGCCAGTCGTTGGCCAGGCCCAAACGTTGAGCTTCGTGCTCCCAGAATGAAAGCCTTGTCCACACCCCAGAGTTGGATTTTAAGGTTTTAGTTCCTGTTACTACTGTGGCTGGCATCTTATAGCAGTAGTGATCACACCGTTCCCTGACAAAGGGTCCCACCCACTCTTCTATTCAGCTTTTGAGCCATTTTCTTCTCCTTCCCCCTCTTCATCATCATAGGTAATCACCTGTGTCGCTTGCTGAGTGCTAGACGCTGTTCTAAGAGCTTGCCATAAAACTAAGTCATTTAATCCTCACGACAGCTTTGTGAACTAGTTCCCTCCTTACACACAAATTGCAGAAAAGGAAACTGAGGTACAAGGAGCAACTTGCCCAAGGTCACACCGCCATAAAGTGAAGATAAGGGATTTATAAGAAAATAGATGGTCTCCAGAGTTTGTGTTCTTCACGATTATATTATGTACCCTCTTCAAATCATTCGAGGGGTGGAGAACAGCCTGAGAAACATCTCTCAAATCTAAACTCCGGCTCTGTTCCCTGTTTGCTAAGAACAAACCTTATTGTTTGGAAGGGAAAATCACGATGGCTTGTCTGACAAGCTCTTTGATTTGCAAGGGCTGCTAACCAAAAGGTTGGCAGTTCAAATCCACCAGCTGCCCTTGGAAAACCCTATGGGGCAGTTCTACTCTGTCCTGTAGGGTTGCTGTGGTCAGAATTGACTTGTTGGCAACGGGCGTCATACTGTTGGTTGTTGATGTGTGTCATCAGATCAATTCTGACTCAAAGTGACCTTCTAGGACAGAGTACAACTGCTCCATAGGACTTCCAAGGCTGTAATCTTCTTTCTTCTTTTTTTTAATCTTTTGCCGCATCTTTCTTCTGTGGAACAGTTGATGGGTTCAAACCACTAACCTTTTGGTTAGCTGACAAGTGCTTAACCACTGCATCGCCAGGGTTCCTGGCTTTACATTATTTAATTATTTATGTAATATGCTTTACATTTTAATTCCTGTCACTTGAACCACCAGGGCTCCTCTAGCTGTTGTTAATTCAACCCCAAATTCCTCTCAGTACACTCAGACATACCACGTATCCCATCCATTCCATTTGTCTCTTGTTTACATCCCTCCTGGGGTCCCTGTCCTCCAGCTGGTTGCTCTCTAGACTTGCTTCACACCATCACTCGGGAGCTTCTTTCTTCTTCTTGCAAGTTGCATCTCCTCTTGGGTCCCGTGACTTCCTCTTTCTTCTCTGGCATTGTGTATATAATCCTGATAATGGGGGTGTTGCTGTCTCAGTGGTAGAATCCTCGCCTTCCATGTGGGAGACCCAGATCCAATTCCCAGCCAGTGCGCTTTGTGTGAACCCACCACCCGTCTGTCAGTGGAGGCTGGTGTGTTGCTATGATGCTCACCAGGTTTCAATGGCGCTTCCAGACTAAGACAGACTAGGAAGAAAGACCTGGCGATCTAATTCCAAAAATCAGCCAGTGAAAATCCTGTGGATCCTAATGGTCCAACCTGAGGCCCATCATGGGGATGGCGAAGGACCAGGCAGCATTTCATTTTGTCGCGCACGAGGCTGCCATGAGTGGGGAGCTGACTGGGTAACAGCTAAGAGCAACAGACTCCCTAATACCTTCCTGAGGAAGTGTGAATAGAAAGTCAGGTTTTAAAGGATGTGTGTATCTGAAAATGCCTTATGGTGCCTTTAAATTCTAGGTGGAAGATCAGTTTCCCTCAGAATTTCGAAAACGTTACTCCATTGTCCTCCAGCTTGGGGTTTCTCAGTAGGTACACAACATAGACGAGTTGTAGGTATGCAGGTACATGTTGGTCTTCTGTACCCAGGAGGTGAGTCCCCGCTAGTCTCATTGAGCCTCAGGTGTCTTTATTTACTCCAGCAGTTCTCACAGATATTACCATTGATACTCCGTGACGTAAAAAAAAAAAAAAAAGGAGGGAAGAACTGTTCAACTTGTAATGTGCTCTCTGGAAGTCCTGTGCTATTCTGATTCATTACCCTTTGCTTTTCTCTCTTATAACTGTTTAGAATCTTCTTTTTATTCATGGTGTTCAAAAATTTCCCGTTAACTTGCCTGAGGTATGCCTTAAACTTTCTCATTCTGTGAGATACTTTCTAGCCCTTTTCAGCCTGGAAACTTATACCCTTCAGTTATGGGAATTTTTCTTATATTATTCTTGGATAATTTTCTTCCCTTCTGGTTCTTTCCATCTAGAAGCCATGTTACGCCAGACATGTTAATAAGCTTTCTCGCCTTCATCTTTAACTTGTCTGGTGAATTTTTCTGTTACTGCTACGCTATTTGTTATTTCTAAGAGCCCTACATTATCAAAATAGTCCTTTTTTAAAATGTTTTATGTTTTTTTTGTTTGCTTTAAACACTTAGCTATATAAGAATATAAATAATAGTGTTTTTGAAAGTTTCTTTCTTTACTATGCCCGGCATTATCCCAAGCACCTGGTGTCTCCCTTGTTTACCCTTTGAGGGAGTTCTGTGTAACTTGCCTGCTTCTCACTGCTGACTGTCTCTCTCCTTCCTGGGCAGTTAGAGTTTACTTTTTCCCCCTGTTGTTATTCAGAATTTTGGTGATCTCTCACCTGCCATCTCCTCTCATCTTTGCTGTTTTGTGTTTGTTTATGAATTTATCCCTTTTTTCATTGTCTTACTATCATTTCAGAGGAGTTTCTGGATAGAGTGGGAATCCATTGCATTACTCAGTCTTCCATATTTAGCCACAAGTTGGACATCTTTTTTTTTTTTACATAGTTGACATCAAGTCCCGTCTGCCAGTGGCATTGTGCTAACCTAAGAAAAATCAGCATTTATGGACAGGCCGATGGGTTCCTCTGAAAATTTCTCAAATTGCAGTCTTATGAACTTCCGTTTCACTGACAGCCTTACTAGGACCCGCGGGGCTGGGAGGCGTGGTGAGGTTGGGGAGGCATGGGGTGAACAGCGGGGAGTTGGGGAACCTGTGGAGACCTTTCAGGCTATGACCCTTCTCTCCTCCCTCACTGTGGGGGCAGAAGGGTCTCAAAAGAAGTACTAGTTTTAGGAATTTAAACTTGAAACATTGTTCACGTGTAGGGCAATGACAATAAAAACAGGATTACCTTTTAAAGGCAGGAATGACAAATTACCTCCTATACTTTTTCTAATATTTGCTGGGTATATCTGATTATCAAGTAAGAGAAATTTTGAAGGCCGGATTTTCACTTTATTCCACATCAAATTATTGGGTTGTTATTTCATTGCAGGAGCCCCCTTGGTGCAACGTGTAAATACTTGGCTACTAACCGAAAGGTTGCCATTTCGAACCCACCCAGTGGCTCTGCAGAAGAAAAGACCTGGCTATACGCACCCGTGAAGATTAAAACCCACCCATTGCCATCAGGTTGATTCCAGCTCATGGCAACCCCATATGGCAGAGTAAAACTGCCCTAAAGAGTTCCCTAGGTTGTAATCTCTATGGAAGCAGACTGCCACATCTTTCCCCTGTGGAGCAGCTGGTGGGTTCGAGCCTCTGACCTTTTGGTTAGCAGCCCAGTGCTTAACCGCTGTACCACCAGGGCTCTTCCTTGGCAGAAGTACAGCCAGAATGCTCCTTAGAGGCGAGAATGGCGAGACTTCATCTCATGTACTTGGGACATGTTATCAGGAGGGACCAGTTCACTGCGCCACCAGGGCTCCTTCCTGTGAAGGTCACAGCCTTAGAAACCCTACGGGGCAGTTCTGCTCTGTTACATGAGGTCGCTATGAGTTAGAATCAACTTGAGGGCATGCAACAACAGCAGCATTTTATTGCACTTTATAATCTTTTCATTAGAAAATGGCAGTGCTGAGTATGGCCTGTACTATCTCTGTCTCCGTATGGCTTAGAGAGGGGTAGCAGGGCACCCCAAAGGTGGGTTTCCATTTGTTTGTTTTTAAACTGTGATTGAGTCTCAGACTTGATGTTAGCTGCAATGTGAAATGGAGTCTGGAGAGCACAGCGAGAGCCGCCCCCGCACCACCCTGAGCACCTGTTACCCTGTGGTGGCTGCACACGGACTGGCTGCTCAGCGTGTGGTCTGTGGACTGGTGGCTGCATCACCTGGGAGCTGTCAGAAGTGCACATCCTCAGCCCTTGCCCCAAACCTCCTGAGTCAGCGTCTTCAGCGCCCAAAGGTCCGAGGAGATCCTGTGGACACCGCATTGGAGGAGCGCCGCTCTGGGTCACCCTTAGCTGAATTCTGAGGCAGATCCGGGCATGGACCTCTGTGTGGCTCTGCTCCTCAGGGGACATCGTCGTATGGCACATGGCTGTGCTGTGGCTCCCACAGCATTGCAGAGACTTGCCTTCGGGTTGGGAAAAGGGTGTCCTTCCCGGTGAGCACCAACTCCCCTGTCATAAATCTATGTATTAACATGCCTCGTCACCATCGTGGGACGAGAACTTATGCCCTGTGCCAAGCCCTTTGCCACAGACACGTTGCTTACATAGTTTCAGTTAGTTTTCCCACTTTTCACCATGCGGCGTCTCTGCCTATGCTCCCCGGCAAACTTCTACTCATCCTTCAAAACCCATTCAGACAGGCTTCTTTTAAGCCTTCTTGAAGACTCCATTCCCAACCGACCCCACTGTCAGAGAGTGTAGCTAGTTTGCTCTATCCTCTGATGTTCTACAACTTTTCATCAATATGTTCCACACAGCATTTACCACGTGCTGATTGTATGCCTGTATCTCCAGCTCAGAGAGGGAAACTTGTCTTACTGATTTCCATTGCTACAGTACTGGTCCAGTGCTCACACATAACTCATTCCGTAACTGTACTCTAGCCTCCTCAAGCCACCATGATTATTCATGCACTACCCACCTGGTAAAGGGCGGTGAGGAGATCTGAGATGGTAGAACTCGCCACGATTGTGTTTGTGACAGACTAGTTGAGAGTTAGTGCACTGTAGATCTTTCAATAATATTTTGATAGGTATTAACTTCAAGAAAAAGGGGACCAAGGCCTTTGGAAGGAGCCAGCCCCTTCTGCTCACCAAGAGCTTATCCTGGTAATCATGATTATATTAATCACAAAACAGGAAAGGAAAAAAAAAAAAAATCTTCCAGAAACAGCTTTCAGAAACCTCAGCAGATAAAGGTTTTGTAAATGTAGAAAAGCTTTATAGGTTTCTGTCTACAGGATTATTTCAGAAGAGCAGAACTTTAGCTTGTGTAAGTGTGGGGTTTATTTGTCCAGACTCTTTGAGAAGGTGGGAAGGGAGAGGAGGAGGAAAATAGACCCCCAACCTACAGTAAGAACTGCGTCTCTATTCTTTTAAGGAGAAAAGAAAAAGTCTTGCTTAAAATTTTATGTAATAGACGCAACCTGAAGGCATAGAAACATTTTAAAGGTACAATAAACTAGAGGAACTTTGATTCACAAGTTTTAACGGCTTGAAGCTGTATGTGAATATGCACATGATTTATTACTCAGTACTAAATCAGTACTTGTTGGCCAGACATTCCCCGAGAACGTAAGCCTCCTCCTAAAATTTAATTTTATAGCGCTCAGTGAAAAAACAATTCAAAACAGGAAAAGCAGTAGGGATACACAATTTGAAATCAGTCAGCTTGTTGGTGCAGTAGATTAAAATTCAAATGCCTTTTGGAACATAATTAAAAGTGGCCAATGAGAAAGAAGTGATAAGAATTTGATTATGTGGTTTCACTGATTGCTGGTTTGTTCTCCAAAATGAAACACTGTAATTACTATCCGGTCTGTTCTATAAGGAGTACACTTCTAGAATATTCTAATTAAGACTGGTAATGTGCGGGCTACATGTCAAACTCACAGTTTCTCAGAGACAGCGGGAGCCTTAAACTTCTTCCCCCACCACCGCCGACTCAAACACTTGGGGACATATAAAAAAACAATTCTTTGTCATCAGATCCCTTTCATATTAAATCGTTACTAACAGGTATAGGTTTTCAACGATGCCTGAGTAACCTGGCTTTCCTTCCTCACATATGATAGCTTGTGGAGCCTTAACTACAAATATACATACACATACACACATACACACCCAGGCAAAAACAAACCCGTTGCTGTCGAGTCAAGTCTGATTCATAGTGACCCTATAGGATGGAGTAGAACTGCCCCATAGGGTTTCCAAGGAGCAACTGGTGGATTCGAACTGCCAACCTTTTGTTAGCAGCTGAGCTCTTAAACACTGCGTCACCACACACACAAACATAATAGTCTTGAAGTAAGTTCCTCCTTTAGAAAATACCTTTACAGATAAATTTTCCTCAGGTTCTCTTCTTTGTATTCTGCCATCTTAATCCATACTGTTGCTACCATTTTCCACATTCAAAGTTCACTGACTCGTTCGCAGGTTTGTTTGCAATGAAGAGATGGTGGCTTTGTAGCTTTTGAATCCTATCATTGGCTTCCATTGAAAAGCCTATCCCAAATGCATTATTTGTGGCTATTTCCAAATATGTTCATTTTAATGCCTTTTTTTTTTTTTTGCCACAACACGTAAAAATATTCTTTGTGCTGAGAAACGTCAGCAAACATTCAGTGCACACAGATGGAAATTCGCTCACATACCCCATGATAAGACTCTTTGCAGTCACTCTGACTGAAGTGGGCACTGCCTCTCAATACTTCTCTAGGATCTAATGTAAGGAAAATATATCGTCTTTATTCTCTTGCTCTCAAAAATAGTTTTAACAGATTTTCTTGCAAGAGGAATGCAACTGGCTAATGTGCTCAGCTGCTAACCAAAATATTGATTCAAGTCCACCCAGAGGTCTTTTGGAAGAAAGACTTGGCAATCTACTTCTGAAAAATTGGCCATTGAAAACACTATGGAGCACAGTTTTATTCTGACACATATAGGGTTGCCATGAATTGGGATCTACTTTGTAGCAATTTTTTTTAATTGTAAGTAACTATCTCCAGTTATTTATAAATGTGAACCCAATTCCTCATTTACTTTTAAGCTGACTTATTCCTATCGGAGAGGTCCCTGGTTTGCACTGGACTGCTAATCAAAAGGTTGGCAGTTTGAATTCATTCCACAGCACCACAGAAGAAAAGTCCCGGAGATCTATTTCCATAAGATTACAGCCATCAAAACGGACAGATGTCTAAAAACACACCACCTACCTAAACTAACACAGAGACAGAGAAACTAAACGAACCTATAACAAAAGAAGAGATTGAAAAAGTAATAAAAAAAACTCTAAACGAAGAAAAGCCCTGGCCCTGACAGCTTCACTGGAGAATTCTACCAAACTTTCAGAGAAGAGTTAACACCATTACTACTAAAGGTATTTCAGAGCTTAGAAAAGGATGGAATACTCCCAGACTCATCGTATGAAGCCAGCATATCCCTGATACCAAAACCAGATAAGGACTCCACAAAAAAAGAAAATTACAGGCCAATATCCCTCATGAACTTAGACACAGAAATCCTCAAGAAAATTAGAGCCAATAGAATTCAACAACGTATCAAAAAAATAATTCACCATGGCCAGGTGGGATTCATACCAGGTATGCAGGGATAGTTCAACATTAGAAAAATAATCAATGTAATCCGTCACATAAATAAAACAAAAGTAAAGAAAGAACCACATGATCTTATCGATGCAGAAAAGGTATTTGACAAAGTCCAACACCCATTCATGATAAAAAAAAAAAAAACTGTCAGCAAAATAGGAATACAAGGAAAATTCCTAAACTTTATAAAGAGCATTTATACAAAGCCAACAGCCAACATCATCCTAAACGGAGAGAGATTGAAACCATTCCCACTGAGAACAGGAACCAGACAAGGATGCCCTTTATCACCACTCTTATTCAACATTGTCCTGGAGGTCATAGCCAGAGCTATAAGGTTAGATAAAGAAATAAAGGGCATCGAAATTGGCAAAGAAGAAGTAAAAGTAACTCTGTTTGCAGATGTCATGATCTTATACACAGAAAAACCTAAAGAATCCATAAGAAAACTACAAAACTAATAGAAGAGTTTCAGGATACAAGATAAACATACATAAATCAGTTGGATTTTCTGCATCAACAAAGAAAGCTATGAAGAAATCAATACCATTTACAATAGTCCCTGAGGAAATAAAATACTTAGGAATAAATCTAACCAGAGATGTAAAAGACCTCTACAAAGAAAACTACTGCAAGAAACCAAAAAGGACCTTCGTAAGTGGAAAAACATACCTTGCTCATGGATAGGAAGACTCAACGTTATAAAAATGTCTGTTCTGCCCAAAGTGATCTATAGATACAATGTAATCCTGATCCAAAGACCAGTGACATTCTTTAAGAAGATAGAGAAATAAATCACCAACTTCATATGGAAGGGAAAGAGGGCCTGGATAAGTAAAGTATTACTGAAAAAGAAGAACAAAGTGGGAGGCCTCACTCTACCTGATTTTAGAACCTATTATACTACCACAGTAGTCAAAACAGCCTGGTACTGGTACAATAACAGATACATGGACCAATGGAACAGAATTGAGCACCCAGACATAAATCCAACCACATATGAGCAGTTGATATTTGACAAAGGCCCCAAAACAGTTAAATGAGAAAAAGACAGTCTTTTTTACAAATGGTGCTGGCAGAACTAGATATTCATCTGCAAAAAAAATGAAACAAGACCCATACCACACACCATGCACAAAAACCAACCCAAAGTGGATCAAAGACCTAAATATAAAATCTAAAATGATAACGTTCATGGAAGAAAAAATAGGGACAACGTTAGGAGCCCTAATACATGGCATAAACAGTATACAAAACATTACTGGAACTGCAAAAACACCAAAAAAGAAATTACATAACTGAGCACTCCTAAAAGTCAGACACCTATGCTCATCCAAAGACTTCACCAAAAGAGTCAAAAGAGTACCTGTAGATTGGGAAAAAGTTTTTAACCATAACATTTCCAGTCAGCGGCAGGATCTCTAAAATCTACATATTAACTGTAAAAAGTCAACTACAAAAAAACAAATGAACCAATTAAAAAATGGGAAAAGGATATGAACAGGCACATCACTAAAGAAGACATTCAGGCAGCTAACAGATACATGAGGAAATGCTCTTGATCGTTAGCCATTAGAGGAATGCAGATCAAAACTACAGTGAGCGTTCATCTCACTCCAACAAGCCTGGCATTAATCCAAAAAACACAGAATGATAAATGTTGGAGAGGTTGTGGAGAGACTGGAACATGTATACACTGCTGGTGGAAATGTAAAATGGTACAACCACTTTGGAAATCAAGTTGGCACTTCCTTAAAGAGCTAGAAATAGAGCTACCAAACGATCCAGCAGTCCTACTCCTTGGGATATATCCTAGAGAAGTAAGAGCCATCACACGAACAGATATATGCACACCCATGCTTATTGCAGCACTGTTTACAATAGCAAAAAGATGGAAGCAACCAAGGTGCCCATCAGCAGATGAATGAATAAATTATGGTATATTCACACAGTGGAATAATGTGCACCAATAAAGAACAGTGATGCATCTGTGAAACATTTCATAACATGGAGGAACCTAGAAGGCATTATGCTGAGTGAAATTTGTCAGATGCAAAAGGACAAATATTTGTATGAGACAAATATTGTATTATAAAAACTCAAGAAATAGTCTAAACCAAAAAAAAAAAAAAAAAGAAACCCAGTGCCGTGGAGTCAATTCTGACTCATAGCGACCCTATACAGAGAAGAAAATGTTTTTTGATGGTTACGAGAGGGGGGAAGGAGAGTGGGAGGGGGAAAGGGGACTCACTAAATAGTAGACAAGAACTAATTTAGGTGAAGAGGTGGACAACACACAGTACAGGAGAGGTCAGCACAACTGGACTATACTAAAAGCAAAGAAGTTGCCGGAATAAACCAAATGCTTCAAAGGCCAGAGTAGCAGGGTGTGTGGTTTGGGGACCATGGTTTCAGGGGACATCTTTGACAACTGGCATGATAAAAACTGTTAAGAAAACATTCTGCATCCCATTTTGGAGAGTGGCATCTGGGGTCTTAAATGCTAGCAAGTGGCCGTCTAAGGTGCAACAATTGGTCTCACCCACCTGGAGCAAAGGAGAATGAAGAACACCAAGGACACAAGGCAATTACAAGCCCAAGAGACAGAAGGGGTCACATGAACCAGAGACTACATCATCCTGAGACCAGAAGAACCAGATGGTGCCCGGCTACAACTGATGACTGCCCTGACAGGGAACACAACAGAGAATTCCTGAAGGAGCAGGAGAGCAGTGGGATGCAGACTCCAAATTTTAGTAAAAAGACCAGACATAATGGTGTAAGACCAGAGCAATCCCAGAGGTCATGGTCCCCAGACCTTTTGTTAGCCCAAGACAGGAACCATTCTTGAAGCTAACTCTCCAGACAAGGGTTAGACTGGACTGTAAGACAGAAAATGATACTGGTGAGGAGTGGGCTTCTTAGATCAAGTGGACACATGAGACTATCTGGGCAGCTCCTGTCTGGAGGGGAGATGAGAGGGCCAAGGAGTACAGAAGCTGGCTGAATAGACACGGAAACACAGGGTGGAAGGGAGGAGTGTGCTGTCTCATTAGGGAGAGCGCAACTAGAAGTATATAAATAAATAAATAATTTTTTTTTTTTTTTTAGCAAGGTGTATAGAAGGTTTTGTATGAGAGACTGACTTGATGTGTAAACTTTCACTTAAAAAAAATGCAAAAAAAAAAAGATTACAGCCATTGAAAACCTTATGGAGCACAGTTCTACTCTGAAACAAGTGGGGTTGCTGTGAGTTGTACTCAATGGCAATGGGTGTATTCCTATTAGAGACATTTTCGGATTTACTCTCAGAGCACAGTCTCCCAAATAATCCTCATTGTCTGGCTTTTTAAGAGTCACTCTCTGTATGCATTGCACATGAAGAGTTAATAAGATTTAAGGGTACTCTGTTGTTCTCCGTCTTTTTTGGCACTATTGAGAACGCGCCCCCAGTCTCCACACCATCATCCATTGTTTGAGTTCTCCCAGGTACAGCAGGAGAACCCCCATATGACACGTTTGGGGTGAAGAGATTTTTGTGTCTTCCTTAAAATCCCTTCATCTCTTAACAATTGAAAGAACTAAAGAGCCTTCAAATATCAGATTTATTTTGCGTTTAAACTCCTATCCCTTGGACCTTTCAGAGTATGAGTGAGTGCAAGTTGTCTTGAATTCTGTGATCTTGAACAGAATTCATTTTGGGGTGAAACTCCAGAAGCTCGTTGGAGACAGGCACAGAGAAGTGATGTTGCATGCTGATGGAGTAAGTCCATCGTAGAAAGAAAGGCAAGGGTGAGTTTTCTTACAGAATGGGGAGAAGCAAAAATTAGCTGCGTCGGATCGGATGGAAACTTTGCCTGCTTCCTTTCGGGGAGACACTTTCTCTACAGCAGAATTTGGCCCTGGGTGCATCGAGGGAGCCGGACAGTGCCACACCAACTCCTGAAAGAAAGGGAAAGAGGACCCACGAACTTCTGACACCATGATGTCCACACACGTTTTAGGCTGTGTCTGCTTTGTACCTGTCGGGCTGTTAATGGCGAGTCCATGGAGCCATAACAGCACACTTAGCTGTGAAAGTGTCGTGTGGCGGTTGTGTTTAAACCTTTAGAAATACTTCTAGAGTCGCTACATACCGGCTTTCCTTGTAACCCCGAATGTAGCCAGCGTTCTCAGGGAACTTTATATCATGCTTTATAGGCATCTACTTTGCAGGATTTCAGGAGCTGTAAAGACACCATTCAAACTCTAAGTTGATTTCTCCTTATATAAAATTTTGGTATCAGAGAAATGCCATTTTGTATAAAGGATTTCTGTAAAACAATAAATTTGAATGATATTTTTAAAGACACCAAATTTATATCATCTATGAGCTCGATTCCAAGCATCTATTGCAAACCCACCTTTCTGCGAGGCGTTAGGCATCTGCTGTGCTCGTCTGGCAGGATAGCAGTGGTGTTTGAAATGCTGAGATGGTGCCATGGCTCCTGTGTCTCCACGAAGCCTCTTGTGATTACTAAGATGTGCTTAGTAGGTTCATAAAAATCTCTGCTAACTTAGCAAAGGGTCCAGTTGACACGCTAACTCCGCCTCTCTTCTGTGTGTCCCACAAAGTGCTCCGTCAAACGCCATACCCACAAAGACCCCCACTGTATATTGATTTTTTTACTTGTTTAGACTTTCAGCTTTAAATTGTTAAGTCTCATTTCCTAGACTCTGTAAATCTAGATGAAGTTATCAAATTCACTTAGTTCCAGGAATTCCTGGGGAAATGTGAGTGCCAGCTGGTCAGATAATTGATGGTTCATTTTTATAACAAATAGAAAATGTTGTCAGAAAGAAGGATTGTGAAACTGCTATGTGGTCTTCCTTTAAAAAAAAAAAAAAACTTATGGTATAGAGCTTCTTCTACGTCATTTTATCCCCTGAGCTGTTGTTATAACATTGTAGTTAATGTCAGCCGATTTCACTGAAGTGAGAAGTGGTTGTTCGTTGCCTTGGAGCTGGTCCGTGACTCATGGCGACCCCATGCACAGTGGAACCAAACGTTGGAATCCTCAGGGTATTCACGGCCTGATTTTCGGAATCAGATCACCAGACCTTTGTTCCTAGCCCTTCTTAGTCTGGAAGTTTCGCTGAAGCTTGTTCAGCATGGCAACACCTTGCCCTCCACTGATGATGGGTGCTGGCTGCGCCTGAGGTGCCCCGGCTGGAAATAGAATCTGGGTCTCCCACATGGAAGGGGAGAGCTCTACCACGGAACCACCACTGCCCCGGAGTGAGAGGAGGGCCCAGGATAAGTGGCTGTGCAGTGGTTAAACACACAGCTCTCTGGAGACTGCCGGAGAGCTTACACCCAGGACCAGGGACTGAAATGGAGCAGCTGGTTGTCCCCTGCTTTGGCCCAAACCTGCTTTGGCATAACTGGGTAAATTCCCCAGTGTATACAAAATAACTGTAGCAAGCCAGACTGCTCTACCAAAGTGGTATAAAAACTATCGGTGACCAGATCCTCACCAGCCCCTTAGTCCACTCCAGTGGAGAAGTGTGTGTGTGTGTGTGTGTGTGTCTGTGTGTGGCGGGGAGTGGGAGCTGTGTTGAAAGAGGAAGAATGGGAAGGGAAGTTACGTTGTGATCATACGCTAGTCCTGTCACTGGTACATGTGACATGACTCCACCAGTGACTCCTGCACCAGACATGCAAGGTCTAGAGCCTGGCAAGTGTGGGCGTATCTGTGGGCATATAGTGTGTGTGTCTTCTGGGTTTCAGTGGTGGGGAACATGGGAACATGATACAGCATCTGGAAAAAAGGGCTTTATTATTTGACACTGAAGCATTTTTTGTTTTGTTTTGTTTATTTTATTTTTTTTAAATAATTTTTATTGAGCTTTAAGTGAACATTTACAAATCAAGTCAGTCTGTCACATATAAGCTTATATACACCTTACTCCATACTCCCACTTGCTCTCCCCCTAATGAGTCAGCTCTTCCAGTCTCTCCTTTTGTGACAATTTTGCCAGTTTCTAACCCTCTCTACCCTCCCATCTTCCCCACCAGATAGGAGATGCCAACACAGTCTCAAGTGTCCACCTGATACAGATAGCTCACTCTTCATCAGCATCTCTCTCCTACCCACTGTCCAGTCCCTTCCATGTCTGATGAGTTGTCTTCGGGAATGGTTCCTGCCCTGGGCCAACAGAAGGTTTGGGGACCATGACCGCTGGGATTCCTCTAGTCTCAGTCAGACCATTAAGTCTGGTCTTTTTATGAGAATTTGGGGTCTGCATCCCACTGATCTCCTGCTCCCTCAGGGGTTCTCTGTTGTGCTCCCTGTCAGGGCAGTCATTGGTTGTGGCCAGGCACCATCTAGTTCTTCTGGTCTCAGGATGATGTAAGTCTCTGGTTCCTGTGGCTCTTTCTGTCTGTTGGGCTCATAATTATCGTGTGACCTTGGTGTTCTTCATTCTCCTTTGATCCAGGTGGGTTGAGACCGATTGATGCATCTTAGATGGCCGCTTGTTAGCATTTAAGACCCCAGATGCCACATTTCAAAGTGGGATGCAGAATGTTTTCATAATAGAATTATTTTGCCAATTGACTTAGAAATCCCCTTAAGCCATAATCCCCAAACCCCCGCCCTTGCTCCACTGACCTTCGAAGCATTCAGTTTATCCCAGAAACTTCTTTGCTTTTGGTCCAGTCCAGTTGAGCTGACCTTCCATGTATTGAGTATTGTCCTTCCCTTCACCTAAAGTAGTTCTTATCTACTAACTAATCAGTAAATAACCCTCTCCCACCCCCCCGCCTTGTAACCACACAAGTATGTGTTCTTCTCAGTTTATACTATTTCTCAAGATCTTATAATAGTGGTCTTATACAATATTTGACACTGAAGGATTTTAACAGGTCCTCAGGCCATGCCAAGGTGGGGAATGGACGTGCGATCACATGACTTTGACTGTTCATTGTTCTCCTGGGTTACTGACTGCTTCCTGAAATGCCCTGCCCTTATCAGAGAGGAGGTGAAACTGTAAAACCACTAGCTGTAGATAGCAGTATCTTTGAAACACTTTTCTTTCAGTATTTGATCTGTATGGTGGGATTTGATCCGTTTTACTAGTGGGTCATTGGAAATCCACTGGGTGGTGAGAGAAACCGAGGCATGTGACTGGCATCTTACATATCACACTCCCCTTCCCTGTGGGCTCAGCACACAGAAAATGTGTGGATTGCATTGAGTTTAGCAGGTAGCAGCAACACAGTGCCAGGTACTTTGCTGGGCAGAAGGAAAATAAAGATGAATAAGTAGCCTGAAACTTAATTGTGGAGACAGACTCCTAGATACTTAAATATGATACAGTGGAATCAGTAACTTTTATTCATTTGTGCATTCATTTCAACAAAATTGATTGGCCTCGTTGATATTGTAGGAACAGAGATGAATAAGATACGGCCTTTACCCTGCATGTGTGTGTGCCTGGATGGGAGTCTGCACAGAGGGCTAAGGAACCTAGAGGAGGAGCAATGAGCTCTGCATGCTTGTGAAGGGGCAGAAAGGAAAGGCACAGGGACAGGATCTCAGCTGTCACAAAAGGGGTCAGGGGTTGAGGTGGAGAGAAAATGGCAGGGATAAGCGTTCGTAGTGCAGGGAACAGCCTGAGTGAGGCACAGAGGTGCAGAGGGATGGCGTCCAGGGTGTCATGGAGTAAGTGGTGGGACGTGGCATGAGAAGGATGAGTTGAAGGCAAGCTGTGAAGGACTTGAATGGTTCCTCCTGGCAGTGAGGAGCCATGGTGTGTTTTCGTTGCTGCCTGTCTCCGAGGGTGTAACTCCTTGTCTTTTCTGTTCACAGCAAAGGGCTCCAGGGAAAGTGCTGCTGGATGCTGTTTGCAATCACCTCAACCTCGTGGAGGGTGACTATTTTGGCCTCGAGTTTCCTGACCACAAAAAGATCACAGTAAGTGATGTCCACTTAATGTTGCTATTTTACCGACCCAAGCCATGGTGTTTTCGATCACCTCATATGCATGGGAAAGCTGGGCAGTGAATAAGGGAGACTGAAGGATTGATGCTTTTGAGTTGTGGTGTTGGTGAAAAATATTGAATATACCACAGACTGCCAGAAGAACAAACAAATCTGTCTGAGAAGAAGTACAGCCAGAATGCTCCTTAGAAGTGAAGATGGTGAGACTTGGTCTCATGTACTTTGGACATGTTATCAGGAGGGACCAGTCCTTGGAGAAGGACATCATGCTTGGTAAAGTTGAAGGTTGGCAAAACAGAGGAAGACCCTCAATGAGATGGATTGACACAGTGGCTGCAACAATGTGCTCAAGCACAGCAATAATTTTGTGATGGCTCAGGACCAGGCAGTGTTTCGTTCTGTTGTACGTGGGGTTGCTATGAGTTGGAACCAACTCGATGGCACCTGACAACAACAACAACAATATATCCTTATAGCCAAAGAAAGGCACCAGTTTTTCCCTTCTCCCAAACTGAGCGGGGAGTAAGATGTTGCTATTATTTTCACTGTTTATTACCTTTTCCAGGCTTCATATGAGAGGCTGCTCACACATCTGCCAGACCCGGAGAAAGTGTTCTTGTTCTCACCATGCCCAGATGTGGGGCTGTCACAGCTGGTTTTGCCCAGTTCTCTGCAATAAGTGGGGAAACTAGTTATTCCGCAAAATACTTGGCATGGAGGGTTGTGGATCTCTGTCTCTAGGTGCTAAGTTGAATTCAGGGAACTCATTCCAGCTCAGCGGTCTGTTCCCTCCTCATCGTTTTTGTCTTGTTCGTAGCCCAGGTCAGAGCATCAGTAACAGTCAGGGTTTAAAAAGTCTAAGGAGAAAGGGATTGCTGTCCGCAGTCTGAGATGTGTTTCTCAAGGTTGGAAACACGCTAGTGAGATGACTAAATAATCAGTTGTTCTCTCCCCTTAATTAGACTCATCCTCTGGCTTACCAATCAATAAAGCTGATGCTGTGTTTACAGGCAAGTTTCACCTGGTGTTGACCTTGGATGCAGGCAGCCATCCCCCCAGAATCACCGCAAAGTATAGAGGATTCTTTTAATCAGCTTTTTTTTTTTTTTTATAGATTGTGCTTTCCGTGGCAGTAATGCTATTGATCCTAGAAATTAAGACCCTGTACTTAACGTGCCAGCTAATTGGTACCTGGCTTCTGAAGGGTGGTGAAAGGCTGCAAAGCCATTAGTTTGGCATGAGGAGAAGCTCAGGGAGCTAACTGTCCCTGAGCATGTACCGTGCCGCAAACTCAGCTGTAAGCTTCATGCATCTCATTTGTTCTTCGCATGGTTGTAGTTGTCAGTCGCTGTTGCATCAGATCTGAGTCGTGGTGACTTTATATACAACAGAAGGGAACAGTGCGTGGTCCAGCATCACCCTCACAATCACTGGCATGTTCAAGCCCATCGTTCTTCATATTAGGGGGCAGCAAACTTTCAGTAAAGGGTCAGATTGTAAGTATTTAGGCTTTACAGGCCATGTCATCTCTATGGCAAGTACCCAACTCTGCCACTGTAGCACCAAAGCCGCCACAGACGGTATGTAAACGGATGAACAACGCTGTGTTCCAATAAAACATTACTTGTGGACACTGACGTTTGAATTTCATGTAATTTTCACATGTCATGACATATTCGTTCTGTTTTGACTTTTTTTAATCTACTTTAAAATGTAAAAGCCACTCTTAGCTTGTGGACCATCTAAAAACAGGTGGTGGGCAGGAATTGGCTCTGTAACACCCCCTGAGGTCAGTATTTCATCATCCACATTTTACACCGAGTGTATTCAGAGTAGTAACCTGCCCAAGACTGAACAAGGAACTGGGTAGCCAGGTGTATAAGAGGGCTCACACCCAGCGCCGCTTAGCCAGAGGGTGCACTTTCTCAACAACCTCCCCCTGCTCCTCAGATCTCCACCTCAAGGAGCTGCACAGAGATGAGCAGCAGAGATGCGTATGTAAGGTTTCCCACGTTGGTCTGCTGAGGATAGTAGGAAAAGCTCTGAATTAGGGCCTGTAAATCTGTGTCTAAACATTTCCTTTGTCAGTTAGCAGGTGGGTAGATGCTTAACTTCTGTGATTTTGCTGTCGATCTGAAAACTGGGAGTAAGAAATGTTTTTCAAGATTATTACGAGGGTTAAATAAGAAACTTTAATGAACCCCCGTAGGGTTCCTGGCACATGGTTCTTATTGTTGTTAGCTGCCAGTCGAGTCGGCCCCCAACTCATGGCAGCCCCATGTGTTATTAGCTGTTGTTGGGTGCCATGGAGTTGATTCTAACTCATAGCAACCACATGTGACAGAGGAACCGATAGGATTTCCTAGGGGAGCAGAGGGCAGGTCTTTCTCCTGCAGAGTGGCTGGGTGAGTTCGAACCGCCAGCAGTTTGGTTGGCAGCCAAGTGCTTAACTGTTGTGCCACCAGGGCTTTTTGTGTCACTGTAGGTCTCAGATACCTGTTTTATTTGATTCTTGTATCTGCTGGTTAGCTTATAAACCAACGAGGCTAGCCCACCAATTTGTTATAAAACGATATTGGTCCCTGATCTGATAAAACAATTCCCATTTCTTATAAATAACTATTGTTGAAGTTTGGGAGGAAGATAGGCATCTCTGGGTTCATTTCCTGGCAGGCGTGCCTTCTAGGGGCTCAAGGTCATGGAAACCGTGGCTGCTTGTGATGTTGGGGTTGGACAGACTGACTTCATCTGGGCAGACTACCTGGCTCCCTTCTCCCTGGGCCTCGAAGTGAGGCCATCTGACAGGAGGGGTCTCTGAGGAACATGCCAGACACAAAGGAGAAGGAGTATTGCAGAACCGAGGATGGCTGAACATTTAGGGGGCCAGCAGAGATGAGACTGTGGGGGCTTGATCACCATACCGGGAGCAGCATGGTTGTAGCTGACAGTGGCCGTTTTGATGGGGGCCACACACACGCACACACACACACACACATATTTCCACACAATAAAAATTTTTTAAAAATATATAAAGACTACTAATTAAAAAAAATACCATGAGGCATGGTATTTTATATATAAAACAAAACATTTTCCATTTTAACAATTTTTACTGAACAATTCAGTGCTGTAACTATATTTACCATATACAGCAATCACCACTATCCATTTTCACATATTATCATCCCCCTTTACAGAAACTCATTACTCTTTAAGCAGTAGTTCCTTGCTTTCCTCCTCCCACCCACCTCTGGTATAACCACTGATAAACTTTGATCTCTACAATTGCCTGTTCTAGGTATTTCATGTAAGTGGGATCGTACAATATTTGTCCTTTGTGAACTTACTTATTTCACTCAGCATAATGTTTTCAAGGTTCACGCATGTTGTAGCATGTATCAGGCCTTCATTTCTCTTTGTGACTAAGTACTATTCCATTGTACATGTGTGCCACATTTTGTTTATCTGTGTATCTGTTGATGGATATTTGGGTTGTTTCCACATTTTGGCTATTGGTAATAGTGCTGTAATGAACACTGGCATACAAGTATCTGTACTCTGCTTTTAGTCCCTTAGAGTGTATCCCAGGAGAGGAATTGGCTTTGGATTAAAACTACTGCTGTCGACTCAGTTCCAACTCGTAGTGACCCTATAGGACAGAGTAGAACTGTCCCATAGGGTTTCCAAGGCTGTAATCTTTAAGGTTAGCAGCTGGTTAGCATCCCAGCGCCTAACCCTTTGCACCACCCGGGGAGGATGGCGCGGGAGCGGCAGTGTTTTGTTCTGTTTTGCATAGGGTCGCTATGAGTCGGAACCGACTCAGTGGCACCTAACAACAACAATCATTAAGAATGCAGACTGCCCCATCTATCTCCTGTGGAGTGGCTAGTGGGTTCGAACATCTGACCCTTTGGTTAGCAGACAAGCACTTAACCACTACGTCACCAGGGTTTCTGGCTTTACATTATTTAGTTTAATTATTTACATAACTTGATAGGCTTTACATTTTTATTCCTGCCACTTGTACCTAATGTACAACTTCGTCAGATGCTGGATTTGGCAAGGGCAGGATCTCAGACTTACCCTGGTCTTGGTCAGGAACCAAAGAGGCTGTCTCTTGAGAAGAAGGGTAATGCTGCGGGCCAGCCACCCCTGCTGTGAAGACCCCGTGGTTATAATCCGTTTCCAGCTAGCTCTTCTTCACACTTCATGGGATTAAGTTCTGGGGAAGACAAGTGCAATTGGAGAATAATCCTTTTGAGCTTTGGCACAAAGAGCAGTTAATTAACATGCTGAGATTTGGTCTAGAGGCAATCAGTGTAAGCAGGATTCCAGGGAGATGTATTATGGGTCCCCTGTTGTACAGGCGGAACCCTGATGGTGCAGTGGTTAAGAGCTCAGCTGCTGACCAAAAGGTCAGCAGTTTGAATCCATCAGCTGCTCCTTGGAAACCCTGTGGACAGTTCTGCTTTATCCTATAGGGTCGCTATGAGTTGGAATCGACTTGACAGCAACGGGTTTGGGGTCTTTTTGGTTGTACAGGCAGTCCCCAGATGACAAATGAGTTCTATTACTAAGTCACTGTCTTTAAGCTGAGTTTGTACTAAGTCAGAACAGATAGGTATGGTTCTTATCCAATGTCAATTAGCCAAATCTTTGTCTTAGTATATAGTGTACCTTTTTATGCATAAAAAAAAAATTAAAGAAACACTTCCACATACACTAAAACATCGTTAACATAATAATATACCACTACTAGTAATAATGTTTTGATGCATGTGGAAAAGTAGTGCCTGTTTGTTATTATGAACCAGTGTATGGTACCTTAGATTTTTAATATAATAGGCTTCACAGGAATTGGTAAGTTGGATAGTCATAACCCAGGACTACCTGTACGTCTCCTTTAAAAATGCCGGTAATTTCTGAACTGTTTAATTTTGCTGGGAAGTTATCTTGAGGGGCCCTCCCTCAGTAAGCCCCTTTTCCTGCTTCTCTCTCCCCACTAGGCTCCCAGGAGGTCCAGCTGGTAGGGGGCAGCATGCCTTGAGGATGTGAGTTTTTATTCACTGATCTCCGCAGATGGAGCAGGAAAGCGTCATCACAAAGACAGTAGACACAATGCTGCACCTTCTCAAGGCTGGCCTTTGTGTCTGGCATGAAAAAACGACCTCTCTGTTCTCTGCAGAACTAGGCTTTTCAGTTTTAAAGCAGTATCTCTGAGTTTGAGGTACAGCATTTGACCTGAGGCTAGAACTAGAAATTGGGAAGGAGGCATGAAGCCAGGCTAAATAGCCAGTGGGGTCGGAGGACTTATAGTTGTGCTTGTTCAGGGCACTTCCCAGTCCCAGCCTCAAGGACACAGTGTGAAAGGTATGCAGTCAATGAAGCAAAAAATAGATGGTATCTTAGGCTGGGTTCTCTAGAGGACAATGTGAAAGGTATGCAGTCAATGAAGCAAAAAATAGATGGTGTCTTAGGCTGGGTTCTCTAGAGAAGCAAAACCAGTAAAGCGTATAAATATATATAGAGAGAGAGGTTTATATCCAGGAAACTGCTCACTTGGTTGTAGAAGCTAGAACATCCCAAGTCCGTGGGTCAAGATAGAGACTTCTGATTCATGTAGCCAGAAAGGCTGGCAAACCCAAGATCATAGGTCAGAGAGCAGGGCTCTTGCTCACAGGCTGTGAAGATCAATGAATCCCAAGATTGGCAGGCAAGACCACAGGTAAGCTGCTAGTTCAAGTCCCAAGAACCAGAGGTCAGACAGACAGGAGCCAGCTACAGGATCCAGAATGAGCAAAAGCCCCCTGAGCCTTGCCAGAATGTCTGCTTATATTCGATGCAGGTCACGCGCCCAAGGAAACTCTCTTTCAAAACTGACTGGCTACTCACAGCAGATCCCGTCATGGCAGTGATCACATTATAGCAAATCTCAACACGGAAGTGATCACATCATACGGCTGCCAAACTGCATCACTGCCAAGCCACTGAGAATCACGGCCCAGCCGAGTTGACACACAGTTTTAACCATCACACATGGAAAGGTGTTCTTGAAATGGATAGAATGTTGAGAAGAAGATGTTAGCACTGGATGCATAGCTTTTACACCTCCCCAAACAAAAAAACACACATAAAAACAGGCAGAGCAGCTGCTTAGCAAAACAGAAAACTCATGGCCAACATTTATGACAAAACTAGGTGGCAAAGAAACCCCTAGATTCCAAGTATTAGTGGTTTGAGACAAAATGTCAGTGGCAAAGGGCCTGCATGCCATCAGTGTCTGGGCAGGAACAAACAGGGAAGCAGCGGGCCATCTGATAAACCACAGGAGAAGTTGTTAGTTGCCATGGTGTTCGCTCTGATTCACGGCAACTCTGTATAACAGCACAAAATGTTGCCTGGTCCTGTGGCACCTTCATGATCGTTGATATATTTGAGTGCCTTGTTGTAGCAGAGAAGAGAGCCCCGGAATAGCCACTCTGTGTCCACTGAGCATTAGATCGGACCCATTTGGCAGCAGCAGCAGCGGCAACTGGCGAGGCCCAGAGGGGCTGGAGCAGTGTCACTCCCGGTGATCATTAACTGACCTTATGGACAGGACACCACACTGGAGGAACTACTAGGAATAGAATCAAACTTAACAAAGGACAAGAGAGAGGAACAAAAGACAAAGGGGAGGGAAATAAGCCAGGGAATCTCAGAAAACATGCCATCACGCTTTTTAACACTACACGAAAACTGTAGAAGAGGAAGCTCTTTGAGATTTGAAAAGCTACTCTGAACCATGCCCTCTTCTAAAAAGTTTGATAAACAAATTTCACATAAAAATGAGAACAGAAAGTTAATTGATTGTTGTTAGGTGCTGTCAAGTCGTTTCTGACTCATAGTGACCCCTGTGTACAACAGAATGAAACACTGCCCAGTCCTGCACCATCCTCCAAATGCTTGTTATGCTTGAGCCCATTGTTGTAGCCACTGGGTCAATCCATCTCTTTGAGGGTCTTCCTCTTTTTCACTGACCCTCTACCAAGTGTAATGTCCTTCTCCAGGGACTGGTCCTCCTGATAACATGTCCAAAGTATGCAAGATGAAGTCTTGTCATCCTTGCTTCTAAAGAGCATTCTGGGTGTACTTCTTCCAGGATGCATTTGTTTGTTCTTCTGGCAGTCCGTGGTATATTCAATATTCCTCACCAACACCGTAATTCAAATGCATCAATTCTTCTTTGGTCTTCCTTATTCGTTATCCAACTTTCACATGCATATGAGGCAATTGAAAATATTATGGCTTGGGTGAGGTGCACCTCAGTCCTCAAAGTGACATCTTGCTTTTTAACACTTTAAAGAGGCCTTTTGCAGCATATTTGACCAATGCAATGCGTCGTTTGATTTCTTGACTGCTGCTTCCGTAGGCGTTCATTGTGGATCCAAGTAAAATTAAATCCTTGGGAACTTCAGTCTTTTCTCCATTTATCGTGCTGTTGCTTATTGGTCCAGTTGTGAGGATTTTTGTTTGCTTTATGTTGAGGCATAATCCATACTGAAGGCTGTGGTCTTTGATCCTCATCAGTAAGTGCTTCAAGTCCTCTTCACTTTCAGCAAGCAAGGTTGTGTCATCTGCATATCACAGGGTTGTCAATGAGTCTTCCTCCAATCCTGATGCCCTGTTCTTCTTCATATAGTCCAGCTTCTTGGATTATTTGCTCAGCATAGAGATTGAATAGATATGGTGAAAGGATGCATCCCTGACTCACATCTTCCCTGACTTTAGACCATGCAGTATCCCCTTGTTCTGTTCGAATGACTGCCCCTTGGTCTGGGTACAGGTTCCTCATGAGCACAATTAAGTGTCCTGGAATTCCCATTCTTCTCAGTGTTATCCACAATTTGTAATGATCCACATAGTCAAATGCCTTTGCATAGTCAATAAAATACGGGTAAACCTCTTTCTGGTGTTCTCTGCTTTCAGACAGGATCCATCTGACAAGAGTAGTGATATCCCTGGTTCCATGTCCTCTTCTGAATCTGGCTTGAATTTCTGGCAGCTCCCTGTCAATGTACTGCTGCAACTGCTTTTGAATGATCTGCAAAATTGTGTGATATTAACGTTATTGTTTGCTAATTTCTGCTTTCAGTTAGATCACCTTTCTTTGGAATAGTTATAAATATGGACTTCTTCCAGTTGGTTGGCCAGGTAGCTGTCTTCCAAATTTCTTGGCATAGATGAGTGAGCACCTCCGGCGCATTGTCTGTTTGTTGCAACATCTCGATTGGTATTCCGTCAACTCCTGGAGCCTTGTTTTTCGCCATTCCCTTCAGTACCATTGGTTCTTGATCATATACTGCCTCCTGAAATGGCTAAACATTGACCAATTCTTTTTGGTACAGTGACTCTTTGTATTCCTTCCATCTTCTGTTGATGCTTCATGCGTCATTCAGTATTTTCCCCCCAGAATCTTTCAATATTGCAGCTGGAGGTTTGAATTTTTTCTTCCGTTCTTTCAGCTTGAGAAATGCCAAGCATGTTCTTGCCTTTTGGTTTTCTAATGCCAGGCCTTTGCATATGTCATTATAATACATTACTGTGTCTTCTCGAGCCACCCTTTAATGTCTTCTGTTCAACTTTGTGTTTCATCATTTCTTCACTTTGTTTTAGCTACTCTACATTCAGGAGCAACTTTCAGAGCCTCTTTTGATCCATTTTGGTCTTTTCTTTCTTTCCTGTCTTTTTAATGACATCTTGCTTTCTTCCTGTATGATGTCCTTGATGTCATTTCACAACTCATCTGGTCTTCCGTGATTATGGCATTAAAAAAATAAACAACAACATGTTGGTCTTGCCAAAGGGACCTGATTGGATCCAGTTGTCAATTTGCAGAACCTACAGAGGACTAAGGAACATGGTGAAGAGTACAATGAGCGTGCAGAGCGCAGAATTCAGACTCTGGGAAGCTCTACAGGTCAACAGATAAATTGTAAAGAATAAAAAGAGATGGAGGAGGAAGCTGTAGCTTCAAAGATACGTAAAGGATTTAAAATTTAGCAAAGACCAAACCTCTAGTGTATGATATTGGTAGGCAATGTTAACTATACCATGGACTGCTAGAAGAATGAACAATTCCATCTTAGAAAAAAATTCAACCAGAATGCTCCTTAGAAATAAGTATGGCGAGACTTCAGCTGTCTTAGTTTAGACAAGTCATCAGGAAAGAACACTTGCTAGAAAAGGTCATCATGTTCGGTAAAGCAGAGGGTCAGTGAAAACAAGGGAAACCCTCCGTGAAATGGACTGACATAACAGCCAAGGCGATGGACTCAAACACACCAACAGGCATGAAGATGTGCAGGACTGGGCAGCGTTTCACGTTGTTGAATCGTTCTGTTGTGTATGCGGTCACCATGAGCGGGAGCCAACTTGACAGCAACTAACAACACAAACTCTAGTGTATAAAGGTGCACCGTGTGGTGATGACTAACAAACAAATAAGCGAATAAATGAATGAGTGAATGGATGAATGATGTCAGAAATGGTTACCTGAAAAGTCTGAAAGTCTTGGTTAAGTTTAGAGCGGGGGGAGGGAGGGGATCAGGTTTGAGATGCGGCGGCTGGCAGAGTTCTGTTTCTTGACTTGGGTAATGATTTACAAGCGTATTTGCCATTTAATATTTCACTAGATATACATTTGTTTTGTGTAGTCTTCAGCATCTGTGTTTTATTTTTAAAATAAAAGGTTTAAAAAGTGCAGGGGGGCAGATAATAAAACTGAAGAAGCAAACTGTAGTTTAAAGTGACCAAAATAACCCAAGTGAAATCTTTTGAAATGAATTTCTTCAAAGCTGATGCATATTGAACAAATGATTTAGAAGTAGTTAGAACAGTAGTTGGTGTTCTGTACGTACGTAGCCTAGGGTTTATTGCTAAGCTGTGGTAAAAGGTTAAAGTCCCCAAAGGTTACAGTTTTCCTCCAGGCACAGGGTCCCTGAAACTCCAGATGTTGTGTTATAATATTAAGTCTTGGTTTTATTCCAAAACTTGCCTTTCTTTTTAACTGGTATATCAGATACTACTTAATGAATTCAATGTAGGGGAAAAGGCTTGTACTCCATTTGGTTTTGCATTGTGGTTTACAAATCTAATTCCTTTTTTATTTAAAGCTTTTCTTGTAAATAAATGAAAACCTACAGTTTTCAGGTCAAATTTTATTCATACATTTCTGCAGCAGATCAGTGTCGTTAGAACAAAGGGATTGCGCTAAATTAAAAGGGACTTAATAGACAGACAGATACGAAGCGTGGTGCTGGAATGGGTATCAGTTTCAACAGCCCGACAGTAAGGACAGTTTTTAGTCAACTAGAGGAATTTGAACCTGATCTGAGTATTTGATGAGGGGAAATTTTACAAAATAGAAAGATAGAAATCAGTGGGGAAAAAAAGATTACAGAACAGCATGACCTCATTTTGGTTTTATGAAAGAATATGCATAGACCCATGCCCATTGTGGGTAAAAAGGTCTGAAGGATGTATGCTAAGGCCGTGGTTCCTGAAGCAAGGTCCCAGGACCTGCAGCATGAGCGTCGCCTGGGAGCTGGATAGAAATGCAGATCTTCTTCCCCACCCCACCCCACACCTAAAAAAAGACCCAGTGCCGCGGAGTCGATTGGGACTCATAGGAAAAGGGGGGAGGGGCGGCAGGGTGTGTTGTAATGAACTCTGTATGGACTCGACAGCACGGGTTTTCTGGGTATGGGGCAGTTCTGCTCTGCCCTGTAGGATCGCTACGAGTCAGAATGGACCCAGAGGGAAAAGGTATACATATATATATATGTTTGGTTTTAGGTTGATTTCGATGCATCCTTAGCGTTGAGAGCCAGCTCACTGAGGTGTTAACAGTCATCTCTCGGTGGTGGCATGTGTTTTTTCTTTTCTTTTTGCTTATCTGAATTTTCTAATCTTCTGTAATGCATTTGGATGAATTGTAGATGAATAGAAGGTTATTTAAAAATCGATTTTTTGTGGAATCCCACACATTTTGATTTGTTGTGTTTTCATAAATTACTTTCTAATTTTCCTTTTGCTTTCTTCTTAGACCCCTAGGTTATTTAGGATTATGTTACTTAGTTTTGAAATATTTGGGGATTTTCTGTAGATCATTGTGCCATTGATTTTTAAGTTAACTCCATTGTGATTAGAGAATGTACTTTGTATGACATGAAGCCCTTAAAAAATTTTTTTATTGGTATTTGTTTTATGACCCAGGATGCGGTCTATCTTGGTAAATGTTTCATGTCTACTTGGAAAGAATGTGTACTCTGCCATCGTTGGGTAGAGTGTTCTTCCTTCTTGTCCTTTTTGTGGTTGTTCTATAAATGACAATTAGGTTAAGTTGGTTGATATTATAAGAAACTTCCAACAGTATACTTCCATTTCTTCTTTTTTGGCCTTTTTTTTATTGTCATACGTTTTACTTATACATGTTATAAATCACTCGCTACATGGTCGTTGTTATAGGATAAAACATTTTATATATTTATACATGTAGATACCATTTCTGGTCTTATTATCATTTCCCTTCTCCTTGAAGGACTTTCTTTAATATTTGTCATTGGACAGATCTGTTGTTGTTAGGTGCCATCAAGTCAGTTCTGACTCATAGCCACCCTGCGTACAACAGAATGAAATACTGCCCAGTCCTGCGCCATCCTCACAGTCGTTGCTGTGTTTGATGAGCCCATTGGTGCATCTACTTTATCAGTCCATCTTGTCGAGGGTCTTCCTTTTTTCCACCGACCCTCAGTTTTTTCATGCTGTCCTTCTCCAGGGACTCGTCCCTGCCAATAACATGTCCAAAGTATGTGAGGTGAAGTCTTGCCATCCTTGCTTTTAAACAGCATTCTGGCTGTACTTCTTCCAAGACATATTTGTTTTTTCTTCGGGCCGTCCATGGTATATTCAGTATTCTTCGTCAACACCATAAATCAAAGGCATCAATTCTTCTGCGGTCAGCTGGTGATTAATTCTCTCAGCTTTTGTATGTGTGAAAAAGTCCTTATTTGCTTTAGTTTTTCAAAGTTTTTTTTGGTGGGCGGACAATTGTAAGATGCTTTTTCCCCTTTCAGTATTTTCACAAGAAACCTGTTGTTGTCATGGTTCCTTCGTATATAATGTGTCTTTTTTTCCTCTGGCTGCTTTCATGATTTTTTTCTTTACCACTGTTTTCAAACAATTTGATTATAATGTGCTTCTGTGCAGTTCTTTTTTTTTTTTTTTTAATGTGTCTTATGCTTAAATTTCTCTGAGCTTCTTGGATCTGTAGGTTTAAAATTTTCATCAAATTTGGAGAATTTCTGTACATTAGTTCTAACATTTTCCCTTCCATCTCCTCTTTGAGGATTCCAATTACACATCTATTAAGCTTCTTAAAGTTGTCCTGTAGTTCACTGATGCTCTGTTTTTTTATTAGTTTTTCTGTTTCATGTTATGTTGTTTCTATTGCCACATCTTCAAGTTCATTAATATTTTTTATCTGCAATGTCTAATCATCTGTTAATTCTATCCAGTGTGTCTTTTTGTCTCACACAATGTAGTTTTCATCTCTAGACGTTAATTTGTATATATCTTCCACATCTCTACTAAACTTTTTGAACATGTGGGCATCAGTTATAACTGTTTTAAAATTCTTGTCTGCGAGTTCAAATGTGTGTCATTTTTAGGTCAGTTTGGATTGATTAATTTGTATTTATATTTTTGTCTCCTTAGGGGTCCTATTTTCCTGCTTGTTTGCATGCCTAGTGGTTTTTTATTGGATTCCAGACATTGTGAGTTTTACCATTTTGGGTGCTGAATACAGTTATATTCCTATACATTTTGTTACGTTTGTTCTAGGATGCAGTTACTTGAAAACAGTTTGGCCCCTTTGGATCTTGCTTTTAAGACTTGTTAGGTGGGACTGGAATAGTGCATGTTGTTGTTAGGTGCCACTGAGTTGAGTTCTACTCACACGGACCCCATGTGACAGAGTAGAATTGCCCCATAGGGGTTTTTTTTGGTCTATAATCAGCACAGAAGTGTATCTCCAGGCCTGTCTCCCCTGGAGTTGCTGAGTGGGTTCAAATCACTAACCTTTTGGTTAGCAGCCGAGTGCTTCACCAGAGCTCCTTGGAATAGTGCACAGTCTGGGACTAAATATTTTCCACTACTAAGGCATGGCCTTTTGGTATTCTACCCCGATGTCCCCCTAACCCCAAAATTCATGACGTTTTCCATCCAGGAACAAGTAATATTCCTGGCCCTTTGTGAGTACCAGACACTGTTGCCCCTAATCCTTTTCCATGGTCTTCTTCCAGTATCGGGTATTTTCTTTACAAACATGCACTGATTAGCACTCAGTTGATTACTCAAGAGCAGCCCTTTGTAGACCCCTAAATTCTATCTCTGTGCAACTCTCTACTGCCTGGTACCCTGACCTGTGGACTCTGGCCATGTTGGTCACCCAACACGCTCAGCTCCATCTCCTCAGCTCAGGGGTTTTGCCAGGTTCTACCTGTGTTCCTGTTCCCTCCACCATAGCCTGGGAGCTCTCTCAGGTCAACAGGCAGGGGCAGTCCTAGGGGTCATGGGTTTTGGTTTTTTTCCTGTCTTTGAGCAGTCATTGTTTCTTGTTGACTGATGTCCATTGTTTTCAGATCTGCTGTGTTATGTATTTTGTCTTTTTTTTTTTTTTTTGGTTATTTTAAGTTAGGAGTAAATCTGGTGCCTGTTACTCTATTTTGACCAGAAATGGAAATTTGGGAAAAGTAATAAACCAAAACAAAAGAAACCAAACCCACAGTCAATTCCAACTCATAGTGACCCTACAGGATGGAGTAGAACTTCCCCTGTAGGGTTTCCAAGGCTGTAAATCTTTACTGAAGCAGACTACCACACCTTTTTCCCACAGAGGGGTTGGTGGGTTTGAACCACGGACATTTCAGTTAGCAGCTCAGCGTTTAAGCACTGTGCCACCAGGGCTCCTGCTGGGGCTAAAAAAAAAAGTTGCTATCAAGTCAATTCTGACTCATAGTGACCCTATAGGTCAGAGTAGAACTGTCCCATAGGGCTTCCAAGGAGCGCCCAGTAGATTTGAACTGCCAACCTTTTGGTTAGCAGCTAAGCTCTTTACCACTGCACCACTAGGGCTAGAGATAAAAAAAAAAAACCAGAAAAGCAAACCCGTTGCCATCCAGTCGGGTCCAACTCATAGGGACCCTATAGGACAGGGTAGAACTGCCCCATAGAGTTTCCAAGGAGCGCCTGGTGGACTTGAACTGCCAACCTTTTGGCTAGCAGCCACAGCACTTAACCACTATGGCACCAGGGTTTCCAACGGCTAGAGATGGGTAATTACAAATGAAACCCTCTAGAGCTCAGCTGTCAGGGAAAGAAAGATGGTGTTTTGTTACCTTTTTACTCATGTGGAACTTGTTTTTTTTGTTCTGCCTAGGCTGAGGGATCAAGAGACTTGGCTAAGATGACCTGGGCCAGTTTAAATTGCTTCCCTGTAGCCCTCCGTATACATCAGACTTCAAGGTTTTAACTCTCTAGTCAAGCAGCAACCATTTCTTCCTCTCAGTATTTCCACCTCATCCATTTAGAGTGGATTAAGACCTGTGTGTACAAGGCCTTCCTCTCCTAGCTCTGCAAATATCAATCTGACTGATAGATAGGTTGTCACAGGCCATGAGTTTTCCTCCAGGCTAGTTGTGTTGTGTTATGACTGATATCTTGTGGCGTTATCACTGGAGCGCTCTACCAACGGGCTGATGAATCCAGGCCAGTCTTACGTTCCCAGACCCACGTGTTAGAAAACCACATGCTCCATTGGCTTAAATTCGTGCTTGTATTTGATGCTTTCCGCAAAAATGGCAAAAACAGAATAGAGATGTTTTAAAACAATTTGCAAAATTGGCAGCTACGTTGCCAAAATGTACTTGTGTTGTCCTGCGTGGTTTGTGGATGTTTAGGCAGCTTCTGTGACAGAATTGGCAGTGGTGCGGGATCACTGATGCTTCCCCCGAGACAGCGGCAGAGGCTGAGAGAACGCAGGATGGCAGGCGCCTGAGTGGGCCCTCACGGCCCTGGGGAGCCCCCCTGGAGTTCGTGGTTAGATCACTCCCACGCAACGCAATGACTGCTTCGGCCCCGTCCACTAGCCTCAATCCCCCAGCCCTCTCATTTACAGGCAAAACAAAAGGCATCGAATAGGAACTTTCTTATCTTCCTGATACAGAAGTACACACCTACTTATATCTGTCACAGAGCCCTGGTGGCGCAGTGGTTAAGAGCCCAGCTGCTAACTGAAAGGTCAGCAGTTCAAATCCACCAGCCGCTCCTTGGAAACTCTAGGGGGCAGTTCTGCTCTCTGTCCTATAGGGTCGCTATGGGTTGGAGTCGACTTTACGGCATCAGATTTGGTTATTTTTTTGGTGTGTCTGTCATCATCCTATCCTTGTCTCTCTTAGGTCCTTGGGTGGCATGAATGGCTTGTGCTCGGCTGCTAAGTGAAAGGTTGGCAGTTCAAATTCACCCAGCAACGTTGTGGAAAAAAGGCCTAGCCATCTACTTCTGTAAACTTGCTGTTGTTGTTGGGTGCTGTGGGCCATTCTGACTCATGGTGACTCCATGTGACAGAGTAGGACTGTCCCATAGGGTTTTCTTTGGCTGCAGTCTTTCTGGAAGCAGATCGCTAGGTCCCTTCTCCTGAGGAGCTGCTAGCTGGGCTCAAACGCCAACTTTTCAGTTAGTAGCTGAGCACTTAACCATTGCGCCACCAGGGCTCCTTTCTCCGTAAGATTACAGCCATTGAAAACCCTATGGAATGCAGTTCTACTCTTGTGCACATGGGGTCGCCATGAGTCAGAATCGACTCCATGGCAACAGATTGTTTCTCGTACGATCAAAGGGATATTCTTTCTGTCTCAAGCTAATGTCTCCACCTGTGTTTTAGATTTATCTGTTCAGGTCATCTTAGGCCTTTTATGACATGAGTTATTCCTTCTTGCTCATATTTTCACCCTCTCTTCTTTTTAAATGTGCCCAGGTCTTTCCCATTAAAAACAAGCAAATGAATGATACTCTTACTTGATCCCTTACCCACTCCTTCTTCCATTCTATCTCATCTCTGCTTCACAGCCAAGGTCTTGGAAAACTCACTTATCCTTCCTGCCTCTTCGCCACCATCTGACTTTGAGACCCATTACTGCATCATGTGATCATGAGATACTCTAGCTCTCAGCTTACTTGACCTTTCAGCAGCTGTTAATATTTCTTCCTTCCGGAAACAGCGTGTTTCCTGTGACTTCCATGACACCACTGTCTCCTTATTTTCCTTTTATCCTCACCTGCTTCCGGCTGGCTGTTACGTGGTGAGGGAGTTTGTCGGTACACATGCCTTTTCTTTCTGTGTCCTCTACCCCGGCAGCAGTCCACCCGTCTTCTCCCTGCAGAGTGAGGTAGTGATGACTTCCAAATGGGAGTTCTCCAGCCAGAAGTTCTCCTTTGAGCTCCAGATCAAATTATTTATTATTATCATTAGTTGTTGTTAAGTTGCCTCTGACACATGTACGACAGAAAGAAACACTGTCCAGTCCCACACTGTCTTCATGATTGTTGGTAAATCGGCTCATCTTCCAGAACTGTGTTGGACAGTGTTCTGTTGGGATCCATAGGGTTTCCACTGGCTAATTTTGGGAAGCAGATAACCAGGCCTTTCTTCCTAATCTGCCAGCCTGGGACCTCTGCTGAAATCTGTCCACCATGAGTGAGCCCATTTGTATCTGAAATACCGGTGGCATAGCTTACAGCCTCATAGCAACACACAGGCCACCACAGGATGACAAACTGACAGTGGTGATCCAAACGTACATCAGAGTCAGCCAGGATAGAGCCCCTCAGTCCTGGCCTTATTCCAGTGCTCCCCGCCACGGTGAATGGCACCATTACCCCTCAGCTGCCTGCGGCAGAAATCACACATCACGCTAGCCATTGTGTCCTCCCTCAGCCTCCATGTCCGGCCCATCAGTAAACCCCATTGGTTTTTATCTCTTAATGTTTCTTGAGTCCACCCACTTTCCCCCCAGCTCTCATTTTGTCTTCTTGCCCAAAATGCTGTCATCTGCTGCCTGGACAATTGTAATGGACCAACCTGCATCCACTCTGGCCCCCTCTAACCTCTTCGTACACTGCCAGAAAAATCTTCATAAAATGCAGATCTGGTCATGTCAGCCCCATGCTTCAGATCCTTCCCATTGCTCTTAGGGTAAGGACGAAGCATCTTAACATGGCCTCGATGGGGATTGGCCCCATCCGTACCCACCAGCCTGGCTCGGCAGCCACGTTGGCCTTTTCCACCCCAGGCGTGTGGGCGAGTGTTTTTACGGCATACCCGCAGTGTGTTCTTCTCACCTCCCTTCCACTTTGTATCTTAGCATAATGTCATTTTCAGGAATGCTTCCCCGCATCTCCAGCCCACCACCATCTCCGTCCCTTCTCTGTCCCAGGCACTCAAAGCACTCTGGGGCCCTGGTTCGTTCCTTCATCTGAGGTACTTGTTCACTTTTGTTAGGAAAAGTTTTGGCTCCTGTCCATCTTCCTTGCTCAACTGCGAACTCCATGAAGCAGGGACCATGGTGGTTTTTCTCATCATTGGGTTCCCAGAGTCCAGCATGGTGCCTCAAACGGTAGGGCCCCAGGAATGTTTTGTTGAATGAATAAATGAACTTGAAGAACAGGGTTTGAGTTCCACCGTTGGGCAGCTATCCTCTGAATCTCAGTTTTCACGTCTGTCAAATGGAGACACTTTTGCACCCTTCTCTGTCTTTGAGGATTGACGAGGGGAAAGTAATGAGTGCTGTGACCAATGAGTGTTCTCTCCCACTTCAAGGCTGAGGCTAGGAGCATAACAGATGATCCGAAGTGAACTACAGCCATTATTTTTTCTCTTATAGAAGGGTGGTAGAGAGTGGGGGATATAGGAATGAGAATTTCATTATAAAATCTTATTTGAAACAGTGATGAATACCTGAACAAGTAGGAATTTAAGATTTTAGTTCTTCCATTATGAGAATTGTGACTGCTCATTTAAGGAAATCTGGATAATGTGGGAAGCAGATGAAAACAGGACCCTCCATCTTCCAGCCTTCTGAATCTATTTTCCTGCATTCTTAATTATTCATCAGGGACATAATTTTTAATGTCTGCATGCTTTTCTACCATACAGATTAATACGGTTTTATTTAACCATTCCTTATCGTTATTTGGAATCCCTGGTGGCGTAGTAGTTAAGAGCTACAGCTGCTAACCAAAAAGTCAGCAGTTCAAATCCACCAGGTACTCCTTGGAAACTCTAGGGGGTAGTTCTGTCTTATAGGGTCACTATGACTCAGAATCGACTTAATGGCAATGGGTTTTTGTTTTTTAATTGTTATTTAGGTTATTGTAAACTTTTTCACATATATATTAGATACACATTCCTTGTACATAAACATCTGTGTGCATAAATGAAGAATTTATAAAAGTGAAATTACTAGATCAAACAGAATTTACAAGAATACTTTTTAGCAATTTGATAATTATTCCCAAAATCGTCTCCAGAAAAGTTGAATCAGATCATACACCCACCAGGAGAGTAAGACGGTGCCCATTTCTCTGCAGCCTTGCCAGCTTTGGATATTGTAAAATTCAAATACACACGTAGTATACAGGCAAATCTAGATGCAACTTGAATGGGTGAAAATGGTATTTCATTGTGTTAATTTGCATTTCTAGTGCAAATTTCTTCTGAACTTGAACATTTTCATGTAAGCCATCAGCATATTTTCTTCATGAATTACCTGTTTCTATTCTTTGCATAGTTCTCTATGTTGTTGTTAGGTGCCATCAAGTTGGTTCCCACTCACAGTGACCCTACACACAACAGGAGGAAACATTGCCCAGTCCTGTGCAATCCTCACCACTGTTGCTATGCCTGAGCTGTTGAACTTGTCTATGGGGGTGTCTTTGTTTTTCAGATTCATTTGTAAAACCCTTTTATATTCAACATACCAAACTTGCGTTGTCATATGTGCAAATAGGAGTTTCAGTAGAATCCTTTCAAATGATCAGGAGTGCAAAACTAGGGCAGTTGAAAGAAAAAAAAAAGTGAAATGGGGATCATTGTTAGTTGTCATGGAGTGGATTCTGACTTATGGTGACCCCGTGAGTGCAGAATAGAACTGCTCTTTAGGGTTTTCGAAGCTGTGAACTTTCAGAAGCAGATTACCAGGCCTGGCTTCCGAGGTGTCTCTGGGTGGGTTTAAACAGCCCTTAACTGTTGGCACTGCCCTGAGAGCCAAAATGGGGATACCCCCCCCCAAAAAAAAACCACCAAACCCAGTGCCGTCGAGTCGATTCCAACTCATAGCGACCCTATAGGACAGGGTAGAACTGCCCCACAGAGTTTCCGAGGAGCGCCTGGCGAATTCGAACTGCTGACTCTTTGGTTAGCAGGCGTAGTAGCACTTAACCACTACGGTACCAGGGTTTCCAAAATGGGGATAGTTTGTTTTTTTTTTTTTTTTAATGGTTAATTTGCCCTATTAATAAGGGCAGCTGGTTTCTCCTTTATTTGAAGTTTTGCCCCTCAGTCTACACGGTAAGGGGCACAAGTGTAAAAAGAGTGTGGGCTTTGAAGCTGGACGGACCTGATTTCAGGCTAGCTGTTCCACTCCCTGGCTATGGGACTTTGGACAGATTATTTAGCCTCTGAAAGTCTCAGATTTCTTTCCTGGGTAAGAGGAATTCTTCTGGCCTTCTTTTGAGAAGTAAGGAAACCCTGATGGCATAGTGGTTAAGAGCTATGGCTGCTAACCAAAAGGTCAGCAGTTTGCATCCACCAGGCACTCCTTGGAAACTCTACGGGGCAGTTCTACTCTGTCCTATAGGGTCCCTACAAGTCAGAATCAACTCGACGGCAACAGGTTTGGGGTTTTTGAGAAGTAAATGGCTTATCTGTAGTGTGCCTGTGCAGAGGTGGTATTCAGGAAATATTTATTCCTTTTCCATATCCCTCAGAAAGGTGCTGCTCTGTTTGTATGCACAGCTAGTTATCTTCAATAAGGAGCTTGAATATTTTACTCAGCATGTAGCCACATATGTGATTATCATTAATATTTTCTGAATATCTGTAAGTACTAATAAGAGAAGGAAAATTCTTAGTTAACCATGTGGATTATTTGTCTGAGTCTGGGAGAGATTTTGGAGTCCCAGAACAGTGCAGGTGGTTAAGCACTTGGCTACTAACTGAAAAGTTGATGGCTCGAATCCATCCAGAGGCACCTCAGTAGAATGGCCTGGCAATCTAGTTCTGAACGATCACTGATATTGAATACCCTATGGAGTGCAGTTCTACTCAGAACACCCAAGGTCACCACAAGTCCGAATAGACTTGGCGGCAACTGGTTTGGAATTTTTTTTTTTTAAAGGAGAGATTTTAATTTTCAGGCTCCAGGATAAAAACCAAAAAAACCAACTGGTTGCCATCGAATCAATTCTGACTCGTAGTGACCCTATAGGACAGAGTAGAACTGTCCAATAGGGTTTCCAAGGCTGTAATCTTTGTGGAAGTAGACTGTCACATCTTCCTTTCATGGAGTGGCTGATGGGTTCGAACTGCTGACCTTTTGGTTAACAGCTGAGCACTTAATCACTGTGCCACCAGGGCTCAGGGGTAGTACTAGGAAATTGGGATCAGTTCTATAAAAGTTGTAAACAGTGTAAGATAGGACGTTCTAAAGAAGAAAAGAAACAGATGGCCTCAAAATTCTCAAAAATATTTTGATTTTAAACAGATTGAAATAAAGTCTTGAAATACACTTTTCATAAAGATGTTATGTCTCAATCTTTCTCTTCTTTTTCTCTCTTTTAGGTGTGGCTGGATCTCTTAAAACCTATTGTGAAACAGATTAGAAGTAAGTATATACCATAGGTGTGGAAGTGACATTGAATAGGAAACTGGACGTTTTCACTGTCTGGACGTTTTTGCTCTGAGGCACCAGCTGCTCGGGGTGCAGATTCTGTTCTTACCCTTGATTGCTTTTCATCGTCAGTGAATCCTGGGTCCGTGTACTGTTAAAACATGTCTTCTGCAGTTTTAGTGTGTAACCAGCCGCTCCTCTGAAACCCAGTGGGGCAGTTCTGTTCTGTCCTGTAGGGTCGCTATGAGTCAGAATTGACACGACGGCAACAGGTTTGGTTTTTTCGGGTTAAGAGAGGAACCCTGGTGGTGCAGTGGTAATTGCTTGGCTGCTAACTGAAAGGCCAGAGCTTTGAACCCTCGGCTGCTCTGTAAGAAGGAAATGTGGCAGTTGCTTCTGTAAAGATTATAGCCTTGGAAACCCTGTAGGGCAGGTCTGCTCTGTCCTGTTGGGTCGCTATGATTCAGAATCCACTCAACAGCAGCAGGTTTAAGAGCAGAGTAAGGAGCCCAGGTAGTGCAAGTGGGTTGCTGTGAACTGACATCCAAACGGTTGACAGTTCAAATCCTACCAGTGGTGCTGCGGGAGACAGACCTGGCGACCTGTTTCCGTAAGCTTACAGCCAAAACCCCTATAGAGCAGTTCTAGTCTGTTACACCTGGGGGTGCTGTGAGCCGGGGGCCAGTCTATGGCAACTAACAACAACAACAGGAGAGGAGTGGGGTCCCTGGGTGGTGCACAGGGTTAAGTGAGGTGCCTCAAAGAAAGGCCTAACGATCTACTTTGGAAATACCAGGCACTGAAAATCTCTGCCCTGACACAGGATGGCCTTGACGGCGGCCGGTTTGGTGGTCGTATTAGGAGAGGGGTAACTAGTGGCCGTCAGGTCAGCTCCGGCTCAGGGCAGCCCACGCGTGTCCGGACAGAACCGTGCTCCCTAGGGCTTTCATGACTGAGTTTTCAGAAGTAGAGCAACAGGCCTTTCTTCCTAGGCACCTCTGGGTGAACTCGAACCTCCAAACTTTGGGCTAGGTGATGAGCTTGTTAACAGGTTACACCACCCAGGGACTCATTGATGAGCAGGGAGCTCATGTATTTTGTGGAGCAGATTTTATGTCTGTTTAAAAAAACCTGCTAGGGCCACTTACAGCAATTTATATGAACGTAATAAACATACAATGTGTCTGTATGGCCTTTATGCAATTGAAATTGATGTTGATCTTCTATAGTTAAAATTAATTATTGAAGCTAAAAATGAAAAGACCATCATTTCTTCAACATTTACTGGGCGTCCTCAAGGGAGCTGGCAGGTAACTCAGTTGTGGGGACACACTGCTGAGAGAAGCCCCCAGGCCTGCTGGCGGAGGTAGCACAGAGGTGAGAAGGACCACACTGGTCCCTGAGAAGATTGCTGACGGGCCCTGTGATGGTGGAAGGGTGTCTGTTTAGCGCACTGCCCGGCGCGGACCCTGAAGACTGCGTCTGTCGTTGTCCAGATCAAAAAGGGTGCACTGTTGTCTTTTTCGTGCCCTCCCTGTGCTCCGACCGGCCATCCAACAAAGCTGTCATTTTGCATTCAGTGCTAGCACCTCGCTGGCTTCAGGTTTTTGAAGAATCTGGGCAGCCTTAGTAAAGTTCAGTGTTTGTGAAAACTGTTGGAAGGACACAGTGCAGCCGTCCCAGTTCTGGGCCTTTTTGCCTTGCTGCTTTGTGCTCTGGAGCTGGCAGGTGAGGGTGTCTGTTAATTTTTAATAATTAGGGAAAAGAAGCCGGACTCTCTTGGCTTCAGTATTTCCATGTCTTGGTTTTTTTCCTCCTAATTTTGGTACATAGTGCTGACGTTTCACTTTGTAGCATCTCTTATTTTGTCTTTTTCTAAATTCAAATGTGTTATTCCAGAAAGTGTCCATATTTTTGTGATAGTGAAAAATAGAACAAAAAGGTATTTTCTGCTTTTATCATATTTCTCATAAAATTGGACTTCACTGTGTTGTTGTTGTTGTTGGGTGCTGTCGAGTCGATTCTGACTCGTAGCGATTCCATGTGACAGAGTAGAACTGGCCCATAGGGTTTCCAAGGCTATAATTTTTATGGAAGCAGACTGTCACTTCTTTCTCCTGAGAAGTGGCTGATGGGTTCGAACCATCGATCTCTCATTTAGCAGCCAAACGCTTAACCACTGTGCTACCAGCGTTCCTTTCCCAGAGAGGTAGGATTCAAAACCTCCATGAAAACAGAAAGGAAGAAAGCTTGGCAGTGGAGACAAGACCCCTCCAGCCATCAGGGGGAAGAGAGTATACAGGACACTGAAAGTCTGAGGACCAACAACCAGAAATCAAATGCATTTCTATTAAGTCGATTCCGACTCATAGAGACCTCACATGAGGAGTAGAACTGCCCCATAGGGTTTTCTAGGCTGTGATACTTATGGAAGTAAATTGCCCCGTCTTTTGCAGAGCCACTGGGTAGGTTCAAACCACTAAACTTTTGGTTAGCTGCCAAGTGCCTAACTGATGTGCCACCAGGGCTCCTTGGACTTCATTATATGAGCTCTTAAGCACTGCGCCACCCGGGCTCGTCATGATAGCTAGTACCTTATATTTCATAGGGTGTGAACTCATGGCTGTCAATCCAAATGGTCTGAATGACAGTTAGGTTGTAGCTTGCACTTCATGACAATAGAGGCTGACCCAATTTTTAATTTTGTAATCATTTTATTTTCTATTTGGTTTCACAAATAGAAATTATTGTTCTTATTTTATAATCTGTTTGATGTTGTGGAAACCCTGGTGGAGTAGTGGTAAAGTGCTATGCCTCCTAACTAAAAGGTCGGCAGTTCGAATCCGCCAGGTACTCCTTGGAAACTCTACGGGGCAGTTCTACTCTGTTCTATAGGGTTGCTGTGAGTCGGAATCGACTTGATGGCAGCAGGTTTGGTTTTTTTGGGGAGGGGGGCGGGGGGCAGTATTTGATATTGTGTTTTAATTCTGAATGGAAAAGTGAGTCATCTTGCTCAAAGTCTCTCTCCAACCCCCGACCTGCTTTCTGATTTTATCTTAACTCCGGACTGGATAGTGGATAAGACACTTGTGAAAGGCTTTGGCCGACTGACAGGCAGGGCCATGTCTTGTTTCTGTTTAATCTCCAGAGCTTGGGGGGACACCTGACACATAATTGGTAGGTAGATATTTGATGAACACATTAACAAGTGGACCTTGCAGACAGTTACATTATTTTTTTAAATCACATAAATAAATTACGTCCACTGATTCACATTTTTATTACTTCATTCTTAGATTGTTTAAAGCTTGTATTTGAATAAAGGCTGCTAATTAAGTAAATTTCTGAAGACAAAACTGATTTTTAAAAACCTAGGCCCACTCTGAGGCTGTGTTCAAAGCATTTTTTCTAAACAGATTTGTTTCCCACAGTGTGGAAGTGTGCATCAGTAGGTGTGCTTGGCCAGTTGTTAAGTGACTTGGGAGTTGGCAGAGGGACCCTTGGCTGCTGGGAGTGAGACACATCGTTTGGTGTGTAATACACCCTGGGCGGTCTTTTCTTTAATGGCATTTGAAACACAGATCCATAACTGCCTTACTGCTTTTGTTCCTTCGTAGGGCCGAAGCATGTTGTTGTTAAGTTTGTGGTGAAATTCTTCCCACCTGACCACGCACAGCTCCAAGAAGAACTCACAAGGTTAGTGGTTTAGAAACGGGGTGTTTATTGCTACGGGGTGAAGAGGACAAGCGACGATTAACGTTCCAACTCGATTAAACATTTTCATTAATTACTGGACCAGTGTCTGCTCTGTACTTACTAATTACGCCTGCTTTCTTCCACCTCTACTTAAAAAAATGGGAGGGACGGGGGAGGTGGCATGATTTCCCTAAAGCCTGGTTTCTTTAAGGCTGTGACCTGGCATTAAAACCTGTGCTGTCCTTCTGTGACGTGAACTGGACTTCTAACCTGTTTACTGTTTGATTTTCTCTCTTCTATCTATCGCATCATGAGACAGCTTGGGGAAACAGATCTTTTCTGTGAAACCAAGATGCTGCTCACAAGCTTTCTTCATCATCACCGTGGCTGAGTGGTTTTAACAGGGGTGTAGAGCGTCTTCTCTGGAAGGTGGCCGAGTGCGGGGAGTGTAAGCCTTGGCTCAGGCTTGGCTTCAGGTGTCACGTCTGCCACTTGCTAGCTGTGTTCCTGGCCAGTTCCTTGTTCCCTCTGTGCCTCTGCTAATTCATCTGTAACTACACAGATCATAGTGTTTGCTTGGCAGTAGGGACACTGTAAATGACAGCTGTCATCATCACCATCGTTAACATCCTCATCATATCGCTACCACCACCCCTGCTCATTTTCCAAGTCAGTGGTGATTTTCCAAAAGAAACTGGAACTGGTAGGAACTCGAGAAAATAAACGTTCAAGAGCGCACCTACGGATACACTGGCGTAAGCAGCCACATTCTTGTTACACATACCTTTCACGCTGTAGCTGTTTAGAACCGAGGCTGGACACATCTTTCTCATCCTTCTTGGTACAGAGTGTAGTATCTTGAGTGGCTGACTGTCTCTTAGTCAACAGTATTTAGTAAGTGCATGCTATGTCCAAGTACAGTTCTGGGCACTGGGAATATAGTGGTGAAAAGAGAAGTTCTGACTTTCATGGGACCGCAATTCAGTTAGAAATGCTGGTAGCCTTGTGGTTAAGTGCTACGACTGCTAACCAAAAGGTCAGCAGTTTGAATCCACTAGGTGCTCCTTGGAAATTTAATGGGGCAGCTCTACTCTGTCCTATAGGGTTGCCGTGAGTCAGTGAGGGACAAAACAATTGATTAAGTAAACTAGAAAAATATCAGATCATGAAAAGAGTACTTTGGGAAATTAATGTAGGGTGATGTGATAGAAAGTGACTGGGTAACAGCTTTAGATTGGCCGGTCTGGGTCACCTCTCTGAGGACATGACAGAAACCTGCCAGTGGTCTTGTAGGAAATCCTGTTCAGATGGAATGAGCACTGCAGTGCCCAAGGCAGGACCACGCTCCACATGTTCAGATACTGAAAATGGCAGGAATGTTGAGGGTCATGTGCAGTGACGTGGAAGAGAGGCCAGATGATAGATAGTTGTTTTGTTTTTTAGCTCTTAATTCATACGAGGTGATACATGGTTTTGAAACACTGCTCTGTGGATTGTAGGGGGAAAGGATGGAAAAATGGAACCAACGAGGAAGCTATTGTAATAGCGCAAGCGAAGATGATGGTGGCAAACAAAGGGGTAGCAGTGGAGCTGGAGAGACGCGGCCGTGCTGGGAGTACGGGATGGAGATACGGGCAGCCTGTCTTGGTGACGGGTTGGGGGAAGAGTTTGAGGAAAGTGGAATGTGACTCTTAAATTTTTGATTTGGGCAACTGGGTCGGTGGCGTTGGCAAGAACTAAAATGGAGAAGCAGAGAGATGGGGGAGAGGGTAAGAAACGGAGAGCTTTGTTTTGGCCACGTTGTGTTTGAGATAACTAGTAGCCAACCACTTGACTGGGTCAAAAAGGGTGTTGGATATACAAATATAGAGTTCCAGGCAGGGAAGGAGGTGGTAGACTCTTCCCAGTGCTTTGCATTTTCTGAATGAGCTGACACTAATTGTCTATCTTTACTTACAATCCTCAAATCAGTGAAGCAGTTGAAGGCAGCCAGGAATTGGCAGAACCCATCAGCCTTCTGGGAATTATGTGCCGTTTGATAAACCGCTTTATATGGGGTTGGAGCGGGGTAGCTGGAGCTGGCTAGTCAGGATTGCACAAGACCAAGGGGCAGCTGGCAGGAGAGCCTTCACACGGACTTTTCTGAGTTTCTGCAGCTGGTTTTCCTATTGCTAGACCATAGCTCTAAGCCAAGCATACTGAAATACATCTAAGGGCAAGTCCGTCTGTTGGTCAGCCTCGTGCCTATTCCTCCCGCTTTTCCCTGGGCCTCTTTTCCTGCTTAGGAGTTTGGAGACATAAACCTTTTTTTCTCTTTTTTTGACCACTGAAAATTCTGCCTTGCAGTTAACTTTTGTACCTTCTTAGTGTTTGTGAATCATCATCTCCAGAGGTGGTAGTTTACAGTTCTGGTCCTCGTTATAAAATTCCATGCCTGCGGCCAGTAAGCCCGCTGTGTCTCCTGATTCGCCAGCTTCTCCGTCAGTGCTAATAAATGCCGACGGCTACACAGGCTCAACCGGGCAGAGTAGTGTTTGTTTTGTTTTGTTTGTGGTGGCGGTTGTTTTTTCTGGTTCCCAGTATGAACTGACATTTTAAAAGTCTTTTCCAAAGAGACCATCCATTTGGCTCCATGTTGAACAGAATTGGTCTGAAATTTCTTTCTAGTGAGTTTAGAAATGCCCTATCATGATCCACTTTGGCAGTAAAGCATAAGGTCCAGGGAACCCCCCAGATCTGCTGTGTTAGGACCCCACAGTATCAAACTCCTGTATAAGCAGAAATTGGGTGATGAGACAATTGCAAGGCACTTCTCTTTAGCAGATTGTGAGGGAGGGGGCTGGGAGCAGTTTCTTGTCTACAGTGCTTTGGGTGAGGGGAGGTAGAGACAGTTTAGCAGAGCCTATGGTGGCACAGTGATTGAGAGCTCGGCTGCTAACCAAAAGGTCTGCAGTTCGAATCCACCAGGCGCTCCTTGGAAAGCCTATGGGGCAGTTCTACTCTGTCTTATAGGGTCGCTTTGAGTCAGAATCAACTTGATGGCAACAGGTTTTTTTTGGAAGTTACTCTGGGTGGCACAAAGGGTTTGCTCTAGACTACTAACCTAAAGGTTGGCAGTTCGAACCCACCTAGTGGCACTGTGAAAGAAAGGCCTCTGATCTGTTTCTGTAAAGATGACAGCCAAGAAAACCTGTAGAGTAGTTCTACTCTGTAATACACGGGGTCGCCATGAGTCAGGATCAACTCTACAGCAACAGGTTTTAAGTTACTCTAGCTGTCTAGCTGTCTAGTTCATTCTTTAGGGCTCCAGGAATAGCTTTCAGCTCCCCACTTCTATAGATAGAAGATTAAATTGCACTGCACTGTTAAACAAGAAGCTGAATTCCTTTCTATTTACTGAAGTGCACATTCAGTGGAAATCTTTTCTATTGACTGCAGAGCCCAGGCATCTGGGAGAAAGAGTACTCACTGACTCCTAGATGCAGATTTAAGCAGCTAGAGAGCTTTGGAAGGGAAGCTACCATTTTGCTCTGGTTGCAGAGCTCTGTGTCACTTGTTTGTGCTGATCAGTTTAAGCACACTGCTTTTCCAGACCTTGTCTTGGGGCACACCATCTCGTCCCTGATGCTATTTCTCCTTAGCTGTGGTCTTTACATAACTGGAGGGGAGTCCCCTGTTACAGTTTGCTGCTGGGTGACACCTGCTGAAGTTTTACTTTAGGCCAGCAGAGAAATGGGAAATTATTTATATTTAATAGGAAAATAAAGAAGATCTAGACCTCCCAAATGAAATGAATTTAAATAGACGTTTTGTAAACAAGGCATCAGATTAGTGTGATTTGTAACCCTCACCGTCTGTAGAAGGAAATGCCTTCTGGTTAGTTCTGCCACTGTCATCACCACCCCCCTCACACACCCTCCTCTGCCAAGGACAGTTGATTCCGCTTGGAGCACTTTGTGTTTTCATAGGGTTTTCCGGGTTGACGTTATTTAGTGCCTGCTTTTTAAGTAAAGGTAGCCTTTGCCTCTTGTGAAGAATGGAACCCTGGTGGCGCAGTGGTTAAGTGTTCAGCTGCTATCCAAAAGGTCAGCAGTTTGAATCCACCAGGCGCTCCTTGGAAACCCTATGGGGCAGTTCTACTCTGTCCCATAGGGTCACTGTGAGTCGGAATCGACTCGACAGCAATGGGCTTGGTTTTTCTTTTTTTTTTTTTTGGTTTCTCTTGTGAATTTGATTGAGACTGCTTTAGTTTATAGTACTGAAGGTGCGGCTGTATCTCTAAAGTTAGCGTTGCAGCCAGTGTGCTCAGCTGACAGCTGTCATCATTCAGAACAGTCGGCAGAGTCATTACCCAGGGAGGTATTTCTCATGTTACGGGGACTTTGGAACAGGGAAGAGACAGCAAAAATAGGGAGTGAAAAGTTCTTCTTTCAGTCTTCAAAAAGACACTTGCCCTCTAAATAAATCTGTGTGCTTTCAGAACCTAATACCATCTCGCTGCCCACGTGGTTGTCACCAAAGGTCACCAAAGCCTGTCAGACTCCAGCCGTGAATTGGTTATGGAACACTTATTTGTGAACACTAGACCTCGTTTTTGAACTAGTAAATTGTAAAATGCTCAGGATGTAATGCCTTTAAAATGTAAAGCCCTCCTTCTTATTTAAAAATTAACCACAGGGATTAGGAATTAAAGCCTGTGGCTCTGAGAAGTGTTACGGTTTAGAAGACACACACTGCCTAACCAAGAAAGATCGCTGATACCATTTCTTCCCGCATGAACTTATGTTGATGTTCCAGTTATTTTATATTCTCTGCTTTTCAGAATTCCCTCTCTAGTTTTTTACGTCTTAATAATTCTCCTGGAAACCTCTGTGATTGGTGTTCTTAAAGCCCCCTTTTGAAATTAAGGTAACCTGTCCAAACAAAAAAAAAAAAAAAAACTTTCATTATTACAATAGTAATAAATGTGCATTGTAGAAAGTTAGAATATGCAAACACAGTTTATACAGAAAATGGTCTACATTCTACTTTGGTTGGTGAGCAGCGTCTGGGGTCTTAAAAGCCTATGAACAGCCATCTGGGATACCCCACTGGTCTCACCCGCTTGGGAGCAAGGAAGAATGAAGAAAACTAAAGATTCAAGGGAAAGATTACTCCAAAGGACTAATGGACCACATCTATCAGGGCTTCCACCAGACTGAGTCCAGTACAACAAGATGGTCCCCGGCTACCACCACTGACTGCTCTGACACGGATCACAATAGAGGGTCCCGGACAGAGCTGGGAAAAAATGTAGAACAAAATTCTAACTCAAAAAAAAAAAAAAAAAAAAAAAAACACCAGACTTACTGGCCTGACAGAGACTGGAGAAAACCTGAGAGTATGGTGCCTAGACACCTTTTCAGCTCAGTGATGAAGTCACTCCTGAGGTTCACCCTTCAGCCAAAGATCAGACAGGCCCATAAAGCAAAATGAGACTTAAGGTTCACACCAGCCCAGGGACTAGGACTAGAAGGCAAGAGGGGACAGGAAAATTGGTAATAGGGAACTGAAGGTTGAGAAGGGTGAGCATTGACATGTTATACGGTTGTTAACCAATGTCATAAAACAATATGTTTACTGACTGTTTAATGAGAAACTAGTTTGTTCTGTAAACCTTCATCTAAAGTACAATATAAAAAATAAATATGCAGATAAACATTAAGAAGCTAAAAACACTATGCCCAGAGATTGCCATTATTAACACATTAGTGTGATATTCTTCCTGGTTTTTTTGTATGCATACACATGTACTTTTCATTTCGCCTGACACCTAAACCCTGTTTTTTCCCCCAAATGCCACTGATAGCTGTTTATCATAAAATAAGATTCACTTTACGACCCCACGTTGCATCTGGTCATGATGTCCTTTGGGTCTCCTTTAATCTAGCATCAAACCCATTACCGTCGAGTCGATCCCCACTCATAGAGACCCTACAGGACAGAGTAGAACTGCATCATAGGGTTTCCAAGGAGCACCTGGTAGATTTGAACTGCTGGCCTTTTGGCTAGTAGCTATAGCTCTTACCACTATGCCACCAGGATTTCCTTAATCTAGCATAGTCCCTTCTTTTTCTGCTCTTCATGATATACTATCTTGTTGAATAAACTAGACTAGTTGTACTCCAATATCCTGAATGTGTCTGATTGCTTCCTTGTAGTGCTGTTTAGCTTGTTCTTCTGTCCTTTGTATTTCCTGAAATTGGAAGCGAGTTCTAAAAGCTTGTCAGACACAAGTTAAATGTTTTTGGATCGAATCCATCATAAGTGATGTTGTGTGCCTCGTATTTGATTAGTGATGCTAAGATTGACCACAGGTTTAGGTTGGTGACATTCTGATCTTTCTGTTGTAAAATGGCATTACTTTGGCCATTTGTGAATGTCCAGTCTCCTAAATGATCTTTATACCAATTGGCAGTTCTTGCCTGCTGGAGTTAATCATTTCTTTAGAGGTTGTGGAATGAGGGTTTCTAATCCAATTGGCAGTTAGTTCTTGCCTGCTGGAGTTAATCATTTCTTTAGAGGTTGTGGAATGAGGGTTTCTAATTCTGTTATTCCTGCTACACTATGAGTTGGCATTCTTCTGGAAAGTAAAGTTTTGTATCACCTACTTGGGCCACTGGGCTACCTTGAAATACCTTTCCCAATGGAGAGGCAAGTTATATGCATAATTCTTTGCCTTGGGTTACTAGTTTTTAAAGGAGGAGTTGCTTTAATAGCCTCCTCAAATGGCGATACATTTATTTTTTCCAACTTTCTCATTTTGTGTGTATCATTATAGATACCTGGGTTTTCATTAATTCAGTGTGTTTTTGTTCACTCTGATCATTATGGTTGATGTTCACATTGCCACAGCTTTGGACAGTGGAGGACCCTCAAGATAGTGCTTTTGTCATTTTGATACAACTTATTTATTTTTGAGAGAGCTCTCTTGCTTTCTATCGTAACTAGATATTCTAGGCTTACTTTGTAATGTTCCCTACTCTAGACCTGGAACCTGGCATTTCTCGACAAATCTCTGTGTCTTTCCAATGGATAATTGTATTAGGGACAAAATCTGGTTGCTAAGGGTTGCTACTGAGGGTCACTGCGCTGAGGCCATTTCAGTGGGCGCATACCTTTCTAAATATTTTTGAGTTCACATTGTTATTTTCAAATCAATTTTAACATTACGCTGTTTTTACTTAATTTTTTTTTATTTGTAGGTATATCTTTCCTCTTACCCCAAAAGTGTTTACTTGCTTTATCCTATAATGTGAAGGAAGTGATTGTAAAATAAATTAATTTTTGCAGACCCGGTAGCTGAGGCTTAGGAAGTAACTAAATGGAAACTACACCACAAACAAGTGGCATGACAGCAGTGTAAACCCATGTCTTTCCAATTCCGTTGGCAGAGCTCTTGATGACCGTAATAAACTGCTCTTGTTGTTTGAGTCATGAAGCTGCTTTAGAGTGTTTGTGACTGAGCTTGTGAAAAATTCAAAATGCTTCCTCTGCCCTGCAAAAGGTATATTCGGTGGCAAGATATGGTCTTGTGTTTTTATGGCTGCGTCTTTCCATATAAAATGAAACTTATTACTCATTATGTGAAAAATTTACAGCATGTATCTCCCGGTACTTTTCATTGTTAGGGAAGTGTTGGTATTTTCCTTGTAGTCGTGGCAAAGGGATTCATTCCAGCCTGGGCGGACTTTCTTGTTACTTGCATTTATAATCTTTCTTTAGTTTCTCAGTGAGGAGAGGTTGCCAGCAGTGAGCCTGACCTGCCGCTCTCCCTCCCAGCTCTCTTTGCCTCACACCCATCTCTGTTTATATTTGCAGGTACCTGTTTGCTCTGCAGGTGAAGCAGGACTTGGCTCAAGGCAGATTGACGTGTAACGATACCAGTGCTGCTCTCTTGATCTCGCACATTGTACAATGTAAGTTCTGGTGGCATCCTTTAGAAGCCATGTTGGAAATAACACAACGGTCTTTTTGATGGGAAAAAATCACATCCACACAAACCAGTATAATGCCACTGTGTTGTTTTAGCATGGATGCCTGTGGAGGCAAGGAAAACAAGACTCTGACCTTCATTTAATATGCATATCCCCCAAACATTAACCCACAAATTCTGGCACTTGCCTGCTTCATTCACCATTTACAACGCAATTGTTGGTGTTCAAGTGTCTCGAGGGGGAAGCTCGGGTAAACGATGGCAAAGTAGACTAAGCTTGTTCCTTCCTGTTCTTCAATTTAATATTCATCATTAACTACGGCCTGTTAGTCCTAAGACATAAAGAAACCAAAAACCAGACTCAGTGCCACAAATTTAACATCTCACTTTCTGCTCTTTCAGGTTCAGTAAACACAAGAAGGTGGACTGAATGCTTGTGAGGCTTGAAACTAAATACTTTAACTTACCTTAGTCTAGACACGGTTAAGTAGATTGAGCTCATTCAAGGTTTACTAATGCTTATCAGGTGACAGCCTACCTGGGCATTTTCCCCCTCAGCCAAGGGAGAAACCACTTTATGTGGAATATACACATTATGTTTCAAAAAAAGATAATTATGTGTATAGACTAATATCAATGTGTATAAGCCCTGCTGTAAGAAGGGAAGAAAATGTGCTATCCTATCTTTTTAATTGCCATTGTATACAAAGTAGAGCCGTGTAATCATCCCCATCAAATTCTGACAACTGCCCAGTTAATAATATTTCCAAAGGGTTTTAAAGCAGTGTCACTCCCCAAAGTCAACAGATTGTCTTAGTTCAGTGGAAGGGGGTGCTTCTGGAGAAGGTGTTTGTCTTCTGTTTTTCTGTACGTGAGCACTATTGAATGTTTACTAGCCATGGTACATAACATGCTTTGTTAGCAATTTGAAAATGCGTTGTGCAAAAGAAAAACAAAAAAAGGTGTCCTTTATAACCTTGGAAACCTTGGTGGGGTAGTGGTTAAGAACTTCAGCTGCTAACCAAAAGGTCAGCAGTTCAAATCTACCAGGCACTCCTTGAAAACTGTGTGGGGCAGTTCTACTCTGTCCCGTAGGGTTGCTATGAGTCAGAATCGACTCAATGGCAACAGGTAGGTTATTAAACCTTAGTATTTGCTAACACTGTATGTATTATCTCAGAATAATTCTCATAACAACCTCATGGGATCAGTGCTCATTTTACAAATGAGGATACTTTGGCCCAGAAAAATCACATAATATTTGCCTTTCCTGTGTTTGGTATTCCCTCTTCCTAAACCAATAGGAAACATATATTGGTGTCTTAGGCATAAAAAAACAAAACAAAACCCATTGTCATCGAGTCAATTTCCAACCCATAGTGATCCTATAGGACAGAGTAGAACAGCCCCATAAGGTCTCCACAGAGCAGCTGGTGGAACTGTAGGCGCAGGCAGACCTAATCTGGTTGGCCAGGTGGCTAACCTTTCTGAACCTCCCTTTCTTTTGGAACATAAGAATAATAGAAGCTTTTACATAAAACCATGAAAATTAAATGATGGCATAAATACCCAGTACGTGTTAGGTGTGCAGGGAACATGACTCTCCATCTGTATCCCCACTCGCCTGCAGCCCCCCATGTCCAGACAACGTAACTTTTAAAACCAAGGCTTCCTTATTGGCATAGCACCTTCATAAAAGGTCTGTGACCTTAGGCTTTTTGTAAGCAGAGGAGAAACATACCTTTCTAGAACATTCCTGACACCATTGTAGTTCTTTCCCCCAAGTCTGTGGACTTGGTCACTCTTACTCTTACATGGAAGTGACACCCAGAACATCATGGGTTCTGTCTGGTATCCTACTCTCTCTCAGATACCAATAAGGAGCTCAAGATCCCCCCAGAATATGGAGTTTTTTAAAGGAAATTAAATACATGGGTTCAGAAGTGCTCCTGCTCCTTACATAGCTTTTGATGTGAGCCACACAACTTTTTATATTCCTCCTGCCATAACCGTAAAGCCACATTTCTGCATTGTTTTTTCATTGTATTCTTAAGCAATCCAATTGCTCAGTCATGAAAGGAGGCATTTCACAGGATCCTCCATGAAGAGTGTGTGTGTTGATTTAAATTATTGGTAATTATTTATGTTATTGGTAAGGGGTGAGAGGTCACCTCATTTCCTCTTTTGCAGAAGCTTTTCCAATGCTGATCACAAACTATTTATGGTATATTGAATGTTAGGGAACCCTGGTGGTGCAGTGGTTAAGCACTTGGCTGCAAACAGAAAGGTCGACGGCTTGAACACCAGCTGCTTGGTGGGAGAAAGATGTGGCAATTTGCTTCCATAAAGATTTCAGCCTTGGAGACCCTATGGGGCACTTTTACCCTATCTTATAGAGTTGCTATGAGTAGGCATCGACTTGACAGCAATGAATTTGGTTTTTGGGTTGGAAGCTGTATGTTCTTCTCATTTGTATTTGTATATACAATCCGAGATCTTTTTTTTTTATTTCCCTCCTCTTATTTAAATTTGGGGAGTTTTTCAGATGTTCTGTATTTTCTTTTTTCTTTTGCTCCCTTCTTCACTGGCCTTATATATCCCCTGCAATATATCAAACTCATAATTTTCTCTGATTTATTATGAACCAAGTAAATAGGACTTCTCGATGAAGAGGGGAGTCCAGCACTAGACAGACTGATGTGAAAATACCACGTAGGTAGCTTGGAGGTGTGTCGGGCTACATTTCTGCAGGTGGTTTGTGTCTCTACTGTGACAATTATACATGACAGAAGGTTTGCTTAAGCATGTCTTCATGAGAAGTACAGTTCATTTACTAAAGTCACAGGATTTGGGTTTGTTGTCCCTATTTTCGGTCCTGGGTATACGCCTATGAACTTCAGTATATGCATCTGCAAATGTGACATCTGTGGCGTAAAACATTAAAAAATATTAAGTCGTGTCTTAAATATATATTGATTCTCAAATCCCTAAAAAATAAGGAGGAGCCTATGTCCTTATTTCAAAGGAGAGAACGCGTGGGGCAAAAGTGAGTTTGGTAGTCATATATTGCAATTGCGCATTGGGAGGGCAGTGAGAGCCAGGCCACTCAGCAGAGAATTATTACACATACTAGACGGTGGATTATTAATTCATTCCTACCGAATTTTGGGGAAGGGTATGTTATAAAATCCAAGCGAGTCATGAAGTCCAAACTAAAAGCTCAAGGACATTTAGGGCTTAGGTGTTTTCCCCATATACTTTCTTGGGGCCAGATGGAAGGAATCATGGCAAAGACAGGCAGCCAGTGACAGTGGGCACCGTGGCCAAGGGCGTCCCCATTCCGCACCGTTTCCTGGGATGGAGGGTGGCAGTTTTACTGTTCAGGGATGGAGAGATTGGTTTGGAAGTCAAGGCAATTAGGAAATAGGTTATTGATGTGTTATAGCAGGAGGAACCTGGTGAGTGAGTGAGTCTTCGGTGGCCCACCTGTTGCCCGGTGACCTGTCACTATTATGTGCAGAGCAAATATCCTCAGTGGTTGTGATTTCTGGCACCATGACAACATATAGGCCGTGTCCTGTGTGGTGACTGGAGGTCCATCACCTCAAGTGTGATAAGCTGTGTCACACAAGGGAGAAGAAAAGTGGGCTTCCTAGCAACCACTCACTTGCATTAATCAAAACAGCTGCAGCAGCTGGGCTCTGGTCAGTAGCTCTGCTTCTTATTAAGCTTATTACTACATAGAATATTTGATACAAAAAAAAAAGGTGTGCTGTCCCATACTGCAATTGGTATAAATTGAGCTGGAGCTAGTGTTGGGAAGCTCAGGTACACTTATTATTTTAAAGCTTGATCCTTTAAATTTCTAGATTTAAATACTTGAGGACTCTTCCGATGTTACATGAGAAGAAAAGCATGATATTTCTCACATATGAAAAATATATAGGAGTTTTCATTTACCCAGCTGGTTCTGACGAGAGTACCGGAAATTTAATAAGCTCCTTCAGCTTGTTTTTTTTTCCACCACATTAAATCGTCTGCATTTGTATCCATTTACAGTCATCTTTTCTATAAAAGATAAAGCATTTGTATTTTGCTTAATAACTATTGTATGTAAGAATTTTAAAAGTTGATTTTGTAGAGTCCGGAAAGTATGACTTGGTTAGAAGTCAAGAAGTGTGATAATCCACGTGCATAGAATTTACAGAGGAGAAGGGGAGTGACCCGGTCGGTGTTAGATGGTGAGGAAGACCCACAGCAGGGCGCAGACAGCTGAAGATGGACGATTCTGAAGTTTTCTTTCCAAGTGTTAGAAATAAGGAGAGTGAAAACTGTCTTCCTACGTTGCCACAATTATTAAATATGCCCTCACATCGTAAGGAGCCCTGGTGGCACAGTGGTTAAATGCTCAACTGCTAGCCAAAAGATTGGCAGTTTGAACTCACCAGCCGCTCCATGGGAGAAAGATGATACAGTCTGTTTCTGTAAAGATTTACAGCCTTGGAGACCCTATGGGACCGTTCTGCTCTGTGCTGTAGGGTCACTATGAGTCAGAATGGACTGGATGGCAGTGGGTTTGGGGTTTTTTTTTGGACTCGCATCTGCACCTTCTAACATCTAGCCCTTATGATGCTATCCCCCAACTGGGATCTCCTCATGTTATCTATCACCTGGCTTCTAATTTGCTGGCTGAGTGATATTCCACCAGGGACATAACAAATTGTGAAGTGCTAACAAAGTATTTTCTTGTTTTTTTTTCTTTGTGTGTTTCTTAGCTGAGATTGGGGATTTTGACGAAGCATTGGACAGAGAACACTTAGCAAAAAATAAGTACATACCTCAGCAAGATGCACTAGAAGACAAAATTGTGGAGTTTCACCATAACCACATGTAAGTCTCATTTGTTGCCTTATGTTCCCATTGAGCTGTTTCTCTCTGCCCTCCCAGTTTATATAGGTACACACATGCGTGTACACACATGCGTGTACACACACGCACACACTTGTGGACATGTAGAAACCATTGTGAAGAAACACAAGGGGCAGGGGAGAAGCACACAGAGGCTCGTTGGGTTGCTAGTGCCCTTCCTAGACACTCAGAACTGCAGGGAAGGCTCCAGGCCCCCAGCTGATTTTCGTGTGAGACCAGAGTTGTTATGTCAAGAGCTGCCCTCACCCGGGCCTCCATCTCAGGCTTTGGAATAAATGGGAAAGTGTAAGACCCAGCCATCACCCAGTTATCATCTTAGGAAAAGATGGGGCATGGGGCATGGGGAGCTGGGACCAAGTAAGATGGTAAGACTCTTCAGCCTTTGTAACATCTCCATTTTGTTGTTTTGTTCTAATCAGTAAAACGTTTTAAAAGGATTCTCTGTGTTGTTGTTTGTGCCTGCTGATAACATGATAGATGTGTTGCCTTGAGCTTTGCTTAGAAATTTGTGTTCATTGTGAGTGACTAACAACTTGTTTTAACACAGTGGTATTTTGCTTTTCTATGACCTTAGAGGGAGCTCTTTGAGATTCCAAAAAACTGGCCAACTTGGAGACAGACTTCTGGGGTTTTGTGTTTCACAAGCAATAGAGCTTTTGTCCTAGCTGTTAGACGTTGGGTCGCAGGGAACGGGAGGTCAGGTGTCATCTGATCGGTTAGCCTCACTGTTTGTGAATTGAAATGCCTTTTTATTTCCCAGGAGAAACTGCTTAATCTCAAACTAATAGATGCAAGGAATTCAAATCTCCTGGCCTTTGTTTTCCTTTTTGTTTTGTCAGCGGACAAACACCGGCTGAGTCTGATTTCCAGCTCCTGGAGATTGCCCGTCGGCTGGAGATGTACGGGATCCGGCTGCACCCGGCCAAGGACAGGGAAGGTACTAAGATCAACCTGGCCGTTGCCAACACAGGAATTCTGGTGTTTCAGGTACGAGGCTTTAGGACACAGCTCAGTTCCCTTTGACTCTGAGTCCATGTTGGGTGGGCCAAGTTAAGACCTCTGAGAGTTATTTTTAGGTGAACAGGGAAAAACTCACCTTGTCTCAGGCTTCTTGTTTCTTTTCACACCCTCGACTTCCAGGTTCTCTCTCATTTGCCTTTTGTCCTGATGATGGATTTGTATGGGCTTGTTGACTGCGACCGGTTGCCATGGGGTCAGTTCCAACTTACGGCAACCCCACTTATGTTGGAGTACAATTGTGCTCCATAGGGTTTTCAATGACTCATTTTTAGGAAGTAGATTGCCAGGCCCTTCTTCAGAGGCACCTCTTGGTGTGCTTGAGTCTCCAATCTTTGGGGTTACCAGCTGAGCTCATTAACCTTTTGCACCACCCAGGGACTCCTATCAGCTGTGGAATTGTAGGAACCTGTATCTTTCGGTGGACCGGTAGCTTACAGCATGTTGTAATGATCCAGAGTTCAGATTCCCCAAATAAACACCCCTCACGTGCTTACCCGTCACGCTCTGTTGTAACGCAGTCGTTTTTAACCTTATTTGAGCTGAGCCGGCTCATTTGTAACTTCACGCGCACATAATTTAAAAAGAAGGGTGTCACCTGCGCCTTTACAATACCGCCGTCCTGTGAATTCATTAAAGCCGTGTTCCTGAGCTGCCGGGATCTCACACCATCACATGCCACTCCAGAGTCCACGCTTGTGTTTTACTCAAGGACATGCAGCCGATGGCTGTCTGCAGCCTGAAGTGTGTCCTCTCTTGCTCACACTGCTATTGAGATGTTTTATCGGTTAATGCTTCCCTTTTCCTTAACAGTTTTATGGAAGAAGTATTGCCGTACATTCAAACTGCACACACATAAGAGTAGACAGAGTGATAAGTTTTGACATTCGTAAATACCGGTGAAGCCATCGCCGCAGTCAGGATAATGAAGATATCATCACCCCCAAAAAATTTCCTCAGCACTTTTCCTTTTAAGCAAAAGTGGGTGGTCTGTGCTTTGGTTTTAACAAGCTGCGGAGAGAGCCTCTGCGTTTCTCAGGAACAGGGCCAACTTTGACCTGTTTTTGAAATTGTAAATATGTGCGTGACCTAAAGCTCATTTTTTGAGTTCCGCACAGGCTTTCTTCCACTTCCCCTTTTGTAGGCCCAGTAATTCTTCTCTTTTGCTTCCTGTCCCAAGAGGTGTGAAAGTTAGGTTTCCTGCCCAGTCACTTAGCGAGCAGCTAAGTGGTTGAGGAGGTGGCAGCTCCTAACAGTTGTGGTTTTCAGTCCTATCGTTAAACTTCAAAATCCAAACCATTAAACATTTCTGAACATCATAAAGAGGGGAAAGAAATACTCGAAATAGAATTAATTTGCTTTGATTGCATTTGATACGATCTCAGTACTGAGAATTGCTCAGTAATTTAATAACACACAAGCGCCACTACCTAACTGCTTCGTTCTTGACACTTTGAATAAACGGACTTGATGTTAAAGTGGGCTGAGTAGGAATTCTGATTTTAGTTGAGAGGACTAAACAGATGGGAGGTTCGTGTCTGGCAACTCCTTAGTATGTCTCCGCCACATCCCACCCAGGTACCAAAGACCAGGAGGGCGTGTGAGTCCTACCCGGAGGCTGTGCTCTGGTCTTGAACCCACAGCTCCGGGCAAGCTCTAGCCCTGCAGCTCAGTCTTCTTTAGTCCTGCTTGTGCTACTGAAAGCTGAGGGGGTACAGGAGCCAGGCCGGTCTGGATGAGTGGGGTGGATGGCTTACCTTCTGCCTTGCCTCCGTGAACATTACCAGTAGCCCGTGGGTAAGGGTGCTTGCTCGGTAGTGTCAGTTCTGCCAAATGAACTCTGTGATGTTGAACAAATTAAAATACAGTCAAACGTGTGAAAGCTGGAAGGTGTGTAAGATAGAAACCTGCCCGAGAAGGAAAACTCAAATATTTTCCACCAGTAGAGAGCGATAGAAAAGTGGTAAGCCTATATACCCTGTCGAAGGTGGGAAACTTGTGAGACTCAGAAAAACAAGGCATGGAGCCCTGGCGGTAGAGCGGTTAAGAGCTCAGCTGCTCACCAAAAGGTCGGCAGTTTGAATCCATGAGCCACTCCTTGGAAACCCTGTGGGGCAGTTCTGCTCTGTCCTGTAGGGTCACCATGAGTCAGAATTGACTGGAGAGCAGTGGGTTCCCGTTGAGTTCCAGCTCTGATGGGTTCCACTGTGTATCCATACTGCAGTTCCCCTGTCTGTAAAGTGATGATAAACCCATCTCGCTGGGTGTCCTGTGAGGTTTTGATACAATACGGTATGCAAAGCACATAGCACAGTGACTGGCACTCCCTAAGTGACAGCTGCTAATTAATGTGGTTGTCAGGGTTTTATCTGTATTTATTTTATTCTTATTTTTATCATTAGCTCGACCAGCCACTTCTCGCCCTGGAGACCGACTTAGCCTGAACGATGAATTGTATAGTTAGCGAGGAATAATGATCCAGGAAGTGGTGTTGCACAGTATTCACAGGTCCTGTGTGTTGTCCAGCCACAGGCAGACTTACTGAGCCACAGCCCTTCATGCTGCTGCCATCAGCCCCCCATACACAAAGCAGACCAGCCTACACGTTCACTGTGATGCATTATTGGCTCACTAGTTGTTATCGTTGTTTCATTTTGTTTGTGTTTAGGGTTTCACTAAGATCAATGCCTTCAACTGGGCGAAGGTGCGGAAGCTGAGCTTCAAGAGGAAGCGCTTTCTCATCAAGCTCCGCCCTGACGCAAACGTAAGTGGCTCACAGATGGCAAGGGGACAGCTGCTCGTGACTGTCAGTCATGGGCTGCGGGATTGCCGTGCAGGGGGGCTGCAGTCTGCTCCCAGCAGGGCTTACCCTGGTGGCGTGGCCAGCTAGTACCTAGGTCCTCTTGTACAGATGAGCTCTGCATTTGGGAACAGATGAGGGTGACGGATGGGCAATATGGGGAGCGGGATTAATGTCCCTGAACTGTACCCGTGAAGACTGGTGAAATGGCAAATGTTCTGTTACATGTATACTTAGGCACACACACGCACGCACACACACACACACACACAGTTACCAGCAGAAAACAAAAACAAACTCTGAATGTCTATATGTGGTGATGTATCCAGACACTCGGTAACTCCACAGCTGTTGTTCTCTGTAAACAGGGAGAGGGTGAGGAATACCGACCACAGAAGGGCGCTTAGGGCGAGGGTCAGTTACTTGTGCAAATACAGGTGGCCCGTGTCCACAACCAACCTGCATTGTCAGTTGCTGACATTTCTAGCCTTGGCCCCCACCAAGACACCAACAGTATTGTGCCATTTTCAGACACACCCCTGCTGACACAGGAATTGTCCCTGGCACTCAAGTCCCTGCAGTGGCCCCCAAGCCTCTGACAGAGCTCATTCTCAGGGGCCAACCATGTCCTTCCCACTTGCTTTCCATGTTGCTGCTGTTGTTAGGTGCTGTCAAGGCGATTTCTATTCATATTGACCCCATGTGACAGCAGAACTGTCCTGTAGGGTTTCCTAGGCTGTCTATCATCTTTGCAGAACATCGTCAGGTCTTTCTCCCACAGAGCCGCTGGGTGGATTTGAACCACCAACCTTTCGGTTGGCAACTGAGTGTTTAACCATAATGCCACCAGGGCTCCTTCTACTCCCCATAAAACCCCTAAAGAGTTTGCTCAGACCAGGACTGGGCCGGGGAAGGGAAGAATGGCATCTTCTCCATCTGCCGGAAGTGGCGATGGAAGAAGATGGGTGATATATCCCTGGTGTCCTCAGCCAGAATTTAGAGCACTCTTTCCCATGGAAAAAAGATTATAAATGGCAGCAGAGGTTTATGGTTGAGCTACAATATGGATTAAATAGGCTCTTGTGGCCTGACCTGGGGAAAAAACATGCTTTATAACTTCTTCTCTATGGGAAAATGCATTTTGAGTTCTAAAAAAGCTGACTTACAAATGAAGAATTGCAGCCCAACTTGTTTGTAAGTTGAGACTGCCCGGAACTGTGAGATCCCCCAAAATAGTTGGAATTGCTTGGAATGTCAAAGACTGTGGTTCCATTTATTTATGTATATTTATATAATATGGCCTCTCAAATCAGGAGCATTCGGTCGTGGGAGTAGAAAATTACTCTCTTCCCTTCTCAGAATCAAAGGACATGAATTTTTCTTTTGTGCTCCAGAAAAAAATTTCATTTCCTGTATGGTTCCTGGGGCCACTTGGAGGCTTAAGCCATATGCTATTTTATGGAGAAAAGACGTAAGACTAACACTCAAAGTTGACATGAACCCTGAGCAAGAAAACAGAAGAATTGTGTCTCAGTGATTTTAAGGAGGCAAAAAGGGAATTTTGGTACTTGGAGTTTTGTTTTTTTTTTTTTAGAAGGAAATGTAAGCCAAGTAAACATAATTTGTTGGTGAATTCTGTCAAAAGAAATGTTATCGCTTCCACTGGATATGTTCCACTGACTGCTGTTAGTTCCTCTACAGCATTTTCTGGGGAAGAAGATGGTTGAATGGTGACAAGGTCTTATCATTAGGGACAGTTATATTTTACTAAATGTTTCAATTTAACCCATGCTTTATGATACACAATTAAAAATGTCTTGGATAAGTTGGTTTTCTCTCCCTTTTCTCTTATTTCACACGTGAGAAAGATGTCCGTGGGTGATGGGAAAACATAAAGCGACATTTTCTCTTTGTAGAGCTCCTACCAGGATACCTTGGAATTCCTAATGGCCAGCCGGGATTTCTGCAAGTCCTTTTGGAAAATCTGTGTGGAACATCATGCCTTTTTCAGACTTTTCGAAGAGCCCAAACCAAAGCCAAAGCCTGTTCTCTTTAGTCGAGGCTCGTCCTTTCGGTTCAGGTGAGTTGGCCACTGCACAGCTGTCCTTTTGCTGCGCAAGCGATTCTCCGTGAGACTTCACTTTTCCTAAAGCTATCCTAGCCCTGGTGGCGCAGTGGCTAAGAGCTTGGCTGCTAACCAAAAGGTCGGCAGTTCGAATCTACCACCTGCTCCTGGGAAAACCTATGGGGCAGTGCTACTCTGTCCTGTGGGATCGCTGTGAGTTGGAATTGACTCGACAACAATGGGTTTAGAGGCTGTCACAGCAGGTATGGAAGGAGGGTGCTCATTGGCCCCCAGGAGCTGTGGCTGATAGAGGTGCTGCAGGCTGCTTGTGTTGTCCTTGCTGTGTTCCTTCCGAGCATTAGCCTGGCCTGTCCTCGCTGTGCTCCTTCTGAGCGCTAGCCTGGCCTGTCCTCGCTGTGCTCCTTCCGAGCGCTAGCCTGGCCTGTCCTCGCTGTGCTCCTTCCGAGCGCTAGCCTGGCCTGTCCTCGCTGTGTTCCTTCCGAGCGCTAGCCTGGCCTGTCCTCGCTGTGCTCCTTCCGAGCGCTAGCCTGGCCTGTCCTCGCTGTGCTCCTTCCGAGCGCTAGCCTGGCCTGTCCTCGCTGTGCTCCTTCCGAGCGCTAGCCTGGCCTGTCCTCGCTGTGCTCCTTCCGAGCGCTAGCCTGGCCTGTCCTCGCTGTGCTCCTTCCGAGCGCTAGCCTGGCCTGTCCTCGCTGTGTTCCTTCCGAGCGCTAGCCTGGCCTGTCCTCGCTGTGTTCCTTCCGAGCGCTAGCCTGGCCTGTCCTCGCTGTGTTCCTTCCGAGCGCTAGCCTGGCCTGTCCTCGCTGTGCTCCTTCCGAGCGCTAGCCTGGCCTGTCCTCGCTGTGCTCCTTCCGAGCGCTAGCCTGGCCTGTCCTCGCTGTGTTCCTTCCGAGCGCTAGCCTGGCCTGTCCTCGCTGTGCTCCTTCCGAGCGCTAGCCTGGCCTGTCCTCGCTGTGCTCCTTCCGAGCGCTAGCCTGGCCTGTCCTCGCTGTGTTCCTTCCGAGCGCTAGCCTGGCCTGTCCTCGCTGTGTTCCTTCCGAGCGCTAGCCTGGCCTGTCCTCGCTGTGCTCCTTCCGAGCGCTAGCCTGGCCTGTCCTCGCTGTGTTCCTTCCGAGCGCTAGCCTGGCCTGTCCTCGCTGTGCTCCTTCCGAGCGCTAGCCTGGCCTGTCCTCGCTGTGTTCCTTCCGAGCGCTAGCCTGGCCTGTCCTCGCTGTGTTCCCAGCAGTACCCTGGCTTGTCCTCGCTGTGCTCCTTCCGAGCGCTAGCCTGGCCTGTCCTCGCTGTGTTCCTTCCGAGCGCTAGCCTGGCCTGTCCTCGCTGTGTTCCCAGCAGTACCCTGGCTTGTCCTCGCTGTGCTCCTTCCGAGCGCTAGCCTGGCCTGTCCTCGCTGTGTTCCTTCCGAGCGCTAGCCTGGCCTGTCCTCGCTGTGTTCCCAGCAGTACCCTGGCTTGTCCTCGCTGTGTTCCTTCCGAGCGCTAGCCTAGCACTGGGCAGTCTAGCCTGCCACAGGAAGCTCCAGGCAGGATTCTCCAATCGAGAACGGATTCACTGTCTCTGCAGAGGTGTCTTATTTGCATTTGTGTAGCTTATAGAATGAAATGTCAACTTGCCCATCGTTGGTTCATTTGTACATTCATTCTTTCAACAAATATTTGAGTGCCTCCTGGATGCCAAGTACCATTTCAGGCATCAGGGGAGTACAATAGTGAACAGAATTATCCCCACTGTCCCCCGAGGGTATGGCCCCCAGACACCCTTTTAACTCAGTACTGAAGTCACTCCTAAGGTTCACCCCTCAGCCAGATTAGACAGTCCCATAAAACAAAATGAGATTAAATGGGCACACCAGCCCAGGGACAAGGAGGAGAAGGCAGGAGGGGACAGGAAAGCTGGTAATGCGGAACCCAAGGTCAAAAAGGGGAGACTGTTGACACGTTGTGAGGTTGGCAACCAATGTCACAAAACAATATGTATATTAATTTTTAATGAGGAACCAATTTACTCTGTGAACCTTCATCTAAAGCACAACTTAAAAAAAAAAAATTATCCCCACTGTCATGAAACTTACAGACGCTTGGGATAGTTGCTTAATAACCACACAGTTATGAAGTACATGGAGTTAAGCAGGCATTTTTCTGTTCTATAGAAAGGAAATGTCAAGAGATTGAATGGACACAAAAACACTGCGTCTCTCAGGATTGCTTTTATTTCTGGCCAGCTGAGGAAACCCATATTTTCCATTACAGAAGGGGGGCAGAATAAAAGATGGTGAAGTGTTTGTGTTTGTGTTTGTGTGTTTAAATGAGAATGCCTTGGTGTCTTCTCTTCCTTCCCTGCACGGTCTTCATGCTAGCGGTCGGACTCAGAAGCAGGTTCTCGACTACGTAAAAGAAGGAGGCCATAAGAAGGTGCAGTTTGAAAGGTAAGGGAAACGCAGATGCCATTTCTGACTTGACGAGAACCATGCTCTCCAGGTAACAAGCATTGCTGCTAAATATTCTTCACCCAGGCTCAGTAAGTTACCATTAGACAATAAGTTAGTATTAGACAGGAACACTGGGGCCCAGGGCACTGACTCAGGTGTAAGATGGGGCGTGAAGAACAGACTGAGAGAACCAGGTAAGGGCAGGAAGAGAGCTGGCAGACGGCAGGAATAGGAGAGCAACAGGAGATTACGTGAGGATCACTGTTGTGTTAGGTGCCGTTGAGTTGATTTTTGACTCATAGCAACCCCCTATGACAGAGTAGAGCCGCCCCTTAGGGTTTGCTAGGCTGTAGCCTTTAGGGGAGCAGATTGCCAGGTCTTTCTCCTGAAGAACCGCTAGGTGGGTTGGAACTGCCAACCTTTCGGTTAGCAGCTGAGCGCTTAACTGTTGGGCTGCCAGGGCTCCTCCGTGAGACAAGACACTGTAAAAACTTGCTTAGCAGTGAGTCGTTAAAATATTTTGGGATTTAAAATGAATGTATTTCTGTAGATTTTTTAATCAAATGAAGTTTGGAGAAGAAGAAACAAGATTTATTATTGCCGTTACTATTAGCAACAGCAGATACTGGTAGTTCTTACGAAGTGCTAGGCGCTGTTCAGGTGCTTCACACCAGTTACCTCACTGAGTCTTCACACCAGTGTGTGAGGTCCGGACTGCTTTATTCCCGTCTTAAAGCTGGAGACAGTAAAGCTCAGAGAGGCTGATTAGCCAGGGTCTCGTAGGCGGCTCCAGAGCCCACGCCTTAGCCCTGCTGTGTTGCCCACAGAGCGGAGGAGCCGAATGGAGGCAGTGAGATCCGGTGAGGTAGGAGAGTCCCAGAGACGCAAGCAAGAGTTCCTGTGTGCATTTTAAAAACTTTTTCTCTTTTCATTTTGATACATTTAAACATTATGATAAAGTACAGAGAATAATGCAACAAACACCCATATTTCTCCTACTTAGAATTACCTATTTTTACATAAATAACACAGTCCTTCTGTTTGCCAACCATGCCCTTTTCCCTGGGGAGGTATTTTCGTAATCACTTCTATGCCAATTTTTTTTTCACATGTTACTGTGAAAAAAAAAAAGAATCAGAAAGTGGGCATTACTTGTATAAAAAATATGGTAACAACTATTAAAAATTTTGAAATTTATTTCTTGGGTTTTTTTCTCTCTCTTATTTCTAGCTATTATTGCTATGGAAACCCTGGTGGCATAGTGGTTAAGTGCTATGGCTCCTAACCAAAAGGTCAGCAGTTCGAATCCACCAGGCACTCATGGGAAACCCTATGGGGTGGTTCTGCTCTGTCCTATAGGGTCGCTCTGACATATGGCTAAGAACCCCTTCAACAAAAAAGAAAAAGAGTAAAACAGTTGCCCTTGGGTTGATTCCGACTCATGACAGCCCCGTGGGTGTTGGGTTGATTCCGACTCATGACAGCCCCGTGGGTGTTGAGCAGAACGGTGCTCCGTAGGATTTTCAAGGCTGCGACCTTTCAGAAACAGGTCACCCGGCCTTTCTTCCAAGGCTCCTCTGGGTGGGTTTAAAGCACCAGCCTTTTGGTTAGTAGTTAAGCACTTACCTGATTGTACCACCCAGGGACTCCTCCTTGACCCTCAAGCCACCTTTATTTCCTTCTCCCATCTCCAGAAGGAACAGCTGGGAAATTTGAGCTGCTGCTTTTATTACACATGCATGAGTCCAAACCGTATGTGGAATTGATTTGGGTGTGTGCTTTTCCACGTTTGTATGCTGCACCATGCTGTGTTTAACTCCGCTCCTTGCTTGTTTAACCCTACCCTGTTTTTGAGATGCATTTTAAGTGTTTTCGTGGGCGATCAGCAATGAATCTTTTCAGTATCAAATAAGAAGTGCCCCAGTTCTCTTTCTAATTCAGAATGTGGATGCTCCAAGGCTTTTTTTCTGTATTAATTTGGAGGCTTTTGAAGAAAAACTGTACATACATCAGAATTTAATCTCTATATATTTATAGTTCCATGAGTTTGAGGGCCCAAAAATGTTCTAATGCTTGTTCAGTGGGGTGGAGAGTCAGTGGACCGAGGACGTAAAAAGATAAAAGAGGGGTCTTCATGATATTAAAGTCAGTTCCTTCTGCAACTGAGTCCATAAACTCACTAACTCATAGATTAGGCCTTTTCCTCTGAACTTCTAAAGAGTTAGCCAATTAGGGGTAATTAACATCTCTTATAGCCTTGAACTAGAAGATAATCACCCAAAATACGTGAATTGATTCCATATTGTTGGGTGGTAGCTTACAGCTTAGAGCATGGGAGGGCCAAGCCAACCTCTCTCTCTCCCCTCAACGACTTTTTAGTCATGACTGAATCATTAATGCTCCCTGAAGCAACCCTACCACTAGAACTGGAACGGGTTGTAGAGGACCCATCAAGGTTTACGTAACCCCTGAACCGTGCAGGTGTTATGAAAAGGGTGCCAGCAGGTCTGTTTCCAAGTAACATTTGTAAAATTTCCTTTGGGTGCCTTCGTTATCGAGGAAGGGCCTTATGCTGCTGAGATTTTTCATTAAAAAAACAAAAAGCACTCACACGAGCCGTCTTATGTTATTTCTCCCAGGAAACACAGCAGGATTCATTCCATCAGGAGCCTTGCGTCACAGCCCGCAGAGCCGAACTCAGAAGTGCCAAAACAAGTCAGTACTAGTGGTAAACTCTTACAACTCTGTTTTTCACAAAACTTCCGCTGCTGAACACTGTGGTTCACGGCATGCTTTCCGGCTCTCCATACCTCACTGTTGGCGGTGGGGGTCCCATGGTGCGCCCTGGCTTTGACCACACGTAGGTTTTGTGCTCTATGCCCATCGGCCTGGGTTCGGCAGGCCCTGGAGCGTGTCCAGTTCTGCAGCTGGCTTCCAACCGCAGTTCAGCTGGGTGTGAGCTAACCCAGCTTAGGGGGGAACCATCCACCAGAGCCGGCAGAGCCGAGCCCACTGTCCAGCCGAATGGCACCTGCTTTGCAGTGTACAGGTGTAGCTCCAGGTTGCCGCGGGCCAGAACCCTTCGCTGGCATGGAACCGGGCGGTGAGTTCCCCTGGCTGATGTGACAGGGCTTTGAGCACAGTTGGCAGTGAGAGATGTTCTCACTCTTGCTGTGAGGGTGGCGAGAGCTCGTTTTTCCTGGAGTTGGTTTCTGGGTGAGTTTTCAGGGTTTTCTCTAAGAGTGAAGAACTCCGCGGGGGAAGGACATGCAGAAGACTGTATTGTGTGAATCAAAAAAAAAAAAAAAAAAAAGTCCTTAACCTGTCCATTTTGCCCTTAGAAGTGTAAGTGAAGAAGTTTTGTGTCTTTTCTCTGGAATTTGTGTCAGCTTGTTCCTAGAGGCCTGTGATATTTCCCCCTCTCACTGACCACACTTGCTTTCAAAGCCGCCTTTGGACTAGAAGGGCTCTGTTGGTTCAGAGAAGCTTGTGAAACCCTGTATGAAATCGTGGGTCCCACAAAGCAGAGACCGTGCCCAGCCCGTGCTGCTGGGACCTGGTGTTCAACGAGTCCACACTGTGGAAGAACTTTTTGGATGATGACCAGATGCACTCATGGGGCGTGTGTGTTATCAGCTTGTGACCCAGCAGTCCTTTCAGCTGCTGCAGGCTCACGGAGATGTTTTTACATTAGACTCTGACTTCTCTCTTTTTTCCCATAGCTCTGGTCTGACCGTCTCCCTTCTCTCTTTTCTCTCTTCGTGCCTTCCTTTTCCCCCACCCCACCCAGTCTCCACAGAGCACTGGCCTTACCTATGGAGAAGGTGCTGAACTGCCAGGTGGCCAGAGCTGCCAGCAAGGAAGAGAACTGAAAGTTTCAGCTGAAGAGCCTGGGCCGCAACAAAGTCCTTCTCTGCAGAAGAGCCCACTGGGTAACAAGAAGGCAGATGGAGCCATCTTGGTGACAATGGAGGAAGAGGAGGAGGCCGTTAAGGATAGGAGCCAGCAGAGTAAACCTCAGCCCCTGCAGCCAAGCACAGGTCCAGCATCCAGGGCTGCTGGAGGCAGCAGCGCCTCTATCCCTTTCATTGACTGCAGTGATGTAGATAGCGAATACGATCTTCTCAGAGAACAAGTGTCCCAGTCACGGTCCCAAACAAATGACAATTATGAGGGTGATTTGACTAGTGGTGTGTATCTGTTCTCCAGGGATGAGAGGCAGATAGAGGCTAGGCATAGGGCTTCCCTTCATTCTGTAAAGTCCTCCCGGCCTCCCTCCAGAGAATTCATTGATGACGATTCAGCAGACATAACCTTTGATATCAGTGGGAGCCCGAGACTCCCAAGACATAGCTCTCTGATAGATGAAATGTTTAGGGGCTCAGGTGATCACAGCCCGCTGGCCACCCCGTTGTCTCCCAGCAGCAGAAGCTCAAGTCCAGGTATGAGCTGGGACAGGACGGGGTCTCAAGGGTATGTCTCTGAAAATGAACATGATGGTAGAGAGAAAGGTACAGGAGAAGATGCACTCCCAAAGCGGGGCCCTCATGAAAACTGTTCCCCTCTCTTGCAAAGGCCATACTTGCGGAACCTTCCTAATAGATATAATAAGTCAGAGACAGATCCGCTCATCCTTAGCCAGGTTGCGTCAACCCTGGAGGAAATAGATAAGCTGGATGGCCATGGAAAGGGAGGACTGGTCAACACGGCTGCTTCAGGACGTAAACTGCTGGCTAATGGCTCCCCTCTCATGGGATCGACCTCTAAGATCCCCATCACGCAGCCAGTGTGTGCTAGCATCATGGGGGACCACCAACTGGCTCCCCTACAGATGACCGAGGGCTTCACGAGCAGTGAGAGTGAATCCAGCGATTCAGACCCCGAGCTGGTGAATTCTTCCAGCCAGCCCCTGGTGTTTGGTAACCCAGCAGTGCTGAGCTCTCCTTCCACACCCCGAAGTCAGAAGCCCACGGGTGGCCTGCATTTGCGGGAGGAGCGGGAGGAGGAGGAATGAGGAGGCTAGGAGGTCCAGAGTCCAGGGTTTCAGTGGAGATCATCAGTTCTAATGGCTCGCTGATTTTTAATCAATAATTCTTAGAGGAAGTTTTGGACAGGTACGTGTTTAGTTAGGGTATGCTACCTTCTGAAATCTTTTAAGAAAAGTAAAACTTCGCACAGTGACTTGCTTCCCCCCACAACCCCAGAAAAAAGGTGGACAAGATAATAAGCAAGTCAACAAGTTATCAGGAGCTTGCATATCTTACTGGGTGAAGGGTGGGAAGAAACGATGATGACTCTGGTCATGTATACGGTGTGTTATATCTATGTGGACATTTTCCTTGTTGTTTAGTTGTGCATGCAGATCACCGTCCTGTTGTTTGAATGTTGGGACCAAAGTGTCATTGAGACCACATAAAAGGTGTTGATTTTACTTTCTCCCCCTTCTTTAAAAGAAGGGCTTGGTCTCCCTGCCTCATAAAGTGAGGAATTAACAAAATTCACGGATAAATGTAAGCTTACTGCTAGTTGAGATCAAGTGTTGGTGAAATCTTAGTCAAGAATAATGAGTACTTGAATGGGGTGTGTTTAGGGTTATTTCTCCCTTCCAGACTTCATATGAAATGCTGTGAAGGTCGTCAAGCCTTCCGAACTGGAACTTAAATGGGTTTGCATGGGTGAATCAAATTGTTCTGTTTTCAGAAATCCTAACTCTGGCCCTCAGAATCCCTTGGTGAAACACAAGTGCTGCTGAGTGACAAGGAAGGGAACAATCCTACCATGCAGCAGGCACCGTTGTCACCAGGAGGTCAGCAAACTAAGTGCCTGTCTTTGAATCATGCACAATATAGAGAAGGACCCATTTCCAGTCTTGTTGTCCTTGGAGGGTTTAGATGCACACGTTTACTGCTCACACTCTTGTGAACTGTGTACACTTTTGGGAACAATGACTTCTGGATGTTTCTCTGAGCAAGCAGGACAAAAGGAAGCATAAGTAGTAACTGGTTTGACTTCTTTTTAAATCTTGCTCGCCTATGCCAGTGCCTTCCACTCGGCATTCCCATGTTTTAGATTAAAGAGCCTGGTTTTTACTTGCAGCCTTTCTCAACCGTAGCTGCACATTGCATCACCTGGGACATTTTTTCAACAGTGATGCCAGAGCTCTGACCCCAGAGATTTTGATAGAATCGGTTTAGGGTGCACTTAAGCTCCCAGATGATTCTAACAGGCAGCGCAGCCAGGCTCACTTCTCTGCCAGACCTCCCTGCCTTCTAGGATCTAGTGGGCTGTGTTGACAGTGTTAGCTAAATGAGTGGTTTGCTTGCAGAGTAAGAAAAGCATCACAAAGGAAATGCTTTTCTTATTGTTTGTTGTTTGGTACTTTGCAGTCTTTGGTACTTTTTAAGATAAATTGTATAGTAAAATTTGTAGACCTTAAGTACCTACAAAATTATTGACAAGAGTTTTAACTATGGTATATCCCTGACATGCCGCCATGCCAATGGCCTTACGAGGCTCATCCTATGACTTTCTCACGGGGAATACCAAGCCTGTGTAGGGAACTGAGTAGAATTTGGCAGCAGTACGTCACAAATACAAGTATTGACTGACCTTGTGACTCACCAAGGATTCTCTGTCCACGTGAATGTCGATAAGTCTGTTTTAAAGATTGTGAAGACTTAATCCATTTTCATACAAACTTTTTTATGACACTTACCTAATGACTTGATTCAGTGCATGATTGATGAATCAAACTGATTATTGACCAGTCAGGAAGATGTTCACTGAAGTAGTCTATTAGAGGCTTGCTGTAGATTTACTTATTTAACATAATCATCGGATTTTAAAATTCTAAGGGGCCTTAGAGATCATCCAGCGCAATCCTTTATTTTATGGGTGAGGAGACTTGGTCAGGGAAGGCTAAGGGATTTCACACAGTCGTGCAGCCACTGCACGACAAAGCTGGAACCAGAACCCTGGTCTCCAGACTCTAGCTTCTACACTGTGTGACATCTTGGAGCAGAAGGGCCTTTGTGATTCCATATCCTGATTTTGGAGAGTCTTGTGGATTAATAATAATCAGATTTGGGGACCAAGAACCATGTAGACTTTACTTAGGCAATCACAAATCCGTAGTAGGTGGTGTGAACCACCGCTTTTTGTATAGTGGAATTTTTGCGGTTATAACACGTGTTTGCATATTCTCTTTGGGACTTATATGTGAAATTGCTTTGCTGTATAAAAATTTAGTCAAATGTGAGTTAAGCAGAGTCATTTTGGAATCCTGTGGTTCATTTGTGTAGGTAGTTGGTTCCAACAGGTTTTCCTTTTGCCTCTGATTTTATGGTAGTCTGATAATGAAATATGAACAATATGAATGAACAGTAGTTGTTAACTTGCCTATCATATGATGCAAATCATCAAATGAAAACCTCTAAAGCAAAACGTACTGCAATAATAATTTTGCTTTGCTTTTTCCTAAAGAAGCGATCTCATCTGAAGTGTTTGAAAAGACTGGAGGTGTACTTATCTCTATATTGACAAGATTAATCACTTTTATGGTTGCTCATGGGGTTTTTCTCACTGGTTTTGTACCCATCAGGCAGCTCAATCTCTCTTTCTTGGCCACTGTTTATGAAAGCAGTAGTCCTGATGCAATTAATAGTGCTTAAGTGGTGGCGTAGTAGTTAAGTGCTACAGCTGCTCACCAAAGGGTCGGCAGTTCGAATCTGCCAGGCATTCTTTGGAAACTCTATGGGGCAGTTCTACTCTGTCCTATAGGGGCGCTATGAGTCAGAATCGACTCAATGGCACTGGGTTTGGTTTTTTTGGTTTGGTAAGATAGAGGAGGTATAGTTTGCTTAGGGGCACCTGGGTGGGGCAGACAGTTAACACTCAGCTGTTAACTGAAAGGTTGGAGTTTCAGGTCCACCCAGAAGCACTCTGGAGAAAGGCCTGGAGATCTACTTTGAAAACTCAGCCATTGGAAACCCTGTGGTGCACAGTTCTACTCTGACACACATGGGGTCAACATGAGTCAGAATTGACTACTCGACAGCCACCGGTAACGGGTGTACTTTGTTCAAAAGTCACATATCCTGATGTGCAGAGAATATTCACTGTTGCCTCCCAGGGAGCTTGATTCCAGAAGATGGGTCAGAGAGTAAACTACTTAAGCATTCTTTGAGCCTGGTGGAGCAAGTTTGCCAAGTGTGGTGCAGAGCTCAGGAAAAGCCACAGCCTCTGCCCTTCCACCTTCCATGTTCTGGGACTTTTGCAAGACTCCCGTCCCCAAGTCTTCCTGGGCCTCTGAAGCTTCACTGCGGCCTAAGAAGGGCACGCAGGTGCATAAAGCTGAAGTAAGATTAGGGGGAAGAACAGTTGGGGGTGGGTGTGAGTAATAGGTAGCAGAGACTAGAGACCTATAAATTTATTCATATTTCCAAAGTGGCTTCTCAAGACCTGTCACCCAGCCTTTCTAAGGCAACAGCTACTGTAAAGGCCGCCTGAATCAGCAAGGAAGACAGACCTGCAGATAACAGGATTTTTGTGGCTGGTCAGTGGGATGATATCTTAAGGTCATGGGTGTACGACAAAAGCCACATCTAGAAACAGAAATCTTGAAGCCGCTCGGGGCTACTAAAGGGCCTCCTGGCATTAATATATCTTTCCTCTGCTGGGTATTATTTCAAAATATGTAAACTGTAGACTCTTGTTGTTGCTTTTGCTGCTGCTTTTTAAGGACAAAGTAGGAACCCAGGAAATTCTTTTAGCATGAAGAAATTCATTTAATGAGCTCCAGAGCTTAAAATGAGTTGCTTCAGCTCCTTTGACAGCCATCTGTATGCCATTGACAATATTTTATTAGACAGGCATTTAATTAAAGGAAGTCTGTGGGCCAGATTTCTTTTCTACATATGGGATTCATATGGGGAATTTCTCACAAATTTATCGTACCAAATTGGGCTACATGACCTGCTCTTAAAATGTGAATAATGTCCAATTTTATTGTCAAGAACTTCTTTGAAGATTCAAACCAAGTAATACTAAAAAAGCAGGACTTGCAAAACTAAAAAAAAAAAACAGCCTGAGCCTCTTGAAGTTTTCACCAAGTGTACAAAATCCGGCCTGCTCTGAATTTGAATCAAACTTGACTTGCCTATTAGTCCTGGCATCATTTTGATCAGGTCGTCAAGCAATTTCTAAAGGAAGAAAAAAAAGTGTCATTTTAAATGTAGTTAAAACTTAATGTAGATAAATCACCTTTTCTATCTACAATCAACATTCGTATGCCTTTAATCAGTAAAACAATACCGATATTTCAATACAAATAGGCTTGGGGGAGTGGTTGCCATTAGCCGGTAATTGGGTTACAGGTAGATCCCAGCCTTAAATTAAGAAATCTGTGACTTCTGTAACCATCAGTGTTCTTTTGAGTGTGTTTTGTTCTGTCTTGATCCCTCCTGTGGCCATGTTCAGATTAGCCAGGATTTTGTTAAGAGCCTCAGGGCTGCCTTCCCAGGAAAGGTGTTTTCTCTGGACCTTCGGGTTGTCATCTCAGCGTCCAGCCTCTGAGAGTCTTGAGCTTAGCTCCTCCTAGTATGGCTTTCCTCTAGTTCCATGGCATCAGCCGATTTTCATTGCTGCTAAACTTCACAAATCAGACTGCAGTCCCTGTAACAGAGCTGGTTTCTTTGAACCTTAAAGAGGTGAACATTCAGAATAAGCCATTGCTGGTAGCTCTCCACTGAGTTTCCCGTCCAGCGTTGTTAGCCAGGTCCATGGGAACACATGCAGGAAAAAGGACAGTTGAGTGAGCTTCTGTGAGCAGTAAGTGATTAAAGAAATTTGCTCTGGCTTCTTTAAAGAATTTACTGGTGGTGCTTTTTCCTTGTTAGTCCAATTTCATGTGTTTCTGTTTAATTGAGTGAAACTTAATACAGGGAAAGGAAACAGGGCCTCTGGTGAGTGTTGTGCATACCCCTAACACCAGTTGCTGGCGTTTAATGTGAAGCCATGACTTTTAGACCAAAATTAGGATGCTGCTTAATCTAGCGGTTCCCTTATTACCACCAATAACAGTAATGAAAAGCAAAAATCCCTCCATGTGATGATTTGGCCTCGAGTTGCAGGCATCAAAGACCAAAATGTGGCCTGGCTGCCACCTGTCTGGATACATAAAAAGGGCTGCTTGTTGTTTCCTTGAATAACCTCGAGAGAGATTTCTGAGCGTTCCCCTATGAACAGAGGTGGTAAGTCAAGTGCTGGTTTGTACGCCATAGATATGTTTGGGTGGAAGGGGATGGAGTCTTGTTATGAAGAAAGGCCTCGCTTCGTAAAATAAACGGCATAGCCCTGCAAAGAAACCTAGTTGAAATCTCTGGCCCAAGAAACTTTTTTTTCCCCAATGAAAGCAATTAAACACCCTGGTGGAAGTTAGGAAGAATTAGGAAATCTTTCTTTTAAAGCTTTAAAAATTAAACAGATCCTGGTTTGTTCGGGATGATTTCCATGTGGATAGGCTAAGGCGCAAACATCACAGCTTAGCCCTGCACGCTGAGCCGGCGGTATCTCTTTGGTCTCTGGTGTGGGGCTGTGGAGGGCAGTTTGTTTGCTTCTTAGTGGAGGGTCTAGACCTGGTTACTCTGCTGTGCCTTGGGGTGGAGATTCTAGACCTGGTTACTCTGCTGTGCCTTGGGGTGGGTTTATAGCTGAAAGTAGGGAGGATTAGCCGTGAGTTGTTGCCCAGGGTATCTGAAGGACTTGCGTAGTTCAGGCAAGCGCTCTGAGGGCAGTCATGGACAGTGGTACTGGGTGATACTTGATTCTGCTGCTAGGTTCAGTCTAGAGACTTCTGAAAGCCCAGGAGTAGTTGGAAATCTATGAAAAATGCAAAAGAACCTAAACCAAGGGCACTAAGGAGGGGAGAAAAGACCACCTGTGTGTGTTTATAGACTGGAAACATTTTACAGTGATAAACTTTAGAGTAGGAGGCAGAGGTGGTACATGGAGTATTTAGATAGTAAACCCAAAACCAAACCCAGTGCTGTCGAGTCGATTCTAACTCACAGCGACCCTATAGGACAGAGTAGAACTGCCCCATAGAGTTTTCAAGGAGTGCCTGGGAGATTCGAACTGCCGACCCTTTGGTGAGTAACCGTAGCAGTTAACCACTACGTCACCAGGGTTTCCGTTTAGACGGTAGTTCTTACAAATTCCCCAAATGGCACAAACAGGTAAACCCTTGTGTACTAGCTGAAAGGTTGGTGGTTCTCAACCCACCCAGAGGGGCCTCAGAAGAAAGGCCTGGTGATCTTTTGTCAAAAGGTCACTGCCAAGAAAACCCTATGGAGCAGTTCTGCTCTGCACACATGGGGGCGCCATAAGTCGGAATTGACTCAGCAACTGGTTTTGGGTGTTTTTTTTTTTTTTTTTCTTTCTTTCTTTTTCTATGAATCTGGATTTTTAACTGGCTCCAAAGGAGGAAAAAGTAGAAAAGTCATTTTGGAGCCAGCATGGCGTGGTGATGGACCTGTCGTTACGCACAAGCTTTCTGGCTCATGAGGTTGGGCTAGCAACTCTTTTTTCCAGGACCTCAGAGTTCCTTTGTAAGAAATAAAGCATTTGTCACCCTGCCTGCAGTGATTTATAGGAAGACCAAAGACAGATCTTCCATAGTTGAGAACTCACACCTGCTGCTTTCACCATAAAGCACTTAAAATGGCTGATGGGCTAAATCCCTGACCTTCACCCCTTTCTGCCTAGAAAGTTGATGTGAAAACCCAGCTAACCAAATTTCACAAGCTTGGCCTAAATGATTAATTCGGTTCCCATCTGTTCTCTCTGTGTGTACATTTAATACTATAGAGAATATATTTTATTAAAAATATCTAATGCACCAAATTAATTTTAAAGTAGAAAAGGCTGAGGACTTCATTCTCATTTTTGTCATTTGTTTAATAAATTTGAGAAAATGTTTTTCTGTTGTTCCATTGTATGCACTGTGTTGTTGGCATGTACCTACCTGGGAGAAAGTGCTTCTTTCCCCGTGTTCTGTCTTTATCCTCAAAGCATGGTATCTCCCTGCCCTGCATTGGTGCACCATTGTCTGATGTCTTTTTTTTTTTTTTTTTTTTAAAACACTGCTGAATACACGTTTGTACTCAAAATACCTGTTTCCTCTAGAATACAGTAATCCTGCTCACTAAACAGCAAGCTTTTACTCAGAAGCATCCTGGGTGGTCAGTTTGGACCCTATTTCACTAAGGGTGGGGAAGTAGAAGGTGAATGGAAGGATTTACCTTTCTGATGGAGTCCCCGGGGGTGCAAACTGTTAATGCACTCAGCTGCTACCCGAAAGGTTGGGTGTTCCAGTCAACCCAGAGACTCCTCAGGAGAAAGACCTGATGATGTACTTCTGAAAAAAAATCAGCCACTGAAAACCCTACAGAGCACAGTTTTGCTCTCCAACATACATGGGGTCACTATGAGTCGGAGTTGACTCACCAGCCTCTGGTAACCTTTCTGATTTCCTCTTGGAGTGAGGCCTGCCCTTTGTACTTTGGGCAGGGTGATGGGGAGGTGGTCTTTGGAAGCAAGCAGGATCACTGTAATGGGGGGAAAGGTCTCACTGAAACAGAAAGCATCTGTGGCCGTGGCTTACATAGGGTTGCCTAGACAGCCACTGAAGGATTTGGCTTCATCTTTTGAACGCGAAGACCTCTCTCAACGGAGGCTAGAAAACTCCACAGAGATCATGTCTATCAGAAGATTTAGCTGTATGTGGGCTTCATTTGGGGAGGGGAGACCTGTGGGCTGCAGGATAAACCTCACCTCGCTGAGCCCCGATTGGCTTCTCATGGCCAATACTAGCTGTTCATAGTTTTGGTGTGTACCCAAAATGGAGGCTGTCACAGATACTGTCTGGTTTCGTCTCTCCACTGCCTGAGGGTGCTGTGTCTCAGTAAAGCATGGATTAACGCCATGGGAAAGACTGCTGACATCTGCAATAACAAGGAGTTGGTGATTTCTTTAAGCATGGAAAGCCATGCTCCTGGAACAGTGTATGCATGATATTACTATCTCTTGTTAACCTAAACTGAAGAGGCTTTCACTTGTCCTAACAGGTATCTTGCTGTAAACACTGTCAGTGGTTTAACCGTTCAGTCCCCTGATGGCTGGAGCTTTGTCCAGAGTACAAGATGATATTTTTCATTGGTACGAAGCACTATGTTCCCCAACCCAAATACTGTCACCACCACCACCATATTCAGGCAAAGGACGCCTCTCCTTTGTCTTTTTCCCGTGCGTAAGAAGAAGCTAGCGCATTCACTGTCATTTCTACATGAGCGGCCTTTCTCTGTCCTTTTCTCCAAGTTGCATTGTGGTTGCTTTTCTGAATAGCTTGGTGATGAACTGCTGGGTTGGTGGTGAGCTGCCTGTAACACTTCTTAAAGGAGCTTGGTCTGAGAAGCACATGTACGTTATCCGCAGCACCTTAAGTTAACCAGAAGAGGACAACACCGCTCACGTGGGTAATCCTATATATAACCTGGTCTTACTTGTGGAACCTTGTAATTTCAATAAAATACTGCCAGCTTTTGTCACATGTCCCATTCAGGGGCGGGAGTGACCCAACTTAGCTATCATACTATAGTGTATCCTGCCCATTCAGGAGACCACCCTTCATTTAACATAATACTGATCTTCTTTGCTAACTGGCTTTCAAGTGCAGGTAATCTCTAGAGGATTTCATTGTGTTCTGTTTTAGAGAGAGAGTTTGGATTTAAAGAGGCCTTTTTTTTAAAAGATAGAAGCCCACTGCTGTAATGTATTCCCTCCGGCTGCCTTTCGAGCGCACCCCTTTGGAGCGCACCGTAGCTTAGGTACCAAGAGGTAAAACGCTGTTTTTAGAACCAAGTAACAGGAGACAAACAATGATACATGAGGGGCATGTGGAAGCTTGCAGAACAAGTAATTTGGTGGATAGTATATAAAAAAAGAAAGCATAGATATTTTAAAAATAACCTTTATATTTCAAAAAGGGGAACGGAGAAAGCAGTCGATATCCTCGTTTTCACCAGTACCCTCAAACACTTAAATATGTAACAGTCCTACTGTCCTCAAACATTTAAACATGTAACTGTCCTACTGCGAGTTACTGTTTTAAAAGTTATTGTCAGGTTCTCTACTCCCATGCGGAGCAGGAAGAATAACACTCACCTGATTTTAAAATGGAATTGACCCTATTCATTGACCAGTTTAAAATGCAGTAAAGATAACTAAATTTTAGAAAATACCATTTTCATTACTCGAAGAATAGATTAGAAAGTTCTCATTCACCAGAATTTTGTCGGTTTTTAAACCTTTAAAAATCTGGGGAAGTAGCTAGTTAGTATGCACCTATGTGCAGTCCCAGAGAGGGGGAAAGAAAAGCAAGCATGTGGCTGGGTGATCACAAACTCTTCCTCACGCGTTTCAGTGCCTCTGATGAAGAGCTGGTCACGGAGGCTGCAGCCTGGGTGATGGTACAGATCCAGCTCCTCCAGGGCAGCCGGGCGGGAAGACTCAGGAATGGACTTGAAATTAAAAAGATAGAGACGCTAAACCAGTTTCTGGGCTGGGCGATAAATTCAAGTCCATAAATATAGCTCTACTAATTTGAAGTTCCATAATTGTTTGTGCCACAAGAATGTATACATTTGAGATGATTTTAAAAAGCAATTATCAGAAATGCTTCCCTTGAGAGCAGTATTAGTGAAGGCATTTCCAGCTCGGGGACGTAATCTCAACCCTCCTATTACAGATTGGGGAAAGGAGAAGGTGCTGTGCAACGGTTGGGAAGAGGTGAAGCTTTGGAGAGTTATTAGCCCAGAATGTAACTGAATGCCTAAAAAAAAAAAACAGTTTTTGAAATCAGAAAAATAATTAAAAAAAATAGAAGCTTCCAGACTTTCAGGGTAGAACTAATCTTTTTCTAATCTCTATAAACTTTTTTCTGTCTTTCGCCTTAATGCCCAGGTGCTTTTTCAAAAGGTCGTCTAAAATTATGTATCTAGAGTCCCTTGACAAAAAAAATTACTTTGTGTCAATAAGGTCCCTGAGTGGTGCAAACTGTTTGCAGTTGGCTACCAACCAAAAGGTTGGCGATTTGAACCCACCCAGGAGTGCTGTGGAAGAAAGGCCCAACAATCTGCTTCCGTGTAAGAGTACAGCCCAGAGAACCCTATAGAGCAGTTCTACTCTGTAACACATGGGGTCGCCATAAGTCGACCATAAGTCGGATTTGGCCCAACAGCAGTAGATTTGGATTTTTTAAATTTGGCATAAAGAGGAAAATGATAAAAATACCAGGGCATTGTAAGTTCATTGAGTAGCCAAGAACCTGAGTCACGGTTTCCTCTCCTGATTGACCCAGGGCTGTGCCTTCAAAGCAGGTGACAGACTTCGCGTTACAAATCAAGGGGCTCATTTATCTGACAACAAAACCGCGTTTGTTTGCTTTTTTGTAAAATGGACTACTTTCGTGAAAATTGGTTCCATGTTCTATAATGCTGTGCCCTTGGACACTGCCTTTCCTTAGATACAGCTCTTGACACTTCCCTGACGGCAGGCCCTGCATAGAAGCCAGCTGTATGCACTGTGTAGCCTCAGCCTCTGGCTCAGAGTCGAAGAGAGTTTTAATTAACTCACCAAGCTGCTGAGTCCTACTAATGACTCTGTCAGCACGTTCGTTGATTGCTGAACAGTAAATGAGCTACGTCTTTCTCTTTGGACCACGAAAGCTATTGATAGTTATTTTCAAAACTCCCAGCAGTTTTCTCTTGTAAGGGGGAGAGGGTGTTTATCTTCCAGGGACGAAGTTCAAATTAGCAAAATTTGAACTTGCGGTTTCAGACTTTTCCTTTACTTAGAATTGCTGATAGACTTCTGGGCCACACTTGTTGATATTTATTGATTTATTGTTTCTACTGTTTAAATACATCCATTGCCCTTCCTTTCTTAGGCCTTTGTATATACATAAAGCCAGCTTAGGTAGCCTCTTGGGACAAGGAAATTGGTTGTCCCCCACGCCTGTGTGTTCCACGCCTGTGTGTTGTACTGACAAAGCAGACGGTTACACATTTTTGTGATCTTTAGACCACGTGAGTGAAGTCCCCAGGCTTTCACCCAACAACCTGTGGGCTGCCCTGTGCCTTCCCGTGTCTTACACAGGTTGTCATGAACTTCTCTTTCCCTGTTCCCTTTTCTGAATTCTGTCTCTGATTGAGTCAAATGGGGAGTCTGCCGAATTGAAATTTCTCTCTCCTCGAAAGGCACCCTGCCTTCATTCGGTCTCTCAGCCTGCTCAGCCCCCACGTACACAGTGTACCGGGCGGGGTTCAGCAAGGGCAGTGGCTCGGAACCTTCCGTGGGTGGTAGTGGTTGTACTTGAGGGTGCTCGCCATTGTTGGCTCCCTCGTAAAGTGGCTGTTTGTTTTTTCTCTGTTGCTGGGTGCCGTCCAGTGCCTGATTGCTACCATGTCCCCACATCCTACCGCCCCCTTCTAGCTAGCCTTCTAACTGGTTTTTGTTCCTGCCTCCACCTCTTTCCATGATGAGGTAAACGGTTTTTCTGTTCCAAGTCACTGCAAATTCAAGGTCCGTGAGGTGAACGGTTTTTCTGTTCCAAGTCACTGCAAATTCAAGGCCCGGTGTGCTATCGCTTGTCACTGCCTCCATGAACTCAGGCGCAGTGTGAGGGCTGAAGGTAAGCCCCCGAGTTGGCCAGGTTATGGTGGACAAATAAGAAAAAGTAACTCTAAACCAGCAACTCACAAACGCATGAAATGTTTTGCTCTCTAGACACACTGTCAGGATTTCTCTTTTCTGATTCCTATTTATAGTGATAACATTTATCTTTTTGTGATTTTTTTTTAAGAGTAGTGCAGTACTTTGAAACACCTGGAGTTGTAACTGTCTTCACTTTCTATTTTGACAGGTTCCAAGTCTTTCAAAACTATTGTATCAGCTGTGTACTAGTGTCAATAAAATTGACATTTGTGAAGCAATTTCTGGCCTTTTTCTCCGGCTTCTACTGGGTTTGGTGGTGTGTGGGGTGATGGGTCTTTGACTAACATTAGGTCTTCATTCCACTGAAACATTCCCAGATTTTTGAAGCAGAAACTTCTTAAGTCTGCCTTTTTCTCCCATTTTCTAATCCTGTTATTCAAGGATCATTGTACTGACCCGTGGGCAATGGGCAGGACGTCTTTCTGCTGTTTTTCTGGGTGTGATGGCCTTTCCCACCTGCGGCGATGACACAGCTAGCTCAGGTTACCAATGGACTGGGATGGGAGGTGAGGCGGGGGGAGTTTCTCTGTAGTTCGTTCATACTGGGATCAAATCCACGACCTGCACTTCAGCATCTCCATTCTAGGCTGTGTTACTTTGTCATTTCAAAGTGGGTATTAATGGATCCAGAGGGAGAGAATAAGTGTCAGGGAAATGGAGGCACACCTGAGAACTGCGCTCACCTTCCTCGTGGAGACCCTTCACCGCGTGTCGGGGAGCGGTGGGGCTGAAATTGCGTATTGAACAGCACAGACAGCATTTACATTGTCTTGTCTCTAACATGATGACAGACAGGACCAAAAGTTACTTTCGCTTTGTTTACCCAGTTCTAGCAAATCTGCTTTCAAATGAAAAAATGGCTGTATTAGGGAAAAACAAAGCTAGGTCAGAAGTGGTTTTTGGAACGTCCCACTTAGCATCAGGGAGTGCAGGTAGACAGTTGCAAAGTTACACAGGTGAAAGTGTTTTTTACGCAACTCCTCTACCTCGCCTGACTCGGGACGGGTAATACAGACGTTTCCGTGTTATTTAGTATGTGGTCCTTTTCAGAGGAATAATTAATTACCTGTCACTTTATGGGAATTGTGATAATGTAACGACCTCGAGCTTTGCATTTTTAAATGATCATCTTTGCATGTAAATGTGATACTCAGTTTCTGTCCCAAACAGTGAGAGAGACGTGGAGTGACGTCACCAGGTATAACAAGCTTGCCTCTGTTCTTTGTAGAAGGGGGACTTTGTTGCCTGACCTTCCTGTTAGCTGTCACCCCGTGTTACATGACATAGCGCGTCCTAGGTGCCCCAGTCGTTTAGATTCCTTTTAGTCTAGTTTCATTTTCCCTGTGTCGCCTTGTAATGTAGACACTGTGTCTTTCCTGAGTAATTCTTAGACGCAGAGGCAGTCATTAGGGGGTGAAAATACTATTTTGGGGGACATTATACTTTTAAACTATTGTAATTGTGCTCCAGGCAGAGCTCTGTACCTTATCATTAATTACATAACAGAGGCTCAATTGAATTATTCCTACGATGGTACCTTAAATAGTATGGCAGCTGCAACTTTACAAGGGAAAAAAAACTAGAAAATAAGAACATTAAGTTTGCCATGTGATAGCCAAAGTTCTAAAGTTTTGAGAAGGGGAAAATTGTAAAGGGAAACCAGGCCCCAGAAGGAATTACTTTTTTTTCTTTTTCTTTAAAACTTCTCATCCCCAAACAGGCTCCCTGACTGGTAGCCCTCACCTTTCAGAGCTGTCTGTCAACTCGCAGGGCGGGGCGGCACCTGCCAACGTGACTTTGTCACCCAACCTGAGCCCCGACACCAAGCAGGCCTCTCCCTTGGTCAGCCCACTGCTGAATGACCAGGCATGCCCAAGGACGGACGACGAGGAGGAGGTCCGTAGAAAGGTACTAATGGGCTCTGGCAAGATGGCAGGCAACAAGGGGCCAACTATCACTTACTGTTTAAAAAGACAGCAAGACCTGACAGCTGGACTGCTCCAGGGTGCTGGGCACTCATCTTGCAGATAGGCTCCAGGGAATCAAGTCCTAATGGCGTCACCAGCTGATGGATGACAGGCTGCTTGTCACTGTGCCCCTTCAGCTCCAGCCGCCATCAGTATCTCTATGAACAATATGACTTCCACTTCCCGAATGCCGACACTGCCAGCCCACCATAGCTAGGAGAAAGGGCGTTATCATTTCTCTTCCATTTATTTCCTGGAAGACTGTATCACTCTGTCATTTTACTAGTTAATCAGATTTTCTGGTGCCCACGTTTGAATGCTAGTCCTCAGTGGTGGCCGAGATGCACTTGTTCACTGCCTTTGGTGATGCTAATATTTCCATGAAAGAGAACTCTCCTAGACTGTATTCTTACCATAGAAATCCATTTTCTTAAACTATTTTGTCTCTCACGCACACATGGAAGGAGTTCAGCCTTGATGCCAGTTAAAAAAATTATGAATTGGTAGTATGTCTCTTCAGTCAGGACTTTCTTAAAATCAGGACATTCTTAGAGACTTATACGTCAAAATGATTATTACATCTTGTTTCTTTTTGTGGATATTGCAGAGATTCCCTACTGACAAAGCATACTTCATCGCTAAGGAAGTATCCACCACTGAACGAACATACCTGAAGGACCTTGAAGTCATCACTTCAGTAAGTTAACGTTTCCCCTAAAAAATTGGATTACATAATTTATCTCAACTATTCTGCTTTATGAGAGAGAGGCTGTTATTAATTAAGTATCAGTAAGTCTGACTCCAATTAAAAGGATTTGGTCCTGGGTTATAGAAATTAGACATTGGTAGTATATTTCATTTATAATATACGCTATAAAATTTTATATAATTATGATTTTCAAGTGCAAAGGAAGTAAGCTTTTAAACTGGAGAAAATTAAAATGAAACATTTACTGTCTGCATGCACTGAACTAGAACGTCATCAAATGTAGCCACTCTTTTTGCTCTGGGTTTGCCTGTGAGGCGAAGAGAAGCCTCATTTTATACTTGATAATAAAATGAGCTGTGTCAGTAAAAGGTGCCAGGAGACTGCCTTTTATTATTTTAATTGGTCCTCTTTAGTCTTGGAAACTCATTCAGGGCATTGCAGATGCCTTTCTAACCCTTCAATTCTGGGAAGGAACTAGTCAGTTGGGAGGTAAACTGGAATTTGTTGAGTTTCTATGACTTGCGAGATGCGTATTGTGCTGCGTCCTCAGCAGGTGCTCCTTAAACATGTATGAAATCGAATCCCAACTCACCTCTATGAGCCGAGTGACCTTGGGTGACAGAAGCTGCTTTATCACCCTGGTTTGGCCACGGTCTTGCTCAGTGTTTCAGCGGAGGAGCAGAGATGGATGTTCCTAAAGGAATGAGGCAGAGGGTATTTAGTAATCATAAATAAGTGATGATCCAATGAGTTGGCCAGAATGGAGGTTTTGATTTGAGTAGTTGCCCATTTAAGGGATTTGTCCTGGACCCAATAGGTGGATCTTGATCAAAAGGAGGAAAAATGTGGAACAGAACTAAAAATTCTTATTAGGAACCAGACTTACTTAAGACATTGAGACTGGAAGAACCAGTCTGTTGCCTGGAAACAACTTTTAAGGCTTGATCCAAAACTGTCCCATGAAGTCATCTTTAAACTAAACAGTAATTTATCTCATTTAATAAAGAATGTTCACCTTGAGTATTCCGCTCTTTTGAAGAATTATCTGTGTGAGATCAAATGGACAACAGTAACTCTAAGGCATGAATGAGAACTTTAAGGGGCAGAAAGTCTAAGTTAACGGGTGGTAGAACAATAGGGCCAGAGAGAGAATGTTGACACAACATGAAGAATGTAACCACTGTCAACGAACTGTACATGTAAAAATCATTGAAGGGGTGTATGCTTTGTTGTATATATTTTCACCAAAAATAAAGAGTCATCCTGGCTTAACCAATTGATTGGTAGCAAATTTCAGAAAACAATAAAGATATAGGGCACTTCTCACCCCCACCTAAACTCCTGTGCTCCTTATGTTTGTGTGTGCCTGGGCGGAAGAGGGAAGTGGCCCTGCTTTGCCAGCGATTACAGACCCAGCAGGAAAGTATTTGTCTTCCATGTGTGTTTGGTTGCAGCATTACTTCTGAAGAGTTGCAGACATTGATTGTTCATCTTTGCACCTCTAAGTGTGTCCACCTTTCATTTTCAGTGGTTTCAGAGCACAGTGAGCAAGGAGGACTCCATGCCCGAGACGTTGAAAAGTCTCATATTCCCGAATTTTGAACCTTTGCACAAATTTCACACTAGTTTTCTCAAGGAAATTGAGCAACGACTTGCCCTGTGGTAAGTTCAACAATTATGTTTCTCTCTCTCTCCCTTTCTCTCTCTTTGTGTCTGTCTGTCTGTCTCATCTTATTTTTATGTTATCCCTGGTAAGTAGCAATTAGGACAAAGATAAAAGGCAAGAAATTGATTTAAGACAAATCAACCTTAAAATGATTTTCAGTTAAATTCTATATATGTTTAGAGCTCATCTTCAGTTGTTTTTTTTTTATTTACAATCCTCCAAAATGAATTATTTTTGTCAGAATTAAATAATTATGATACTTAAATAAATACCACAAAAATAAAAATAGCAACTACTACCGGAGGAAGGGTGGAGGTTGTAAAGACTAGAAGCATATGAGGGGCTTTTAGGAGTGTTGTTAATATTTTATTTCTTGACCTAAGCAGTGGTTTCATTGATGTTCACTTTATATTCATTTATTAAGTACATATATATTTCATGCAGTTTTCTGTACACCCACTCCTTGCTTATCGACTATCTCGTTATCCGTTTCACATTTACGACAACAGTAAAAAATCTACAATCTGACTATTTTACACATTAACGACATATGTCCGACAGTAATGAATGCCAAGGTACGAAATGGGAGTAATGCTGACTGTGTGGTTAAGATTATGTGTCAACTTGGCTGGGCCATGCCTCTCAGTGGTTTGGCAGTTATGTAATGATGTAGTCATCCTCCATTTTGTGATCTGATGTGGCCGTGCTCCATTTTCACATGATACCAATTTTTTTGTAACAACTTGGTCTTTGGAACCTAACCATGTCGATAAGTGAGGAGTGGCTGTATTGTACTTCACAGGTTTTAAAAAGTACTTTGAAACATACAAAGCCCTACATAACACACACACATTGTCACATCCACATATATTTTGACTTTGAATCTCAATCGTAGAAATTTATCTTAAGGATATACTTTAATAGGTGAAATGGCATATGAACAAACTTATACATTGTAAAATTAAAAAGCGGAACTGATCTAAATGCCTATCAATAGCAGACTGGCTAAAAATGACATTAAAAGTATATCCATTAAATATGAAATAAAATATTAATCAAGGAGAAAAAGATGGAGGAACAAAAATCATGGACAGTTTTGCATGCTAGAGAATGCCTAATCTGATGTACCTTTACTTAAAAATAGAAGTTCATAAAGAGAAATCTTAAGTGGCTTTTAAAGGCAGTTGTATGTAGATACTTGGGGAGTTGATTGTCTAGTAAACATGCATTTAAAAAAGTCCCCTCTCAGGGAACGTCTAGCTCAATTGGCTAAACATAGTTTATAAAGAAAACGTTCTGTGTTCTACTCTGGTGAGTAGTGTCTTGCGTCTTAAAAGCTTGTGAGCGGCCATCTAAGATATTCCACTGGTCTTACCCCATCAGGATCATAGAGAGAGAGAAAAAAGAAAAACCTCTGCCCTAGACTGCCTGATTAGAAAGAGAGTCCAGAGCATGGTAATCGATCATCCATTCAAACTCCAAGAGCCAGAGCATGTCCAGAATGCTGTACCCAGCTCTGAGTTTCACATTTGAAATGGTAAAATGAAAGAATGCATCCCATTTTTTTTTTAAAAAAGTGACTGGCCTAGAAGAGAGAAGACTTGAGAAAATTTGATGGCTCTGCTTAGATATCTGCAAGCTGGTTACGTGAAAAGGGAGGCAGACATCTTCTTAGTTGTACCAGGGATGAAATCTAGACAAAGGGCTCAAGTACCAAGAAGGCTTATTTTCTCTGAACGTAGAAAAGGATTTCCGAGCACTAAGTGTAGCTTAGCAATGAGAGGCTGATTTAATGGTCAAGAGCTCCCTCACCTTGGAGTTACTTGAGCAGAAGTTGACTGTCCATGTGCAGAAGGTACTTCTCTTTTGGGTGAAACCCCATACCTGGCAGCACATCATGGTCACCTGGGGAAGCTTAGAAAAAACACAGATGGCCTAGGCCCCGCCCTCGCCCTCCCGATGGCCCGGGCCCCGCCCTCACCCTCCCGAGTCAGAGTTTAGAGGAACGAGACCCAGAAAGTTTTATTTTGTAAATGTTTCTTGGGGTGATTATGATGCATACCTTTTTGGACCAACTGATCTGGACTGCCTCTGACAAACGTAAGATTTCACGATTCTCTGGTTTATATTTCACATGCTGGTTACAATTCTTGTTTCTTCATTCTACAAGCGATAAGTAATTACCTCTTTTGAGTCTGGTTGTGCACACAGGGGACGTGCAGTCTTGGCGAAGGAGCCAGGCACGTGGAACAAGGGAACCAGGTCCTTCCAGATGTGCGGCCAGGGGAACCAGGTCCTATCCAGATGTGTGGCCAGGTCCAGTGCAGGCGCAGAGTAAGGCTGGCCTGTTCTGCCTTAGAGGCTGTGGGCAGTTAATGTCTATGCAGACCAGCCGACCCTTGAGCTAAGATATTCAGTGAGAAGAAGGAGAATGGATCAGAGGAGAGCCATGAAGGAGGGAGTTCACACTGAGTTACTGACAGCATCAATATATATGTATTTTCACACTGAGCCCTGATGGCATAGTGGTTAAAGCGTTTGGCTGATAACCAAAAGGTCAGCAGTTCAAACCCACCAGTGGCTCCTCAGGAGAAGGATGTGGCAGGCTGCTTCTAAAAAGATTTACAGCCTTGGAAACCCTATGGGGCAGTTCTGCTGTGTTCTGTGGCGTTGCTGTGAGTGGGAATTGACGGCAGTGGGTTTTAACAGTAATATGAGATGGGAAACACAGGTTGGTGCGTGTAAATTGGGATGGTTAAGGCCTGAATTTGAAGTGAGACTCACTACCTAAGGTTGATGTCTAGCTGTTCGTGGATCTTACTGAGCCTTATTTTCCTTATGTGGGCGAGGAGGATAAATGTGGATGATAAACGAAGATTAGAGCTGTCAAGGATTTCATTTTACCTGAATCAACAATCAACACCCATGGAAGCAGCAGTCATAAAATCAAACAACGTATTGCATCAAGCAAATCTATGCAAAAGACCTCTTTTGTCAGTGTGATGACCAAGGTGCACTTGATCCTAGCCACTGTCTTTACAAACACCTCATGCATGCAAAAGCTGGACAATGAAAAAGGAAGACAGAAGAAGAATTGACGCACTTGAGTTGTGGTGCCGGCGAAGATTATTGATTATACCGTGGACTGCAAGAGGAATGAATAAATCAGCCTTAGAAGAAATACTACCAGAATGTTCCTTAAAAGCAAGGATGGTGAGACTTTGTCTTGTTTACTCTGGACACATCATCAGGAAGGACATCATGGTTGGTAAAGTAGAGGGTCAGCTAAAAGGAGGGAAACCCTCAACGAGACGGGCTGACACAATAGCCTCAATGACGGGCTCAGACATATCAAAGACCATGGATATGGTGCAGGACAGGGCAATGTTTCATTCTTATACGTAAGGTCATGGTGAATCAGAGCCGACTTGACAGCAACTAACAACAACAACATGTGGATTAGTGTCTCCATCTCATAGGGCTGGTACATGAAGTAGATGACCCGGTGTTTGTAAAGGGCTTAGTGTACTGCCCGGCACACAGAAAAAGAAAGCTGAGCTTTTTTTTTTTTAATCAACTTTTCATTTTAGAGTAATATTAGATTTAGAGAAAAGTTGAAAAGATAATACGGGGTTTCTGTACACTCTTTACCCGTACTCCTCCCCCCATGCTGGCATCTCGCCTTACTACGTACATTTGTCAAAACTAAGAAACCAACATTGGTACAGTACTATTAAATTAACTCCAAACTTTATTCAGTGATATTTTATTGTCAGGAATGGTAAAATGCTCTGTATATATGTCTGTGTGCATGGACCTTCCCTGACACACACCATCTAAGTCTAAATCTAAGTATTCTTTGACACTAACTGCAATTTAGTACTTCTTCCTTTGACCCTGGCCACCAGAGAAAGCTGGGTCAGATCTCACAAGCTAGAGCGCACAGTCCTTCAGACTGCCAAGTCTTCCCAGGACCTCAGGTGTGGTGTGAAGCTGTGAAGCCCAGAGGTTCCCAAAACCCTAACTTAAACCCACTGCCGTCGAGTTGATTCTGACTCATGGCGATCCCATAGGGTTTCCAAGGACTGTGAAGCTTTATGGAAGCAGATTGCCGCTGGTAATTTCAAACCACCAACCTTGTGGTTAGCAGTCGAACGCATTAACCACTGAGCCACCAGGGCTCCTTCAGGGGTTCCCAGGCCTCCTCATTTCTGATCTGCTGGCTACAAATTTGGAAGTTCCCAGTAGCCCCTTTGGGCCAATAATTTGCTAGAATAACTCACAAAACTCAGGAAATCACTATATTTACTATTACAGTTTTATTATAGCCGAAAGGATACAAATAAAGAGACATATGGGGCGAGGACTGAGAGGTTCCCCAACATGGAGCTTCTGTGCCCCAAAAAGTCATGGGTCACCCTCCCAAGCATTGATGTTTTTCTCCAACCAATCAGTGAGCTTCAGTGACCAGAGTTTTTACTGGGGTTTCATTGCATAGGCATGGTTGATTAAATCATTGCCCATGTGATTGAACTCAACCTCCAGCCCTCCTCTCCTGAGGTCCAGCTGATATGTGGTGGATCTTTCTGGCACGGCCAGCCCCCACCCAAGTCACTCATTAGCATAACAAAGATTCCAGTCGCTTCGGAAATTACAAGACATCTCTGTCAGAAACCAGGGACAAAGTCCACATTCTTTGGGTGAAGTTAATTGTACGCCCCAGAAATAAGTTAAAGATTACTCTGTTGACTCTTATACTAGTGATCCATCACCCTTTTCCCAGCCCTACATTAGGTCACAACCTACTTCCATCAACAGTGGGAAATTTTCCTAAATGGTTGGAATGAACCCTGCTTCAGTAAACACACCTGTCCGTGGGCAAATGTTGCGTTCTCCTCAGTAGACACACCTGAAAAGAAGATGGCAGCCTAAGGTCTGTTTCATACTGGCAAAGGCCAAATTACGCTGGTTCTTCAAAAAAACAAAGGAAACGGGTTTGGTGACTTCTGAAAACAGGAAGAAACCTTTTCCTTTTGAAAGCAAGGACAGCTTACTGAGGTGTTCAAATGTGGTTGGAGGAAGCCGTTTCCAACTTTTGGCATTTACCAAGAGTCCCAAATCACAGCCTGAAATGATTGGCAGTTCCGCTCCCCAGAGATGGATTGAAGGCCTGCTTTGGTAGAGTGCCTTCACGGATTCTGTGGTGTTCAAAACATAGCCAGCCTGCCGGTAGTGAGCTGGGATCCAGCGAACAGTGAGGGCACTGGGAATAGGCTCCCTTGGAGCACACACAGTTGTCAAAAAGGGTCAGCTGCATTTTTTAGAAAAAACTTGGAGCAGAGGCCACTTGGAAAGCAATGCAGAAGCCTAGACAGGAGGCCTAGAAAGACTGTATCTTAGTTACCCAGTGCTGCTGTAACAAAGATACCACAAGTGGGTGGCCTTAAAGAACTGGAGTTTATTTCCTCACAGTTCAGGAGGCAGAAGTCTGCATTCAGGGTGTTGCTCTAGGGGGAGGTCCTTCCTTGTCTCTTTCAGCTTCTGGTGGCTGCTAGCAGTCCCTGGTGCTCCTGGGCTTATAGATACCCTGGCCTCTGTCCTCAGGTGGTGGCTTCCCCCAGGTGTCTGTCTCTGTCTCCACTGTCCTTTAGGACACACCATTCAAAAGGGATGAAGGTTCAGGACCCATCCTACTCCATGTGACCTTATTAACATAAAGGAAACATGACATAAATAACAACTCTATTTCCAAACACAGGTACAGGGGTTAGGACATATATCCGGGGGCGGGGGGGAGGACACATTCAGTCCTTAACAAACTAGGTGCCAGGTTATCCTAGAGAGGACAGGTCATAGCACTGTTAGATTATTCAATAGGCGAGGTAAGCATGGTGCTTATCATCTGTAGTGAACAATTTTTTCACCACATCAAAGATTCTGCTTCTGTGTATAGCTGGCATCTGTCTGTCTCCCAACCCCACAGCACCTTCCTACAGAATGAAAGCCTCTTTTCGAATTTACAATCCCTGACAGGGGAGATGACCCAGGAAGCAAACTAAGCATGAGCTTACTTGTGCTTATTTACTAATCTGTAGTGAACAATTTTATGTCAAAGATGTAGTGAAACCCATGTGAAATTGTTCACTGCAGATGACCTAGTAAGGAAGGTAAACACCATGCTTACCTTGCCGACTAGATAAGCTGCCCCTAAGTCACAGTTTAAGGACAAAGGAGTAGGGCAGGGAAAGTAGGACACCTGAAGTTTGGGGCCTGGTAACTGGAAGGATGGTCGTTAAATTAAGAAAGAAAGAACCAAGTGAAATGAAAGTAAAGTGAGCTTGCTTTGGGGCATAATAATTTTGAGGGGTCATCAGTGAATTTCTACCAAAAAAAAAAAAAACCTATTGTCATTGAGTTGGTTCTGACTCATAGCAACCCTATAGGACAGAGTAGAACTGTCCCATAGGGTTTCCAAGGAACGGCTGGTAGATTTGAACTGCCAACCTTTTGGTTAGCAGCCAAGCTGTTAACCACTGCACCACTACAGGCAGTTAGAAACGTGAGACCCAGGCTTGAGAATGAAATCAGGCACAGGGTTGTGGATTGGGAAGTTATCCACAAGAACAATTTAATCTTCAAAGAAGGGAGTGTTGAAAGAAAAGAGCCAAGGACAGAAACTTGTTGAATCCACCTTTATGGCAACTTTCTTTCCATAACTAGAGATTATGGCAAGAAAGAGCCAGCAAAGGAAACTCAAGAAACCACCAGAGATTTGAAAAAAGGATGGGAACACGGAGGTAGAGGATCACAGAGGAGGGAGAACGTGTCGTGGAAGCTAACTCGTAGGAGGGCAATGGTGAATTGATGAAGTAATTTTTGGTGCGAGGGAGCAGACGGCAGATGCAGAGTTCTGCAGGGATGAGAGATGAGAGGAGGGAGGCAGGGAGGGGTTGGAGGTCCTTCCGAGAGTGGAGAGAAGGTTCTTCGAGGCATATGACGCTCTTGCAGGTTGTAATCAGAAATTTCGCAGGTGGAGCATGTCTCAGGGCTCTCTAGGGAAATAGAATTGGTAAGAGACAGTTTGCACTTGACTGCTAATGTAAAGGTTGATGATTCAAACTCACCCAGCGGTGCCATGGAAGAAAAGCTTGGTGATCTGTTTCCATAAAGATCACAGCCAAGAAAACCCAATGGAGCAGTTCTGCTCTAACACATGGTTTCCATGAGTTGGAATCAACTCAACGGCAACAGGTTTGGTTTTATGTATACTTAAGTGTGTGTGCGTGCGTGCGTGTGTGTGTGTGTGTATAGAAGGAGAAAAGGACAAAGAGAGATTGACTGACTGGTTTTAAGCACTTGGCTCACACAGTTGTGAAGGTTGGCAAGTCCAAAATCTGTAGGTCAGGTGAAAGGAACAGTGGGGAGTGAGGCAGTTCTGGCAAAATGTCTGTATAGTCTAGAGGCAGAGCACACCCTAGAAAAAGCTCCTTTTTTGTTCTTAAGGCCTTCAACTGATGGGATGAGCCCCACCCACATTATGGAAAGTAGTCTGCTTTACTTAAGGCCCACTGATTCAATCACACATCACTGTTTCATAACAGAGTCTAGAGTAGTGTTTGACCAAACAAGTAGACACCATAGCCTAGACACGTTGGCACATAGCATTAACCGTCATCACGGAGCAGCTCTGTCAACCTGTGGTGCACTAGTGGCTGAAGTGGGGTGAAGATGGCCGAGTCGGTCAGGCTGTTGTTTTTGTTTCATTTCCCAAAAAACGGGGAACATTTTTACAGTAGCAACGGTGAGCAGTACCAGTGCCAGTTCTGTCACATTGATTCTGACTCAAATGAGTCAAATGTTGTTCTCATTTTACCAGCCCTTTGAAGCCCAAAGCCTTTGTGCTGGGTATTGTTAAAAGAAAATCGTAGGGAATCTAGCGCCGTTTTCACACGAGAAGCTTCAGGGCCATGGGTCTTGCACATGCCGGCCGACGGCGTCTATACAGCCACTGCGTTCTGGGCGCTGCTGATGGCCTTGGCCGGATTCATTCGTCTGATCGCAGAGCGCTGTAGGAGGCAGGTGGGTTTGCCGACGGAATCGCGCCGTGCTGATGCAGGGAGGCCTTGATGAGCTAAATTCGCTCGGGTCTCAGTTTAAAGGGAAATCACACCGACCCTGAGCAGAGAGCTCAGCTCCTACGTTACTGATTCCGAATGCTGTCTGGGGGTCTCTTTCCTTTCCAAGTGCGTTTTCATTTCTGAACGCAGACCTCACAGTGCTTACGTTTTATCATGTTCCTCATTCTTGGAGGCCTTCTTCACCTTCCATCCTTGTTTCACTTTATTGCTTAACGGCTCTGGCAGGGGGTTGGGATTTTTTTTTTAATAAACAGATGCAGAAGTGAAAACAGATTTTTTTTTTTTTTGACTTTTTGTGAGGGAGCTAGTAAGACAGTGTGGTGGGCGGTGATTCTAATTTGTTAGCTACTGTAGCTTTTTTCCTGAGATTAAATTTTTTGAGGTTAAAACTCCTTGTCTTCTCTGGCCTGTGTTCGCATTTAGAATTATTACGGGGAATTTGTTGGAAAGGACACTCTTGTCCTCAGCTTACACCTGTAGCCTTGTAAGAAGTTTGGGCAGAGTCACTGCTCTTTTCACTGGCCCTGGGGGACTCCCTGCAGTGGTCACCACCAGAGGCCCCTTTCTCCCTGTAAACCTTAAATCAGTTGCAACACCCCCCACCCCCCGCGCCCCTTCACCCCACCCTCAGCTTTGAGAATCAGCACCACCACGCATGACCTCTGGGACATCAGCAAGGGTCCACGAGACCCTTGGTATCGTACTTCCAAAAGGTTACCAATGGCTACCGATGGCTTCAACACAGTGAAGTACGGGCTGGCTTTGTTCACGAAGGTATTTCATACAGAATGAAAGCTTTGGTTCCCAAAAGTTGAAATTTCTGAACTATTGTTTAAGTTCAAAATAGATCTGGGGTGGGGGAAGGGAACCAAACCCGTCGCTGTCAAGTCCATTCCAACTTGTAGCAATCCTATAGGACAGAGTAGAACCGCTTCATTCGATTTCCAAGGAGTGGATTCGAACTGCCGACTTTTGGTTTGCAGCCAGGCACTTAACCACTGCACCACCAGAGCTCCAAGATCTTGAAAAGCTGTGGTAAAGGTTAACTGCAGAGAGTCCCTCTCGTTAATTAATGGAGTAAGAATTACTGTCCCACATACTTTGCTAAAGATCGAATAACCCTTACCAGATGTGATACAGTGTGGAGACTCCCGGTTGTACCATAGTGTGGTATTTACTAGGGGATATTGAAAACTTTTTTATTTCTTTTATGTTCTTTTCCATGGAACATTCTTGTATCCCACTCCCTCCCGGGCTTTAAATGTCCCCAGCTTTACAAAAAAAAAAAAAAAAATGAACTAGCCTTTGAGTTGCCATAGGACAAGGTAGAACTGCCCCATGAGATTTCCAAGGAGCGGCTGTGGATTCAAACTGCCAATCTTCTGGTTAGCAGCCGAGCTCTTAACCATGTATGCCACTAGGGCTGCCTAGAAGGATTAGGCCTGACATTTAGAGGAAGAGATCTCCAAGAACCAGCTTCTTTCCCCTTCTGTTGCAGCGTGATCTGCAGTAGTCACTGTCTGCTTACTTGAGCTGTTCACACCATTCATAGCAAAGCACAGCATGCGAGACTTGCGGGGCGGGGGGGTGGGTAGGGACCAGGATGTGGGGTGCTCCTTGCCTTTACTCCTCAACTGTACACTTGATTATTTGGTAGAGGGAGTCAGCTCTGCACTTCAGAGTCTTCAGAGGGGGCCTTTGTGTTTATACTCTCAGTTTTAGACCTTGCAGTGAAGTAAAGAAAAATGGACTTTGGAGGCTGACCTTAGTTCAGATCTTAGTTGCACCCCCATTTACCACTGTGCAACCTTGGTGACGTCACTTTCTGTATTTGTAAAATGGAGAGGATGATGTCTTGCCTGTGAGGGATGAAGGAGGTGAGTTTGTAACTACCCCACACTGTGCTTGGCTCAGTAAACGTTAAGTACTTTCTTTACCCTCTGCCCTTCCCTCCCCAGCTCTGGAGAGTCCAGTCAGAGGTGTGCAATCTTTATGCTGCCTCACAATTTTATTAGGTCTTTGTTCACAGCAGGTGGAAGAGTACCTCTGGAAAATACCATGTTGGAATAGCTTGAAAATAATTCCCACTTCAGCCACGATATTAAATTTAATGAAAATCCACTGGGCACTGTGCATCTCTGAGCCTTGGGAAGGAAAAAGAGGGTTTTTTCTTTTCCTTCTCCCTTCATCATTCTTCTCCCTTCTTCACCCATCTGCAAAGGGTTTGAAAACCAATCTTGATATTGGGATCATAACCACCAAAGACTGGTCAGAACTTGGCAACCTGAACCAAATCAAGTCAATTGCCTACTCAGGCAGAAAAAGTATCAACACTTTCCAGAGGACTTAAACAAGACTCAGTCACATGATGTTCAGAAGGTCCAGGATATGATCCACAACTATTCCATACCAAAAAAAATCAGGAAAATCTCAACTTGCATGGGAGAAGAAAATCAGCATATACTTATGCAGAGATGATACAGATATTGGACTTAGGAAACTGATTTTTAAGCAACTATAATAAAAATGCTCAAAGAAGTAAGGGTGAACACTCTTGAAACCAATGGAAAGATAGAAAGTCTCAGCAAAGAGATAGGATGGATATATAAAGAAGAACCAAGTCGAGATTTTAGACCAAAAAAATACAATAACAAAAAAAACAACTCACTAGATGACTTGAAATATGGAGGAGGCAGAAGAGTCAGTGACTTGAACATAGATCAATAGAAATTATCCATAAAATATGGTTGAAAACAAAAATTACAATATTGTCTGATGAGGTTTTCCATGTATGTATATACATACGGAAACCCTGGTGGCGTAGTGGTTAAGTGCTATGGCTGCTAACCAAAGAGTTGGCAGTTTGAATCAGCCAGGCAGTCCTTGGAAATGCTATGGGCTGTTCTACTCTGTCCTATAGGGTCGCTATGAGTCGGAATCGACTCAACAGCAGTGGGTTGGTTTTTTTTTTTTTTTTTTGGCATATACATTAGATAACTACAGCATAAAGAAAGGAAAGAGATGTATTTGATGGTGAAATTTCTACATTATACCTGAAGTAGTAAAATACTGATTCTAAGTAGACTATGAAAATTTAAATATGTGTATTATAATGCCTAAATCAACCATTGAAAAAACTATACAAAATTAGTTTTTAAAGTTATAATAAATTAAAATGGAAAAATAAAAACAGTTCAGATAATCCAAAAGAAGGCAGATCAAATGTAGAAATGAGAGATAGAAACAGAAAGCAAATAATAAAATGGCAGAGTAGAGCTGTGCTCCAGAAGGTTTTCAGTGGCTGATTTTTCAGAAGTAGATTGCCAGGCCTTTCTTCCAACCACCTATTAGAATGGCTAAAATAAAAAGAACACAGCAATACCAGGTGCTAGAGAGGCTGTGGAGCAACGGGAACGCTCATATGTTGCTGGTGGTTACGTGAACTATGCAGAATGATGCATCCACCCTGGAAAAGTTGGGCAGTTTCTTGTAAAGCTAAATGTATACTCACCCGATGACCCGCCAACCTACTTCTAGGAATTTACTCTGTAGAAATGAAAAGTTATGTTCATACAAAAACCTTCCTATGAATGTTTAAAGCACCTCTACTCATAATCGCCAAAATTTAGAACTGTCAGTGGGTGGATGGATAAACTGTGGTTTATCCATATGATAGAACAGTAAGTAAAAGAAAAAATGATGAACTATGGAGACACACAGTAACTTAGATGAATCTCAAATGCATTCTATTAAATGAAAGCAGCCGCTCTCAAAGGTTATTTACTGTATAATTCTATTCATATGATATCATAGAAAGAGAGAGCCATAGGAACAGAGATTAGTGATGCCAGAGGTGGGGGTGGGCGGAGAGTGTGACTACAAAGGGGTGTAAACGAATGGTTCCTTCATAAGGATCAGCACAAAGCTGGCTCCTACGAGGCAGAGGTTAAACGCTTCCCAAATGTCGGACTTGTCCAAGCTGCTGCCCCGCTCCATCATCTTTGACATCACCTACTCCTTCTCCCCTCCTCACTCTCCCTCCAGATTAAAGGTTCCCTAATTCAATGGAATGTCTCACAGAACTCATGAACCATGTAAAAAAAAAGTGGCTTACGAGGTTGTGGAGACTGGCAAGTCCCAAATTCGTGAGTCAGGCATACACTTACTTCTCCCTGGCCCTCAGTCTCTGCCCAAAGGCACTCAGCTTTCTCGCTCTATGGGCTGGGAAGCCCACTGCACTGTCTCCTGAGGGTCTCTCCTTTGGTGGTAGTGGGCTCTCCTCCGGAATTGGCTCTCTTTTAAGGTGAAACCGACCAATGTCCTCTGTGGGCCACAGTTATCTTATTTGCATAGCCCCACCCAATCACCAGAAACCCTGGTGGCGTAGTGGTTAAGAGCTGTGTCTGCTAAACAAAGGGTCAGCAGGCAGTTTGAATTTATCAGGCGCTGCTTGGAAACTCTATGGGGCAGTTCGACTCTGTCCTATAGGGTCACTATGAGTTGAGATTGACTCGATGGCAGTGGGTTTGGTTTTCTTACCCAATCAACTGGATGGGAGTCATAAGACCATGGCTAGAAAGGCCACACACAAAAGTAATTAATCACACCACAGGGTAACACTAGGAAGTTGTTTTTTATTTTAGAACTTTTCTGTATGCTACTAATTTTGGTGGATACATGGATCTCTACGTGTGTTCTATACATGTGCTAAAACTCACAGGATCGTATACAAAATAAAGTCAATTTTACTGTATGTTAATTTAGAAAATAAAATAACTGTAAGATGCCAGCATAAAGGAGTTTTTGGGGTGATGGAACTATCCTGTAGTCTGATTTGGGGATTGGTTACAGGAATCTATACTTGTGTTAAAATTCATAAAACTCTGTCCCTCCCCAAAGTCAAGTTTATTGTATGATAATTTTTTAAATGAAATAAAACTGCTAAATCAATCAGTCAGCCACTGGCACCTCCCAGCCCCACTAATAAGGTAGACGTGAAGATTAAATGAGGCATACCTATAAAGCGCTTAGCACAGTTTCTAGGACGAGGCAGCTCTCACACATAGTAGCTAAAAACCCTCCCCACCAAAACTGTGCAGCTGCCCTCCTGGCCCTAGATCTTGTCCCGCACGGAGAGATAAAACCCTTCCTTATACATAGTATCAGCCAACGGAAGAGACCAGGTTTTCTGCATTTGTTTTTGTTCACCAGGAAAGCTGCAAGCTCAGTGCAAATCCTTATGTCAGAAAAATTGGCCAGGATCTCCTTTCATTTGTTCAGCAAATAAACTGCATCCCTACTATGTGTTGAGGGGGCAGCAATGGTTCAGTGGTAGAATTCTTGCCTTCTACGTGGGAGACTCAGGTTCAATTCCTGGCCAGTGCACTTCATGGGCAGCCACCACCCATCCTTAATGGAAGCTTGCGTGTTACTTGGTTGCTTGACAGGTTTCAGGGAGCCTCCAGACTAAGAGACTAGGAAGAACGGTCTGGTAATCTCCAAAAATCAGCCAGTGAAAACCCTAGGGGTTACAACAGTCCGATCCCATGGTGCACGGATTTGCCATGCGTTCAGGGCCAATTCAACAGCAGCTAACAACAAAAGCTATGTATGGAGCAGTCTTCTCAGTGTCCAGTCAATAAGACAGGCAGCAATTCCTGCTCTCCTAGGGCTTACATTCTAGTTAGACCTTCTGTCTGCTCTGCGGAGGCAAGGAGGCTGCCGGAAACAGAGACAGAGTTAAAAGGGGAGTCCCTTGAAGAGGGAGGGCAGTGGGGAGTTTGAGGGCCCTGTTCTATTTTTTCTCAGGACGTCAGTGGGTATGTGACATCTTACCCAGAACAGAAATCATGGTAGATATTCTGTTGTTGTTAGGGGCTCAGCAACCCCAAGTGACACAGTAGAACTGTCCCTAGGGTTTCCTAGGCTGTAATCAGATTGCAAGGTCTTTCTTCCCAGGGAGTCACTGGTTGGGTTCAAGCCACCAACTTTCAGTTAGCAGCCGAGCACTTAAACCATGGCACCACCAGGTTATTATAGAGATGATTTTCTTTTTAATTATGTCTTTAAGATCAGCAGTATGCGTACAGTATAGCATCTTGCATTTCTACTGCACCTTTTAAAGTATTCTTCCTTAATTGTGCAGTTGACAGTTAAAGCCGCCTTGTTGAGTTATCGTCACCGTTCCCTCCATGGAAATTGAGGCTCTGAAACGGCAAGTGCCTTGCCGGAAGTTGTTCTATTTGAGGTTACGTAGATCTACGCCCCATTTCTTCCCTTCCCTGGAGCCTAGGAACCAGGGCAGGCGGGGGAACTGCCAAGTGTCCATGTTCTTTGGTTCTCTCCATTCGTTATCGCTGCAGGGAAGACACTGTTCCATGTCTGTGCCATCCAGGGTAGTAGTAACTAGCCACTTGTCACTGGGTCGTGCTGTGGTGGCTCTCGTGTTGCTGCGATGCTGGAAGCTGTGGCACTGGTATTTCAAATACCAGCAGGGTCACCCGTGGTGGACAGGTTTCAGCAGAGCTTCCAGACTAGGAAGGAAGACAGACCCGGTGATTACCTTCCAAAATTTAATCAGTGAAAACCCTGTGGATCACAACAGAACATTGTCAGCTACAGGCTGGAATTTGAGCCCCATAGGTCTGAAGGCACTCAAAAAACACGGTGGCCGCAACAATGGATTTGAGCATACCAATGATCGCAAAGACAGTCCAGGACGGGGCAACGTTTTGTTGTCTTGTGTGTGGGGTCACCATGAGTCAGAGCTGACTTGATGACAGCTAACAACAAATAACCGCCATGTGTGACTCGAGTAACAGAGGAGCTGAATTTTTACATTTTATTCAGTTTTAAGTAATAGAATTTACGTATCCACGCACGGAAACTGTATTGCACAGCACAGTTCTAGAAGCACAGAAGGGAAGGAACTCTGCCGTGGAGAGAAGCAGGTGGGTACAGTTTTCCCCCAGCCATCGTGTCCTCCACCGTCCACTCTCTGAGAACTCGGGAGTCGCTGAAGTCGTTGTCTTCTGAAAGCCTGAGGCCGCTGCAGTGCTCCGAGCCCTCCACTCCTGGCTTCAGCCACATCGGCTCTGCTGCTCTCCAGTAAAAGCTTCTGTTTGAGAAAGGTTTTTGCTCGTTTTAAAAACAAAGCACAAATAGGGATTAAAAACCATTGCTTTAAAACAAAACACAGCAAAATACATTAGAGTTCAGGCAGTGCGGGCTTCTTCCCAGAAAAACATCTTGGAAAAAAACAAAATGGAAATTGGAAGGAAGGTTAAGACAAGATACGCGTTGTGGATGCACCGTGAGGGAAAATCTCATGTGTTTGCTGGTAGGTGGGTGGCTGGGTAGGATTTTGAAGTCAAGAAAGACCCTTCAAAGTCACTGTGATTTCTCTGGGTTATAGTCTGCCCTGGGCAGACTTCATTGTCCAGCCAGGGTTTACAGGGACGATGGTTGTTGATGATTGTTTCCTTTGAAAGCGTGAGTAAAAGAAATAATTGCATGTTCTCAAGCATAGCTGGAAACTAATCTTTTCTTGGATTTTCTGTCTGATTCCTGCCTATAAAGCCCGCTGTGCAAGCTGCTTTCCTTAGAAAAATGAAAAGACTTTCCAATTACGTGAATTGTAGCTGAGTGTCAGTTAGAAAGCACTTGAGAGAGCGCCCTCTCCAGGTCACTGCAGAGTGTGAAATGGCTTGTCTTTTCTGCTGCATTTTAGCCCACGCCCCTTTAACAACAGGGCTGAACTCGGATGACGACTTCAGCTCTCATCTGAGTGCTATCAAACCTGCCCTTGAGTGGCGTGTAACTTTTGCTCCCTCTTATTAAACCGGCCCTGATATAAACCTCAGAAGAAAAGCAATAGCTTTAAGCAACCTAATAGTGTAATTGACGGACACTAGAGTGGCTTAAGGAGCCCTGGTAGCTCAGTGGTTAAGAGCTGGGCTGCTAACCAAAAGGTCAGCAGTTCGAATCCACCAGCCACTGCCTGGAAACCCTATGAGGCAGTTCTACTCTGTGCTGTAGAGTCTCTATGAGTCAGAATCAACTCAACAGCAATGGGCTTGGTTTTGGTTTTAGTGGCTTAAAACCCAAGGCATCTGTGTTCTGCTGGTGGTGATGGACAGGATGTATAAGCTACCCATATGCTGGTGAGATGCAACAGTTAAGTGTTTGACTGCTAACCCAAACGTTGGCGGTTCGAACCCACTAGCTGCTCTGTGGAAGAAAGACCTGGTAATCTGTTCCCGTAAAGATTACAGCCTAGAAAACCCTGTGGGGCAGTTTTACTCTGTCACATGGGGTTGCTGTGAGTCGAAATCAACTCCACAGTACCTGACAACAACAATGCTGTCAGAGAGAAACACCGAGTGTCCCCCACCATTTAGGGTGCAGTGGGCACAAACGTCTTCTCAAGATGTGTGGATGTGAATCGGTGCCACAATGAGTAGGATTTTCTTCTCCGTGGGTTTCAAGATACAGAAATCATATGTATTACATGATCCCCTGGCTAATGCATTTCCTTTTTAACCCAGCCATCTTCCCCGCCCTGAATATTGATGTAGGATTTGTCTCTACCCACGTGCTTATTTGCACATTATCCTCTTACTCACATAGACACACAAACCCCCCAAAACTAAACCCATCGCCATCCAGTCGATTCTGACTCGTGGCGACCCTACGCAACAGAGTAAAACTCCCCTGCAGGGTTTCCAAGGAGCGGCCAGTGGATCCAAACCGTCGACCTTTTGGTTAGCAGCCAAGCTCTTAACCACTGCACCACCAGGCGTCTAGTAGACACGCAAACACACATAATTACATACTTTTTTTTATTATTTAGAATCATATGAACCCCAGGGAATAGTGATGATGTCGTTGTTGTTGTTCGGTATCGAGTTGATTCTGACTCATAGCAACCGCATGTGATAGAGTAGAACTGCCCCATAGGGTTTCCTAGGCTGTAACCTTTACAGGAGCACACTGCCAGGTATTTCTCCCACGGAGCTGTTGGATGGGTTTGAACTGCCAGCCTTTTGGTTAGCAGTCAAGTGCTCAACCATCGTGACACCAGGGCTCCTTAATAAGTATAAGGACATGAAATTTGTTTTGCAAATGAGAACTCTGAGGCTTCAAAAGTTAACTACAGTGAAACCTGTGAGAGCCAGAACTCTATGAGAATGCCTTGTGTTTTCCTGGTCTCAAGAGTTTTCCGCCTTTGACAGGGTGAAGTCTTACCACTTTTCTGTGACTCTACACTACTGGAAAATACTTGTGTTTTCCTTCTCTGACTGGTTTCTGCCTTACACAGGTTCCGGCTTTTGCAGGTTTTACTGTATATGGTCTCAGGGTGAAAGAGCCAGATAGGCCCTCTCACCCCAGGCTGTGTAGTTTGCTTTTGTGTTTTAATCTTAATGAAATAAGTCTTCGCTTTGTCGGGAGGAGAAGGCTGAGAGTTTAATACACTTGGACTTCCTCTGGGCAACGTGCAAAGCCCAGGGGGTTATCGCTGCCTAACTTTCCCTGTAACGAATCTTCTCAGACACTGCAGCAGCCGGGCGTAACCTACTGCTGTCTAGAAATACTCTCCCCCAGAGGGGGACCATATTCTAGGGCTCGTAATACTTTATGGGATCATTGGGGGGTTTTATTGCCAACGAGGTCATCAGAACACTGTGAACTGGGTTTCTTTTAGGGTTCCAGATGGATTTGACATTGACCCTGAGGTTGGGGATACGAATGGGAAGGCTAAGTGTTGGTTTATCCAAGTTGACTTTGCCCCGCCTGCAACCACAGCCTATGGAAGTGTTACCTGGCAGCCAGAGGCCAAGCCCACAGGTGCAAAGGCTCCTCTGCTTCTCCGAAGGGCAGGACTCAGGCAAACAGCATATGTCCTGTTGTGGCCTCACCTCACTGAGAAGTCATAGTTGTTCTCATCTCTTTTCCCTCCTGTCCCTCAGTCAGTCTGCTAGTGAGTTACTGACCGTTACACAAGACTTGAAAATTTATGATCGTGTGTGTGTGTGTGTGTGTGTTTTCAATTCTTCACTGAGATGATGCGTATTTGCTCCCGGGAGTAAATTAATAATGGTGCGTGAAGAATTTAGGATTGGTGTGGGGTGGGGGGGTGCTTCGTAGACTTTTCGTGGCTTTCCTAAGTGAGATTGTCAGAAGAATTTCCATCTTTACTGCCATGTGGTAATTACCCAGACTACAAATATGTGGCCCAGCCTTCCGAACGAGGACGCTTTTCTTGTGAGATTAACGTCCGGAGGATGTGTTCTGGATGAGTTGTGATTATCGTGTGTGTGTTCTTTATAATAAAATGACCTTTTAACTGTTCATAATAAAGCAAACACCTTGGATTTTAGACCTGGAAGCAGTGACACTTGGAGAAACACCAGGGCAGTGCTATGCGAGGCGGCAGAGTTCTGTGTTTGTCCCCAGGCCCACGGACTTAACACATGGTCTTCGTGTCTGGAACCTTGTCCCCCCAGGACTTGCTGGTCAACCTGGGGTGGGGAGGGGGACAGGAGCAGGGGGCAGACGGTCAGCACTCTTGTAGTAACTGCACATACAGGCCTGTAGCCTGTGTGCACACGTCACCTCCAGCCAACGACCCCTGAGCTGTATTGATACTGCTGTCTTCCTCACTACACAAGGGACCGATGCTCCCACCCCAGAATGGCTTCTAAAATGAAACTAAAGATGCTGAATACTTAGAGAAACAGATAGGGCTCTGATAGCCAGCAGACGGAGGGAAGACTGTCCCTGGAGTTTGGGGTTTTGACATCAGTAGTTTCTTTAAATAAATGCTTGGCAGGAGAATAAAGGCAGAGCAGTGAGTGGAGTTTGGTTTCCACTGCCACTCCCTGCTCCCTCCACCCCAGCAGCTTAGTTTGTCCTGGCCAAGGCTGTTGCCCCTGAGAGGATGGAAGTGGTTATTAATAACAGAAGCTGGAGCTGTCCCCCGTTTCTTCCCTTGCCTACCCAATCCAGAATGTTTTCGATTAAATGTCTATATCATTTGAACTAAAGACCTTTCTATGCGTTATCAAATGGCTTGCCCAATTGAAAATTTGGGGGTCAGTTATTTAAGTTCCAGGTAATAGCTGTTGTTGTTGGGTGCTGTCGAGTCAATTCTGACTCATAGCGACCTCTGGCGACACAGTAGAACTGCCTCATGGGGTTTTCTAGGCTGTAACCTTTACGGAAGCAGATCAAGTCTTTCTCCTGCGGAGCTGCTGGGTGGGTTCAAACCACCATCCTATAGGTTGGCAGCCACATGCTTAACCATTGTACCACCAGGGCTCCTTGATAATGTTCGTGTTGCTGTTGTCGTTTGCCATCGGGTGGATTCGGACTCATCGCGAGTCCAGTGACAGAGTAGAACTTCCCCATGAGGTTTCCAAGGCTGTAATCTTTATGGGAGCAGATCACTAGGTCTTTCTTACATGGAGCTGCTGGCGGGTTCAAACTACTGGCCTTTAGGTTGGCAGCGAAGCACTCAGCTGTTATGCCACCGGGGCTCCTAGATAATAGGTAAAAGCAAAGCCCGCTGCCGTCGAGTTGATTCCAACTCATAGGGACCGCACTGGGTTTCCAAGGCTAGAAATCTCTACAGAAGCAGACTGCTGCATCTTTCTCCTGCGAAGTGCTGGTGGTCAGTTAGCAGCTGATCACTTTAACCACTGTGCCACCAGGGCTCCTTAGATAATAGCTGCTTACCCACAAATCAGCCTTATATCACCTCCTTTTATTGACCTGTGGTATTTAGCTCAAATCAGGCCACTGTGTCTCAGTAGCTGGGTCTTCCTTTGAAGTGAAGATCTGCTTCGTTCAGGCATGCAAGGACAGTGGGGAGAGGAGAAAACTTTCTAGCTCTGAAAAGAGCCTTGTGTAGTGTTGACAGTGTCATGGGGTGGCTGGTTCTAAATGGCAGAACACATCCTTTTCAGTCTTGAGTTCTCGATTACCTTAATTCACTTTCTGCTCCAGGTGTGTCCTTGGAAGACCGGAAAACCAAACCTGTTGCCATGAGGTCGATTCCAACTCATAGTGACCCTATAGGACAGAGTAGAACTATCCCCATAGGACTTCCAAGGAGCAGCTGGTGGATTTGAACTGCCAGACTTTTGGTTAGCAGCCAAACTCTTAACCACTGTAACACCAGGGTCCGTCCTTGGAAAAGCAACCTGTAAATTTCCTACCAAACCCAGTCACATATTCCATCACGGTGACTCCAGCTCATGGTGACCCCCTACGTGTCAGAGGAGAACTTCGCTCCATAGGGTTTTCAGTGGCTTTGATCTTTCAGAAGTAGATCGGCAGTCTTTTCTTTCGAGGTGCTCTGGATGGGCTCCAACATTTTGGTTAGCAGCTGAGCATGTTAACCTTTGCACCACCCAAGAGCTCCATGTCACACATGAGGGTCAGCAAAATATCCAGCTGATAAACTAACTGCTTAATAGTGATTTGGTCAGTAACCATTTGCCAACAATCCAGAGATACCTCAACCTGCAGTGATGGAATAATACATAGTAATTAGCAGTGGGCAGAGGAGGGTGTGCGTGGGTACAGGTCAGGTGCTTGAGCATTCCCCAGGCACCCCATTTGGGGGAGAATTTGATCAGAGGGATGAGGGGAGGGACAGGTGGAGGATAACCAAGGTTTCTAGCTTGGGAGACCGGATGGAAGAGTTACATCGTTAAGAAAGAAAATGTAGGAAGAGCATTGTTGTGTTTTGGGTTTTTTTTTTTTTTTTTTTTTGGTGGGGGGGTGGTGGTTATTGTGTTTTAGATGAAAATTTACCCAGGAAATTAGATTGCCATTCAACAATTCATACATAATTGTTCCCTGACATTGGTTATAATTCTGCAATCTATTGGTACTCTCCCCATTTCCACCCTGCCTGCCCCATTTCCATCCATCAAGTTTCCCTGCCCCTCCTTGCCTTCTCATCTTTGCTTGTGGGTAAATGTTGAACATTTGGTCTCGTATAGTTGATAGTTGAAAGGAGCACTTTCCTCATGGGAGTTATTGTTTATTTTATAGGCCAGTCTATTATTTGGCTGAAAGGTGACCTCTGGGAGTGGCTTCGATTCCAGGTTAGAAGGGTATCTTAGGGCAGTAGTCTCAGGGGCTCTGCTACTTTCCATCAGTCCAGTAAGTCTGGTCTTCTTTATGAATTTGAGTTTCGTTCTACACTTTTCTCCCATTTTAATCAGGACCTTCTGTTGTGTCCCTGGTCAGAATGGTTGGCGGTAGTAACCAGGCACTGTCTAGTTCATCTGGTCTCAGGCTAGAAGAGACTCTGGGCCATTAGTTCTGTGGACTACTTTCTTTCTTGAGTCTTTAGTATCCTTCACTCTCCTTTGCCCCAGATGGAAAGAGACCAATGGTTGTATCTTAGATGGCTGCTTACAAGCTTTTAAGACCCTAGAAGCTAATCACCAAACTAGGACGTAGAACATTATCTTTATGAACTAAGTTACGCCAATTGACCTACTTGTCCCACAAGACTATGGTCCTGAATGTTCAAACCTAGTACATCAATCCCACGAGGTGTTTGAATATGTCTAGGGAGTATCCCTAACTGTGCCCCCATGTGCCTTATTGTATATATGAATATATATGCAGTACATGCAAACATGTATATACATGTTGTTAGGTGCTATAGAGTCGGTTCTGACTCACAGTGACCCTGTATGTACAATGAAAACACACTGGCTGGTCCTGCACCATCCTCACAGTCATTGCTATGTTTGAGCCCATTGTTGCAGCCACTGTGTCGATCCATCTTGTTGAGGGTCTTCCTCTTTTTCGCTAACCCTCCACTTTACCAAGCATGATGTCCTTCTCATCCTTGCTTCTAAGGAGCATTCTGACAGTTTTATTTCTTCTTCTGGAAGTCCATGGTATATTCAGTACTCTTTGCCGACACAGTAATTCAAAGCATCAATTCTTCTTCAGTCTTCCTTGTTCATGGTCCAGCTTTAAGATGCCTATGAGGTGATTCAGAATTAGCATGGTTTGGAACAGGTGCACCTTAGTCCTTTAAGTGACCTCTTTGCTTTTTAACACTTTAAAGAGATCTTTTGCAGCCAATTTGCCCAATGCAATATGTCATTTGAGTTCTTGACTGCTGCTTCCGTGGGCGTTGATTATGGATCCCAGTAAAATGAAACCCTTGATAATGTCAGTATTTTCTCCATTTACCATGATGCTTATTGGTCCAGTTGTGAGGATTTTTGTTTTCTTTATGTTGAAGTGTAATCCATCCTGAAGGCTGTCGTCTTTGATCTTCATCAGTAAGTGTTTAAGTCTTCTTCGATTTCGAAAGCAAGGTTGTGTCATTTGCGTAACGCAGGTTGTTAATGAGTCTTCCTCCAATCCTGATGCCACATCCTTCTTCATATAGTCCAGCTTCTCCAATTATTTGCTCAGTGTACAGATTGAATAGGTATGGTGAAAGGATACAACTCTGACACACACCTTTGCTGACTTTAAACCATGCAGTATCCCATCATTCTGTTCGAACAACTGCCTCTTGATCTATGTACAGGTTCCTCATGAGCACAATTAAATGTTCTGGAATTCCCTTCTTTGCAATGTTATCCATAACTTGTTATGATCCACACAGTCAGATGTCTTCGCATAGTCGATAAAACACAGATAAACATCTTTCTGATATTCCCTGCTTTCAGCCAGGATCCATCTGACATCAGCAGTGATATCCCTGGTTCCTCGTCCTCTTCTGAATCCAGCTTGAATTTCTGGCAGTTCCCTGTTGGTATACTGAATTGTCTTCACCAAGATTTTACTTGCATGTGATATTAATGATATTGTTCAATAATTTCCTCCTTCTGTTCGATAGCCTTTCTTTGGAGTGGGCACAGATACGGACCTCTCCCAGTTGTTGGCCAGGAGCTGTCTTCCAAATTTCTTGGCATGGATGGTAGATCCATTTGTTGAAAGATCTCAGTTAGTATTCTGTCCCTTCCTGGAGCCTTGTTTTTCTCCAGTGCCTTGAGTGCAGCTTGGACTTCTTCCTTCAGTAACTTCAGTTGCTGATCATATGCTACCTCTTGAAATGGTCGAATGTCAACCAGTTCTTTTTGGTATGGTGACCCTGTATTCCCTCCATCTTCTTTTGATGCTTCCTGCGTTATTCAGTATTTTTCCCAAAGAGTCCTTCAATATTGTAACTCGAGGCTTGAATTTTTTATTCAGTTCTTTCAACTTGAGAAATGCAGAGTATGTTCTTCTCTTTTGTTTTTCTATCTCCAGGTCTTTGCACATTTTATTATAATAATTTGCTTTCTGAAGCCACACAAATATCCCCGTATATGCACAAGCATGTACTCCCACACGCCTCCCCACACCCATATAGCATACATATCTATGTAACCACTCACATATTTTTTGCGTATTACTATTTTTTTTTTTTTTGCTGCAAAATTATGTATGTTATAGCTTTTACTGTAGTTGACCTTTATTCTTGGTACCTGTCAGTGTCTGTGTATCTTGGTCAGGTTGTGCTGACTTCCCCCGTATTGTATATTGCCTTTCTCTTCACTGGAGTTAACATGTGTCTTCTATCTAGTAAGTGACTCCCCCTCCCTTCTCCTCCCATCCTTGGTAACCATCAAAGAGCACTGCTTCCTGTGTGTTAACCTATTCTTGACTTTTTATAAAAGTGATATCATATAATACTTGTGCTTTTGTGTTTGACTTATTTCACTCAACATAAGGTTGCCTGGATTGATCCACATTTAAGATGTTTCACAGACTCATCATTATTCTTAATATCATTGTTTAATGTTCCGCTGTATATTTGTACCATAATTTGTTTATCCATTTATTTGTTGATGGGCACTCAGGTTATTGCATCTTTTTGCTGTTATGAATAATGCTGCAATGAACACAGGTGTGCATATGTCTATTTGTGTCACTGTTCTTATATATCTAGGATATATACCTAGGCGTGGGATTGCTGGATCATAAGGTATTTCTATTTCTAGCTTTTTGAGGACGTGCCATACCATTCTCCATAGTAGTTGTACTATTTTACAATCCCACCAGCGGTGTATAAGAGTTCCAGTTTCCCCACAACCTTACCAGCATTTGTTGTTTTCTTTTTTAGTGCCATTTTTTGCAGGAGTAAGATTGTATCTCTTTGTAGTTTTGATTTGCATCTAATGGCAAAAAAGGAGCCCTGGTGGTGCAGTGGTTAAAGCACTTGGCTGCTTACTGAAAGGTCGGTGGTTTGAACCTACCAGCCACGTCACTGGAGAAAGATGCAGCAGTCTGTCCCCATAAAAACTGCAGCCTCGGGAACACCAGGGGGTCACTGTGAGCCAGAATCAACTCAACAGCCATGGGTGGACTGGCTGATGATTGCGAGTATCTCTTCATGTGTTTGTTGGCCACCTGAATGTTCTCTTTGGTGAAGTGTCTGTTCATGTCCTTTGCCCTCTTTTTTGATTGAATTGTTTGTCTTATTTTTGTTGAGTTGTTGAAGTTTTCTATGTATTTTAGAGGCAGATTGTGTTTTGAAAACAAGATAATTAACTCTGGAACATTTTGAGTTTGAGAGACCTGTGGGGTCATTCATATAGAGCCCTCTGGAAGGTATAAAAAATACGGTACCTGGGTACCTAGCTACAAAGAACATTTAGGGATAGAATCGGCATCATAAATTGAAACCATGGGGAATAGATGGGAGTGCCTAGCAAGAAGTATTGAGTGAGAAGATAACCACCGATGGATTTCTGAAGGACATAGACATCTGAAAAGTGGCACGACAGGGAGGCATTGGCAAAGAAGACTGAAGAAATGACCTGAAAAGAAGTCGGAATCTGGAGAGAGTGACACTGGCCACCTGTGAGAGGTTGGTTAGAATAAAAAGTAGTATTCAATCAATGGTTTAGGTGATTAAGAGGTTAATGGTAGCGCTCCTCAGAATCATCTCTGGGAGGAAGTACCCAAAAAACCCAAACCTGTTGCCGTCAATTCCGGCTCATAGTGTTCTTATAGGACAGAGTAGAACTGCCCTATAGGGTTTCAAAGGGGGCAGCTGGTAGATTCAAACTGTGTCAGCCTTTTGGTTACCAACCAAGCTCTTAACCACTGCGCCAACGGGGCTTCAGGGGAGTAGTGAGGAGAATAAGGAGCCCCAATTGCGCATCGGTTAAGGACTCAGCAGCTAACTGAAAGGTTGGTGATTCAAACCCACTCGGTGGCTCCAGAGGAGAAAAGACCCGGCAACCTGCCCCCGTACAGATTACAGCCTAGAAAACCCTAGGCGACAGTTCTACTCTGTCACGCAAGGTCACCATGAGTCAAAATCAGCTCAACGACAACAGTGAGGAGGATGACCCCATATTTTAATAAGTTGAAGCATGAGTGGTAATTAAGGCAATAGGCCAACAAGTTCCATTTGACAACGAAGAAGCAGCGGAAGGATTGAGGAATTCTGCCGAAGGGTAAAGGAGGATGGAGGAAGTTGAAGAAAGCAGCCATGTAGAGGACTAGGCTGGAGTATAGTCGATGCTCTTCTATTTCAGAGACATGTTTATTTACCTGTTGGGCCTGCGGGCGCTCAGTCTCCTCTGTAATGTCATTTACACCGTATGCATAGTTGGAACCAGTAACATAAATAGCGTCCCGTTCGTTCTCTGGTATGTGAAACCATGAGCCAAGTAAGGAGACAGCCCCTGGCTTCTAACCGACCTGCTTTTCCCACCCCCTGGGCTTGCTAGATTAAGACTGTACATTCTCCTGCCCTCTCCCTGCATCTCCAGGTCCCTGAAGAATGTGAGTTTGAGTCCTTAGTCAGGAGGACGCTGAGCGCTCAGTGCTGCTGCAGTTGAGATGGAAATCATTCTCTCTGCGCTGGAGGGCTATTCGCTGTTGCTTCTATGGGGTGTGAATCCTGGTTTATTCCACTCTGAGCACCTCTCGCTTCTGACTTGAAGTCTGTCATTGTGTGTCATCAAGTCTATTCTGACTCATAGCAACCCTGTAGGACAGAGTAGGACTGCCCCATAGGGTTTTCTAGGCTGTAATTTTTTTTTTTTTTAAATAGTGCTTTAGATGAAGGTTTACAGAGCAAGTTAATTTCTCATTAAACAATTAATACACACATTGTTTTGTGGCATTGGTTGCCAACCCCATGACATGTCAACACTTTCCCCTTTTTGACCTTGGGTTCCCCGTTGCCAGCTTTCCTGTCCCCTCCTACCTTCTCGTCCTTGCCCCTGGGCAGGCGTACCCATTTAGTCTCACGTACATGGTTGAGCTACATTTATCATTGTTTGTTTTATGGGCTTGTCTAATATTTGGCTGAAGGGTGAACCTCAGGAGTGACTTCAGTACTGAGTTAAAAGGGTGTCCGGGGGCCATACTCCCAGGGTTTTTCCAGTCTCTGTCAGACCAGTAAGTTTGGGGGTGTGTGTGTTAGAATTTTGTTCTACATTTTTCTCCAGCTCTGTCTAGGACCCTCTATTGTGATCCCTGTCAGAGCAGTCAGTGGTGGTAGCCGGGCACCAGCTAGTTGTGCTGGACTCAATCTGGTGGAGGCTGTGATAGTTGTGGTCCATTAGTCCTTTTTTTAGTGAGTTAGTCCTTTGGAGTAGTCTTTCCCTTGTGTCTTTGGTTTTCTTTGTTCTCCCTTGTTCCAGACAGGGTGGGACCAGTGGAGTATCTTAGATGGCCACTCACAAGCTTTTAAGATCTAGGCTGTAATCTCAATGGGAGAAGATCACTGGGTCTTTTCCTGTGTTGCTGCTGGTGGGTTCAAACCTCTGACCTTTCAGTTATCAGCCAAATGCTTAACCACTGGGCCATCAGGGCTGTTTTTTATTTAATACATATAATGTGTGTGTTAGCGTCCTGGGGTTGCTTAACAAAGTACCACAAACTGGGTAGCTAAAGCAACAGACATGTATTCTCTTACAGTTCTGGAAACTAGAAATCCAAAATCAAGGTGTCAGCAGGGCCGTCTTCCTGTGAGAGTCTGGGTGGAATCCTTCCCCACCTCTTCCTAGCTTCTGGAGATGGCCTGCACTCCTTGGCATTTGTTGGCTTGTCGATGCATCATCACTCCAGTCCCTGCCTCCATGGTCACTTGGCTGTCTTCCCGGTGTTGTGTGTCTCTTTTGTTCTTTTTGTAAGCGCATCTATCATATTGGAGGAGGGCTCGCCCTAATCCAACATGACCTCATCTTAACTAATCACACCTGCGAAAACTCTGCTTCTAAAGAAGTTCACATCTGCACGTGCCAGAGGTTAGGGCTTGAACATATCTTTTTGGGAGATGCAAATCAACCTGTAATAATGTGCTCCGGCACAATGTCTGGTGCGTAGAAAGTTCTCCATAAGTATTTGCTACTCTTAACTGATGTTATTTTTCTCTCTGGTGGTTCAGCCCCTGGATTATCAGCTAAAAGCATGAGCCATAAGAAATGGCAAAGTGTCCACGGCTTTCCCACCTGCTGTGTGGCGTATCTGGGGAAGGTGCTGGTCCCTCCCCTCCGTGTCCCTCTTTGTACCTGAGACACACATCCTACCTTCTACTTCATCCATTTTCTCCATTCCCACCAGAAGGTGGCCTTCTGCACTTTCATAGTTATATTTTCCTCCTCTCATGGACTTCCCAGACAGCTCTTTGCTTCAGGGCAATGGCTCTTGGAAGCAGAAGGCTTGATTTGGGAGCTGCGAGTCTTGCTTCATCGGAGTGCTCTGTCAGGGACCCTCCACCAGGATCAGAGTTCCATTAGCCAGTTATTGCAGGGGATCTCCATGCTGTTATAATGATGCGCAAATCATCCCAGTGTGGATGGGAGAAAAAAGTTAATATAAAATGAGACCAAATTACGATGACCAGAAAGTAGCTCTTCCTTGTCTCATTCAAAGCACAGTGGAATTCTTTGGAGAATAAGTGGGGTGATTTCCAACTCTTTTCACGGGGCTAGCATTCTCTGACACCCAGAGGAGTACAAAAGACTTCCAGGGAGGGGTAACAAAAAAAAAACCCATTGCCGTTGAGTCAATCCCAGTTCATAGCGACCCTATAGGACAGAGTAGAACTGCCTCTAGGGTTTCCAAGGAGTGGCTGGTGGATTCTAACTGCTGGCTTTTTGGTTAGCAGCCAAGCTCTTAACCACTGTGCCACCGGTGCTAACAGGCAAGTAAAAAGGAAAACATAAACACTGATATTTTGCATTCCAGGGCCAAGGGGCTTTCCCAGTAACATTTTCACTGCTAATGCTTTGTGTTTCCAACTTTTTGTCTTTGCTCTCAGGGAAGGCCGCTCCAATGCCCACATCCAGGGAGATTACCAAAGAATCGGTGATGTCATGTTGAAGAACATCCAGGGCATGAAGGTGAGCTGGACCGTAACTGAGTGGAGCAGCTCAGCAGGGAACAGAAGGCTGAGCTGCTGGTACCCTTGGCTGAGACCCCTGTCTGTGGGCACGTACTGCCTGATGGGAATATTTACGTCTAAGGGCAGTGGAGAGGGATAGCCGGTTAGGTAAACTCTTCTCCTAGCCTTTTCTCCAGAATTTTATCTGGAGGCGTAAAGGGAAACCTAGTCCCTTTGGGAGAGGCACTTTCGGTACTTTTTAGCTTCAAAAGCTCTTGTGACCAAAACAACAGGTATTTTCTGTGAAAACATTGTTCAGAACTTTTTTTTTATGTAGACAAGACATTGGTTGACTGAACGTTTCACTTCCAGTCAGTTGTTTTGGCGTCTTGTAAGCATGACAGAAAGACTGAATTCAGAGATACATAAGAATCCCTGTAAATTCTGGGACTTCAAATAATGGTAGAAGGCAAATATATTTTTTACCATCCAACAATATCTGTAATGATATAAATGAGTAAAAATATATCCCAAAAAGTCAGTGAAAATTAAGCCAGAATTCCCCCCCATTTTTAAAATCTGCCCCATCTCTTATATCTGGAATTTTATTTTAATCCATTGATAATTATTTTAATATAGGATTTTTAATTCATACAGTTTATCTTTTGAATATAAAAAATGTCTATATTCATATTTTAAATCAATCTTCCTATATCCCAACTGGCCAGAGCTTCTCTTCAAGCTAATGGCCCCCTCTAAGGAAGGCAGATAGCCACCATTCAGTCCATCTGTCTCCATCCATCCATCCGTCCACCTACCAACCCATCTGTCCATCCATCCACCCATCCATCCGTCTAGTAAAAGCTGAGCACCTACTACATAAAAGACACTCGTAGAATAAATGTGACTGTTGTGGTTTGACTTTGGACTCATAGCAACCCTATAAAGCAGGGTAGAACTGCCACCGTAGGGTTTCCAAGGAACACCTGGTAGATTTGAACTGCCAACCTTTTGGTTAGCAGCTGTAGCTCTTAACCACTGTGCCACTATGGTTCCAGGGACTCCGTTTTCCTCATTAGAGGCTGCTTTTCCCATGTTTTTTTTTTTCTCAGCCCATTTTGGATTTTTACCTTTTCTCAGCTGCTCCATACAGTTTCCAAGGAATGGCTGGTAGATTCAAACTGCTGACATTTTTTTTGTTTAGCAGCCGTGCTCTTAACCACTGTGCCACCAGGAATCCATCTTTTCATATAGTGTTCTTTTTTTCTGAAATCATAAGCCTGCCCAGGGGAGGGCTCCCATCTGCCTTTGCTTCCTGCAAGGAAGCTTGTGTACCACCGTGGGCCTTTAGGGTGGAGCCCTGCAAAGCTCATCCTCCCTGCCCTCAACTGGGACAGATTTGTCCTTGTCTTGTCCCCAGACTTCTCCTGTTCACTGACCTGCTGTCTGTGGTTGTCTTCTCTGGCCTCTTTGTTGACTTCCTGCTCTGCCTTCCCACTGAGAACTGACATTCAGTGTGCACCCAGCCTCCTCTCCTTTACCTAACATGTAAGACCTCCTAAAAATATACCTACTTTCCACTGAGAGTTATTTTACTCCGGTCTAGCAAGTCAGCACCTTGCATTCAGTAAGCTCCCTTGGCTGCGCTGGCATTTTAGCTATTGTGCCCATGCCACAAGCATTCATAGCAGGAAGGTCTGTGCAAGCCAAATAAAAAGAAATGGGGCGGCTCTCTGACAGCCACTGCAGCATTTTTGAAAAATTAGTTGTTTTTTTTTTTTTTTAATTGTGCTTGTTATTGTTGGTTTTAAAGAATTTTTAAAAAGTGTGAAGGTGAGCAGCAGAAGGTTCTAGAGGTTTAGAACACCAGTTAGCACTTTTGCCCAAAATGTTTAGGGTGAGCTCCAGCTTCCCATGTCTTCCCTGCCCCACACCCCCCACCACTCACCTGTGCACTTACTCACCTTTGTAGGTGCTGAGCGTGGTCTGCTACCACTAGCCTTCTGCCTGATAGGCTGTTCCTTCACATTCTAGCCCCAGACAATCTTTCTAGACCTTTTCCTCCAATCCTTTACATTCTACTCTGGGCTGTAGCCACAGTGAATTCGCCTCTCCAGGCATGTCAGTCCTGAAGATGCCTGCCTTTACTTCTTGTTGTTGTTAGGTGCCGTCGGGTTGACTCCGACTCACAGCAACCCTGTGTACAACAGATGAAACACTGCCTGGTCCTGTGCCATCCTCACAGTCGTTGCTATGCTTAAGCCCATCATTGCAGTCACTGTGTCAGTCCATCCCATTGAGGGTCTTCCTTTTACTTTAGTGCATGCGTTTCTTATTTATCCATTCAGCAAACATTTACTGAGCACCTGCTGTGTATGCGGGCCCGAGGATATAGCCTAGAACACGACAAGCTCTCTCTCAAAGTCCAATAGGGGACTATACATGTGTTAAAATAGCAGACACACAAATACACACATACACGAATGCGTGTATAACTGGTAAAAATTTGAATAAGCTCTTCTTTGTACCAATTTCCTGGTTTTGCTACTTGCTATGAGTTGGAATCGATTCAATGGAAACAGGTTTTTTTTTTTAATAGTTACGTAAGACATTGGATGAGGCTGGGCGAAGGAATTACAGAACCTCCCCGTACACTTTTTTGCAGCTTCCTGCTGAGCCCTGGTGGCACAGTGGTTAAGAGCTCAGCTGCTAACCAGAAGGTCAGCAGTTCCAATCTACCAGCTGCTCTTTGGAAACCCTAAGGGGGAGCTGTACTCTGACCTGTAGGTTGATATGAGTCAGAATCAACTCCACAGCAACGGGTTTTGTTTTTGTTTTTTGGTGACTCTTTCGTTATTACAAAATGAAAAGCCCAACAGGGAAAACTGTGTGGTAAGGGCTAATGTGGACAGAGGCAAGCAGATGTCCAGGAGGCACAGCATCCCTGACGCACCCTGGGTATCAAGAAAGGCCTCCCAGAGCTAGTCCAGAGGGAGTGGGAAGGACTAAGGCCAGGCTGGGGGTCCCTAAGCAGAGGAGTGTCACTCATGTTCAGAGGCTCCAGGGTGGGAGACCAGGCATGTTCAAGGGATTGCAAGTTGTTCAGTGTGGTCTGTGGGTGAGTGGTGAGAGATGGGAGGGATCCCATACTAAAAGGTCCAGTGTGTCCTGCCAAAGACTCTAGAGGTTGTCCTGAGGTGGTAGAAAGCTCTCACGGTATCCCAACCAAGAAGGCCATGTGTTTAGTCGCATTTTAGAAAGTTCCTTTTGGTAGCGTGATAAATTGGAGGGTAAAGAGTGGCTGTGGAGACACCAATGGAGACATGGTTACAGTGAGACATGATGCAAGACCAAAACAAGGGCAGGGAGCATGAGGACAGGAAGGGAACAGATGCAACATTTTTAGGACATAGAATTGATAGGACTTGGTAGAGGATTCAAAAAAAGAAAGAAGCTGAGATGTTCCCTAGGTTGTTTTGTCTGGAGTAACTGGTTGGTGGTGGCCTCAATCCCCAAGTTAGAAAATAAATGAGGTGGACCCAGTTGAGACAGGAGGTGTTGGGTTTGGGTTTGGACACACTGCAGTTGAAGAGCTTATGGGGTGTGTGACTGAAGGTGTTGCAGAGATACGGCTACACTGGTGTATAGGACCATCGTCTGGATTAGAAATCTAGACTTGGACATTACCAGCACACACAATAGTTAACGTACTCCCAGGGAGTAATTATGGGGTAAAACTTGAAGACAACTACTGTTGTTTTGGAGAAGTCTCAGATATCAAGACCCTTCCCTTGGAATTCTTCCCCACCTGCCTAGGGAAGGTTAATTACTGTCTTAATACTCTGTTATCAAACTTGTACCCTGTATCTGCCTCCACTGTTACTCCAGTACATTAGGGACCATGTCTTATTCTCGCCCATCTGGAAATCTAGCAGAATAGGTGACTCACAGTAGATACTCAGTTATTGAGCAAATTGGGTGTGTTTAACAGAAAATGGTGAGACAGTTCCCACTGTTTTTACTATAAATGTTTATTGAATGGTTCCGGTCTATTTATCACAATATGACAGAAGAAAACCACAGACCCTGCCGTTAAGGAGCTCCTGTTCATATATCTTCCATCAGTATTGCCAGTCTGTTTAAAAGTACATATCAGGGCTTCAAACCAGTTCATATTGGTTCAGTCGTGGCTTACAGAAACAAGGGCAGCTTTGGTTGTTACGCTCTTGCCTGTTGGATTCTGTCCCAAGTAGGAAACAGTGCTGCCCTGCTCAAAGATGGCAACCAACTGTGCTGCCTTGTATGTGTGTCACTCTCCACAGTCTTATCGATAATCCAGTGTCCTGCAAGTTTCCTTTCAGCTGCCATCTTTGAGCGGGGCAGCACTGTTTCCTACTGAGACAAAATCTGATGGGCAAGACCTTTGGCTGCTATGCATACACTGCCCTTGTTGCCATCAGCCATGGCTGAACCGTTTCGAACTGGTTCAAAGTCCTGAGTACATTTATACTTATTATTTATACATACCACATATTTTATAATTCATATGTATTTTAAACTTTCATGACTTTAATAGAGCTTTTCATTTCATTCTGAGAATTTAAATACTAAAACCTAAAGTGATTTTCACTTTAGCCAAGCTTGATTGAACAGATGAATTTTCGATTCAGCTTAACAGGAGTTCTCCCTCCCCTGTCTTATATTTTGCCCTCTTAAGCCCTTGGCCGTTCACCTGTGGAAGCACAATGAGGCTTTGGAGGGACTAGAGAATGGGATCAAGGGCTCCCGGCGGCTGGAGAACTTCTGCAGAGACTTCGAGCTACAGAAGGTGTGTTACTTGCCGCTCAACACCTTCCTGCTGCGGCCGCTGCACCGACTTATGCACTACAAGCAGGTCCTGGAGCGGCTGTGCAAGCACCACCCCCCGAGCCACGCCGACTTCAGGGACTGCCGAGGTGAGCAGGCCCCTCTGCCGGGGCTGCCGGGCCTGGGTCCCCCGACGCTGGACCCTGGCCCAGGGTGGGAAGACTGACTACTGCAGGGCAGGGCTCCTCAGGGAAGCAGGTCTGTTGAAATTGTGTCCCAGGTTTCCATAGTTACACAGGGTAGGCAGTGCTTTTTAGTGTCTGATTACATATTTTCTGTTAATTGTCTGTCTTTCTGCAAAGAAGGTGATAATGATCATTATGACCTCTTTTTCCCTTCTCCTGGTACCTGCACTTCTCCTGGTGCATGCACGTTCTCCTTTGATCCCAGGTGCTTTAGCTTAAAGAACCTGGAGAAGCACCACCCATAGATAGCCCACTCCCATAGTCTTCCTCTGCCTGGGCAGCTGAAACGCCTCATTCCCTCCTCAGACTTGCCATGGAAATGGCTCCTAACACTACTGTCCATGCCTGCTGGCATTCGTAATGTCCCAAACCAAAAAGCCAAGCCTGTTGCCGTCGAGTCAGTTCTGACTCAGGGTGACCCCACGTGTTACAGGGCAGAACTGCCCCAAAGGGTTTTCTTGACTGTAATCTTTACGGAAGCAGATCACCAGGCCCTTCTTCTGTGGTGCAACTGGGTGGGTTCGAACCGCCAACCTTTAGGTTAGTGGCCAAGCACAAACAGTTTGCACCACTCAGGGACCTTTTGTGGTATACCCAAAACCCAGTATCAGTCACCTTAATAAGCACTTCACCTGTATTAACTCTTAATCTTCATAAGCCATTTTACATGTGGGGAACACTGACACCAGAGAGGTTAAGTAATCTGCCCAGAATCACACAGCTGAGGAGTAAAAGACTTGGAACCAAAACCCAGCACCGATGTTTTTAACTACAGTCTCGTGATAATGTTAGCCACTCTTACTTGGTTAGCATCTGTAAGGGGCCACATACTGTGCCACGGATCTTACTAATGCCCTTACCCCTTGAATAGCCCTGTGAGATAACCATTGTTATCCCATTAACAGATAAGGAAAGTGAGGCTCAGAGGAGGTAAAGAACCTACCAGCGTCAATTAGTAAAAGATCAAAGCTAGTACTCCAGACCGTGCCGTTCCCACTGTACCACACATCCTCTTTTTGAGCCTAAGTTGTTCTGTCTCATGTTCTATGTAGTCTGTTAATATCTGCACTCCCTGGCCTAGACCATAAGCCCCTTGAGGGCAAGCCCTGTGGCCAGGGCTGGACAGAGAGTGACCCCATGTAGCTGTCTCTAGAACAGATTGCATGAATTTGCACATGTCAAGGCCCTTCCCTCTTGCCTAAATTATTCTAAACATCTCTTATCTCTCAGTCCAAGTTATCTTTTTGAAATGCCTCTCTTACTCTTTTGCTTAGAACTTGGGAGATACCTGTTTCCCTCAGGATAAAATCCAAACTCTTCCAGACCTGGCTCTCGCCCAGTCTCTCCTGCAGCAAATTTGTATTGTGCACCAGCTGTTGGCCAGGTGTAGGAGAAGGAATAGAACAGGTGTGCCGTACTCTCACAGAACCCACATTCCAGTGGTGCAGAACCATGTCCCTGGGCAGTGCTGACATTGTGACAGGCCATGAGTGGGAGGTCCACAGTGCAATAGGAGCCCAGTGGAGGGGGGCGATCAGACACAGCGTTGGGGGCCTAGGGGGGCCTTCTGATGGCAAGGCTCTCTAAATTTAGAACTGAAGTATAAACAGGAGTTTCCCTGGTTGAGGGGAGGGTGTGAAGAATAGAGTTGGTAATAGCATGTGTTGCCCTTCCAAAAGAGGCAGAGACTATGGAACATTCCAGAAAGTGAAAAAAGTTCCATGTGACTAGAGTGTAGAACACAAAGGGATAAGGCCAAATGATGAGGCTGGAAAAGTAAACAGGGACCAGATCCCACAGGGTCTTACAAACCCTGTAAGACCTAAGAGCAGAGGGAAGACAGGAAAGGTTTTAAGGAGGGCAATGGTAAGGTCAGGCTTGTTCTAGAAAGATCCTTCTGTTAGTTTCCAGAATATATAAAGGACTTCTTGCCCAGTGGCAATTTTGCAAAGTAATTAAAACATTGGCAATTCATGGAAGTAGCACAGATATGGCTAGTGACCTGGACTGCTGTAGACGGTCAGTCTTTAAAACAAACCCTGTTGTCTCATGCCTCCATGTCTTTGTATATTCTATTCCTTCTGCTTGGACTCACTACCACCACCTCCCATTCCTTCCCTGGCAAACTCCTCCTCGTCCTTTAAGCCTCAGCATCTGCCCAGTACTTGAGGTTGAGCTGACCTCGTCTACTTTGTCTTATTGTGTTGGCACTGCCAGTTGCCACCAATTGGCCAGGCCTGGACGAGATGACCCAAGGCCTCTCCCAGCTCTGAGGACTCTCTACATATACGTTACTCATGAGGGTGAAGGAAATTTGTGGTTTTGTGTATGCTGTTCTTGGCAGATTTCTTTTTTACTCTTTTTCTAAATAGTCTCCAATGGAAATAGTCTGTTGCCGATAATTAAACAGAAAACTGCAATTGTTACCTAGCTTAAAACATCAGGTGCCATCATTGTAGAAAGGTTGGGGAAGACAAGGTGTGCCTGAACATAAATTCCCTGAATATGACGGCTCCAGGTGTGCTGCTCCAAGGACCCCCTGCCCTGTGAGCACCTAGGGGGCAGGACGCCATCTTTTTTCTCTTAGAGCTTCCTCACTCCCACCCACTCCGCATTTGGTGCCCAGTAAATGCTTATCAAACCCAATCAGGTGATAATGTCAGAAGATTGAGCAAGCCCTAGGGCTTATCATTATGGCCGAAAGCATTCTGGGATAAGCCTAAGCCAGGAAGCATTTAATTTGCCTTCCCAGGGAGAAAACAAGAAAACAAAATGCTTCACTTCCTCCAAAGCTGAAGTGCTGAAGGGAGGCAGGGTATTTAGTATTCTGAAGATTAAAGTTCAGTCTGCAAGCATTTCTTGCTTTTCTTGGCAAAAATACACAAATGCTTGGGGGGAAGCATTGAATTTATGTTAATGGTGGTGAAATATTTTGGAAAAGGATAGGGATAATGGTGATCCAACATGAAAAATGTAATCAGTGTCACTGAATTGTACGTGTGGAAGTTGTTGTGTTGGCGAATGTTTTGGTCTGTATATTTTCATCACCATTTAAAAAAATACACAAATGCTCAGCAGTATGGCTCTGAGTGCCTCTCCCAACTTGTATTAACTGGACAATAGCTCTTTTACGTAGTGGATGGCTTACTGGCTGAGAGAGATGTGCCCATATTTGGGAATAAAGTTTAATTCTGTAGTTTCCCTTTGCAGCCATCTTGGTAAACAGTATAATGCCAGCACAAGGAAGAAATGCGTGCGCTAGAATGGTAGTTACCCAGAAGTGTTGCCAATGTCAATTAGACCCTGTCACAAAAAGACCCCTACTCTGCCCCCAGACGTTTCTGTGGCATTTTTATGCTCACTCTGCTTTATAGGTAACAGGAGGGAGAAGAAAAATCTCTACCCTGAGAACAAAACAAGGCACTCTCACTCCCCTGCCCCTCATGCCAACAAATTATTGTAACTGAAGGACACCTGTATGCCACGTAGCTATAAATGGGTCATTTACATTTGCCAGATGCCTTTGGGAAACCCAAGTACAGCAAATGCATCCACAAAGTAAATCACTCGATTTTTATTATAGAGAGATAGCAATGTTTTTCTAGAAGGATATTTTCTAACAGTATGGCTACTACAGGATATTACCCTTAAGAGTTGAGCTGAAAGATGTTGGGGGAGAAAAGACCCTTGTCTGCTGTTAATGGCGGGTTTTGTGTCTTTTTCTTTCGTTAGCTGCTTTGGCAGAGATTACCGAGATGGTGGCACAGCTTCACGGTACAATGATCAAAATGGAGAATTTCCAGAAGCTGCATGAACTCAAGAAAGATTTAATTGGCGTTGACAATCTCGTGATTCCAGGAAGGGTGAGTGGCAGGGGTCTCGGTATGCCAGAAAGGAGACATTGAAGTGACTGAGATTTCAACCCTTTAAATATTAACACTCCCAAGTCAAAATATCCTTATTCAGAAACGTCTTCCTTTCACGTGACAGACAAATGGGAAAACACCTCAGACATTACCGTGTCGTTGAAAATTAACAAAGTTAGAAGGAGATAAGGAATCCTTGGCCCTCATGCTCCGTTTTTCTCCTTATTGGTTGGTTTGCTTAGTTACTTCTTCCCTACCATATCTGAGAGAGGATTTGAGAGAGCTTATTTTTTTAAAAATTAGCTAAATGAAAAAGGAAGATAAAGTTAACAAAAATTGGATAAAACGGCGATAGAAAGCCAGAGAAAAAGCTAGTGCATGAAAGCATGCTGTAAGTCCCCATGCAGGTATGAAAAGTATTTTTTAAAGATGCAATTTTCTATACATAATTTAATTTTAGCTAGAAATTAAAATAACATTTTAGCCAGAAAACAGTTCTGGGAGTGATGCGAGTTCATTTATGCTGTTAACTTTCACCTGACCAGCACCCTGCATTACATGTAGGCCGTTCACAATAAAACAGGGCCTGGTTACAAAAACACGCTCATTTCCAGCCAGCCGGGACCATAACAAATATAGCAGAGGCTGCCTTTTTTCAATTTCCTTCCTAGGAAGCTGTTGCCCAGGAATCAAAGATGTTATTCAGTTCCTGCGCCTCTTCACATCTCTCCACAGCCTCTTTAACCCCGATAACCGTTTCAAACTGTATGTCACCTGGGCTCGCGCGATCATTTTAATCTCTTTGATCTCCTGCATGCTTGCCTTTCCCTTCAGACCGATATCCAGGGTTTCAGGGGATTCGCCTTACCTGCAAGGCAACTGCCCTGGAAACTTTAAATTTATCAATTCACAAGGATGAAGAACCCTCCCTGTGCCTTTGGGTATTTTTGTCAGGAAGCCTAATTATAAAAACCGACCAGAAAACAAGCTGTGGGAGATTGTCAGAAGAGTTATGGGTAAGAGGTGGGTGGAAATTAAAGCTGAGATTTGGTTGAACTCTCTGGTGAGAAAGTTCTGCCAGGCCTTAGCACGTAATAGCCACGTTTACCCATCCATGTGGAACCCTTAGAAAAACCCTGTGGAGTCAATGTAATTTTCTCTTAATTGTGAATGTTATGAAATATTTAGCATACCATACTGCAGGACGGAGCATTTGTAAAGAATCTAATACTTTGAGGAACTAGTCCTCGTGGCATAAAGAAAAGAGCGTTGGATTGGAGTATGCGAGCCTGGGTTCCAATTCTACTTCTACCAACACCGGCGTGTTCACCGCCAGAGCGTTCCTTCCTTTCTGTGACACGGGGGTATCCTCTCCCTCGTAGGTCGGAAGGATAAAATGGGATTTAACTTGTAAAAACGACACCAGACAGAATCGACTCAACAGCAGCAGGTTTGGTTTTGGTTTTATTAGTTCACACAGCATAGCGCTGCAGGAAGCATCATAAACCTTTAGCCAGATACCAGTTCTATCATCTGCCCACTGTCCGGAGTTACCTAGTGCTCCCGTAACAAAAAATGCCATGAGTGGCTGGCTTTAAAGAACACTAATTTATTTTCTCACAGTTCTGGAGGCTAGAAGTCCAGATTCAGGGTGTTGGCTCTAGGAAAAGATTCTTCTTTGCCTCTTTCAGCCCCTAACGTTGTTGTTGTTAGGTGCCATCCAGTCGGTATAGACTCATAGCAACCCTATGTACAACAGAGCGAAACACAGCCTGGGCCTGCGCCGTCTTCACAATTGTTGCTATGTTTGAGCCCATTGTTGAAGAGGTTTTTTGGAGCAGATTAGCCCAGTGAAATATCATTTTTGATTTCTTGACTGCTGCTTTCATGGGCGTTGATTGCGGATCCAAGTAAAATGAAATCCTTGACAACTTCAGTATTTTGTTTATCATGATGTTGCTAATTGGTCCAGTTGTGTAGGTTTTTGTTTCTTTTATGTTGAGATGTAATCCATACTGAAGGCTGTAGTCTCTGATCTTCATCAGTAAGTGCTTCAGGTCCTCCTTACTTTCAGCAAGCAAGGTCTTCTTCCAATCCTGATGCCACATTCTTCTTCATATAGTCCAGCTTCTCAGATTATTTGCTCAGCATACAGATTGGATAAGTTTGGTAGAAGGATACAACCCTGACACACATCTTTTCAGATTTTAAACTACATAGTATCCCCTTGTTTGGTTCAAACAACTGCCCTTAGTCTGTGTACAGATTCTCCATGAGCACAATTCAGTGTTCTGAAATTCCCATTCTTCGCAGTGTTTTCCATAATTTGTTATAATCCACACAGCGAATGCCCTTGCATAGTCAATAAAACACAGGTAGACATCTTTCCTGGTATTCTCTGCTTTCAGCCGGGATCTGTCGGACATCGGCAATCATCTCCCTCCTTCCACGTCCTCTTCTGAATCCAGCTTGAACTATGCCTGTTCCCTGTCCATGTACTGCGGCAATTGCTTTTGAATTATCTCCAGCAAAAATTTTACTTACGTGTGATATTAATGATATTATTGAATAATTTCTGCATTCTGTTGGATCACCTTTCTTGGGAACGGGTGCACATATGGATCTTTTCCAGTCGGTTGGCCAGGTAGCCGTCTTCAAAATTTCTTGGCATAGATGAGTGCGAGCTTCCAGAATTGCATCTGTTTGTTGAAACATCTCAATTCATATTCCATCAGTTCTTGGAGTCTTGTTTTTTTGCCATTCCTTCAGTGCAGCTTGGACTTCTTTCTTTGGTACCATCAGTTCTTGATCATATGCTACCTCCTGAAATGGTAGAATGTTGGCCAGTTCTTTTTGGTACAGTGATTATTGTATTCTTTCCATCTTTTTTTGATGCTTCATGTGGCATTCAATATTTTGCCCATAGAATCTTTCAGTATTGCATCTCGAGGCTTGAATTTTTTCTTCAGTTCTTGGGCTTGAGAAATGCCGAGCGTGTTCTTCCAGGTCTTTGCACATTTCATTATAATACTTTACTTTGTCTTCTCAGGCTACCCTTTGAAATCTTCTGTTCAGCTCTTTACTTCATTGTTTCTTCCATTCACTCCTAATAGCTGCCAACAATCCCTGGCATTCCTGGGCTTGTAGATTCACCCACTTTCCTTTTCACAGTGGTTAAGAGCTATGCCTGCTAACCAAAAGATTGGCAGTTGGAATCCACCGGCCGCTTCTTGGAAACCCTGTGGGTCACTATGAGTCAGAGTCAACTCAACTAAATGGGTTTTTGGTTTGGTTTCGTTTTCACATTGTCTCTCCCCCATATGTCTCTATCTATTCTGTTCTTTTTCTAAGACACCACTCAGAAGTAATTGGGCTTATGCTGGGCCCTCATTAACATAACAAAAGAAACCTTTATTTCCAAACAGGGCCATATTTACAGGTATTGGGGTTAGGACTTCATTCAACACATATTTTCAGGGAACATAACTCAATAGATAACAGTCATTATTTTTAAAGGTGAAGTCAGAATTGGGGTACTGGTTATAACTGAAGCCTAACTTTGTTTCTGTATATTTTTGCTCCATAAGCTGCTTCTTATGCATTCCTTGTTTCAAGTCAGCCCTGAATGAAATGGGAAGAAGGAATCGGAGGCCCTTAGAGGGAAGCGTTCTAAGATAGAGCACTCCTGCACCAAGCCCAATGGATTATCCTTAGGGGGTGTCAAATTATTGAATAACCTAATGGGTAGAAGGAAGGCTCTGACAGACTTGTCTACATACAGAATTTGAAAACTAGAGATTCAGCACATAGTTTTAGAGGCGCCTCCTCAGCTACCTGAAGTCTAGCTCCTAACATGTCCGTCAGGCACAATTCCGGACACTGTCCACTTGGGTCAGGCTGAGATGCACCTGGAAGGCAGGATTTCCCCCTGGCGCAAAAAGGCCTCAGGGCACTTTGGCCTGAGCCAGGCCCTCAGCGGGGTGCTTCTGTATCCCCGGGATGGTGTGCCTTAGAGAGTTTTCTAGGAATAGCCTTCGAGATAAGAGGAGTGCATTATTTTTTTGGCTTTTTTTTTTTTTTTTTAGTTGTACCTTCGACGAAGGTTTACAGAGAAAACTAGCTTCTCATTAAACAATATACAGATTGTTTTGTGACATTGGTTGCCAACCCCACGGCATGTCAACACTCTCCCCTTCTTGACCTTAGGTCCTCCATTACCCGCTTTCCTGTACCCTCCTGCCTTCTCGTCCTTGCCCCTGGGCTGGTGTGCCCATCTAGTCTCATTTTATATTATGGGCCTGTCTAATCTTTGGCTGAAGGTTGAACCTCAGGAGTGACTTCAGCACTGAGCTATAAGGGTGTCTGAGGGCCATACTCGGGGTTTCTCCAGTCTCTGTCAGACCAGTAAGTCTGGTCTTTTTTTTTTTTTTTTTTAAGGCATGATTGTTTTTAATTAAACAGAGCAGAATGGAAGCAGAGGCTAAAAGGGGAGTGTTCACTTTTTTTAAAACATGTAAGCCTGGACACCCTTGGATTTCCCTCCAAAGAGGAGCAGCTTGAACTTAAGAATACTAGGGACCTTTAGTCGATATCCTGTTCCATGGTTTAAAAAAAAAAAACATAATTCTTGGCGAGGGGCATTTTCCATCCCGAGCCCTCAAACCTGGGTAGGTGAATCCACTGCTCTCTGCTTCCCGCTGCTGAAGCCCGTGGAGGGAGCCCTGCCCCTTCTCTTACTTCTGCAGTGCTCCTGGCTACGCTGTCTCCTTCTTCCCACACGGAACAGCTGAGTCCCCTCAGCACGGTTAGAAAACGCATGTGAGTGTGAACAGAAGGGAGAATGGCTCTTTCAGGTTACCGTGCCTCATTCTGTTACCCTTCCGTTATGAAAACGGTTTCCCTAAAACACTATTTCCTTGTGTAACACTGTTGATGTCTGATATCATCCAGGAGCCATGGTGACTAAGTGCTGAAGTCCTTGGCTGCTAACCGACAGGTTGATGGTTCAACCCACCTAGCGGCTCTGCAGGAGAAAGACCTGGGGATCTGGTCCTGTAAAGATTACAGCCTAGAAAACCCTGTGGGACAGTTCTACTCTGTCACATGGGGTCGCTATGAGTGGAAAGTAACTCAAGGGCACCTGATAAACAACATCATCCATCTCAGGGACCTCCAAGTGTTCCTTAAATGTTACTTTGTTGATCTCCAAAATATGACAGTTCACTTGCTGGCAGACATGGTCTGATTCCGTTTCATAAAGGCCCAAAGAAGGAGATGAATTAGGCTGTGTGGAAGTCTATACAATCAAGATGAGTTGGTGGGGCCCTATTCTTAGTTCAGGAGCTTCCGTGAGCATGGGGAAAAAACAAAGAACGAAAAAAAGAACAAAAACGAATGCAAGTGTGTGCCAGATATCTATTATTATGTAACAAACTAAAACCAAAGTGAAAACCAAAAATAACCAAACCCATTGCTATCAAGTTGGTTTTGACTCATGTTGACCCCATATGTTACGGAGAATTGCTGCACGGGGTTTTCCTGGCTGTAATCTTGTTGGAAGCAGATCTTCTGTGGTGCTGCTGGGTGGGTTCAAACTGCCAACCTTTAGCTTAGTAGTCAAATGCAAACCATTTGTGCCACCCAGGGACCTGGTGGCTGAAAACAGCCTTTTGTTATTTCTGAAGATTTTGTAAGTCGGGAATTTAGGCAGGGCTTAGTTGGATGATCCTCTTGCTCCCTGTAGCACTGACAGAGGTCCCTTGGTGGCATCCCACTGAAGAGCGGGCTGGTCTGGAGAACCCAAGGCTGACACCATGGCAGAGACAGCTGGAAGGCTGGGCCCAGCTGAGACTGTGTACCAGGGAGCCAATGAAAGGCCTCTCTAGCATGGGTTCAGGCTAGTCATACTGTTTTACTCAGTAGCCCAAAGTTCCAAGAGCAAGTGTTCCCAGGTACAGAGTGGAAGCTACATATAGTTTTATGACCTCGCTTTAGAGGTTATATAGGATCACTTCCATACTCTATTGGTCAAATCAGTCACGAGCCCACCCATATCCAAGGGGAGGGGATGTAGACCGCACCTCTATGGGAGGAATGTCAAAGAACTTGCAGCCATGTTTTAAAAGTGCTGCTGTGGAAAAGAGATGGGCAGTTCTTCAAAAGAGTTAAACAGAGTTACCAGATGACCCAGCAGTTCCACTCCTGGGTGTACCCCCAAAAGAAAACAGATGTTCAAACAAAAACTTGGACACCAATGTTCATTGCACCACTGTTCACACTACTGAAAGGTAGAAACAACCCAGATGTTCATCATGAGTGAAGGGATAAACCAGTTGTGGCCTGTGTATACAATGGAATATTATTCAGTCATAAAAAGTGTAGTGCAGACATTATACTAAGTGAAAGAAGTTAGACACAAGAGATGCCATATTGTATGATTCCATTTATATGAAATATCCAGGATAGGTAGTTCGTAAATTCAGAGAGCAGATTAGTGGTTGCCAACGGCTGGGAGTGAAGAGGGGACAAGGGAGGGACTGCTTATTTGTTTTACTTTTCCATTTAGAGTGATGAAAATGTCCTGGGACTCAATAGTAGTGATGGTTACGCAGTATCGTGAACATACTAAATGTCACTAATGGCAAGTTTTTTAATGTATTTTACCACAATTAAAAAAGAAGCGCCCTGGGATGCTCCATGCTCTCTAGAGTTTACCCATAACAAAAACCAAACTCATTGCCACTGAGTCGATTCCAACTCATAGCAACCCTGTAGGACAGAGTAGAACTGCCCCATAGGGTTTCCAAGGAGCGACTGGCAGATTCAAACGGCCGACCTTTTGGATAGCAGCTGAGCTCTTAAGCACTGTCTGAGGGAAAGTATAACTTGAAATGCAGAGCTTTGTAGATACGTTTGCCTCGCCCTTTCATCTTAGAACACAGTGACTGGTTTTAAAAAAAAAAACAGAGTTTAAATCAGGGAGAAGATGCCTGTACCCATTAAACCAGTTGCCCTCGAGTCAGCTCTGGCTGAAGACAACCCCATGTGTGTCAGAGTAGAACTCTATACTCCAGAGGGTTTTCAGTAGCTGTGATCTCTCAGAAGTAGATCACAAGTCTTTTTTCTGAGGCACCTCTGGGTGGGTCCCAGCCTCCAGCCTTTCAGTTCATAGCTGAGCGTGGTTCCACCTCGACCCCTAGCACTCTCATGTAACTTAGTGTGCAAGCTTCCCTGGCCACCTTTTATAGCCTCATTCTTTGAAAGCTGGTTGGGACCCTGGTCATCCCCCTCCTCATTGGGGAGTCCTGTATCGCCTAGTGGTAAAGTGTGTTGGCACCATCCAGGGGGCTTGAGTGTGAATCCTGCCCACAGCACGTGGCCAGGCAGCCCTGGACAAGGTACTTAGTTCTCTTCTGTTGAAGGGGGGGCGGGGATGCCAGCACCTGCCTCATAGGCTCCTGGCAAGAAAGAGATGATGCTCAGAAATGGCATAGCCCAGTGTCTGGGACATAGTGAGCACTCAGTAAATACTATAATTGCTGCCACATTAACGTGCAAGGGACCCAGGCAGGAGGAAGGCCGACTCTCCACGTTTACACAGGTTTGTGTGCTCTCAGCACTCCTTGGTTGTTTTCTCTTCAGGAGTTCATCCGCCTGGGAAGCCTCAGCAAGCTCTCTGGGAAGGGGCTACAGCAGCGCATGTTTTTCCTGGTAAGTGGCAGGAACTGCTCGTCCTCAGCATAACCCAGCAAAGCACAGGGAACCGTGGGGCAAGCGAGGGTCCCTGGGCTGGAACTCCGCCCCCAGGAACAGGGCCTGGATGACAGGAGGAGCAGCCAAGGTTGACCAGACTTAGTCACTGGGATAAACGAATAGTAATGAAAATTTCTGGAAACATACTGACTGTGTGTACCGGTTTCACCTGGAGTGCCCTTCATCTCAGCCACACTTCTCCTTGCTTCTCTAGTTCAACGATGTCTTGCTGTACACAAGCAGAGGGCTGACAGCCTCCAATCAGTTCAAAGTCCATGGCCAGCTCCCCCTCTACGGCATGACCGTGAGTATGCGTGTGGGAGCCAGATCTGGGCCTTTCCTCTTGGCTGCTTAGATGCTTAAACCAGTTAACCATAAAACCCAAACCCACTGCTGTCAAGTCAATTCTGACTGATAGCAACCTTGTAGGACAGAGTAGAACTGCTCCATAGGGTTTCCAAGGGGTGGCTGGTGGATTCAAACAGCCGACCTTTTGGTTAGCAGCCGAGCTCTTAACCACTGCACCAACAGCGCTCGGAGTTAACCATAGGTGTATGTGTATGGATGTAAGTGACTGTGTGCACATATATTCAAATATATAATAAAGCACACTGCCCAGTCCTGCACCATCCTCACAATTGTGGTTATGCTTGAGCCCATTGTTGCAGCCACTCTGTCAATCCGTCTCATTGAGGGTCTTCCTCTAAGCACACAGAGGACACAATTATGGATACTTCTTAGACATAACCAACACCTCTTGCGATTGGTTTCCCGAGTTTGAAGGATTAGGACCATAGTCTTGTGGGACATCTCAGTCAGTTGGCATAATATAGCTTTTAAAGTTTATGTTCTGCATCCTAATTTGGTGAGTAGTATCTGGCGTCTTAAAGCGTGGGAGTGCCCATCTAAGATACAACTTTTGGTCTGTACTCCTCTGGAGCAAAAGGGAAAGAATAAACCAAAGACTCAAAGAAGAAACTAGTCTACAGGACTAATAGTCTACACAAACCATGGCCTGATCTACCCTGAGACCAGAAGAACTAGATGGTGCCCGGTTACCACTACTGACCGTTCTGACCAGGGCCATAATAGATGGACCTGGATAGAATGGGAGGAAAATGTGGAACATAATCTCAAATTCCTTAAAAAAAATTAAAAACCTACTGGACTGGTTGAGACTGGAGGACTCCCCGAGATTGCCCTGAGATACTCTTCAAACCTTGAACCAAAACTAACTCCTAAGGTCACCTTGTAGCTAAATAAGAGACTGGTTCAAAAAATAATATCACCAGTGAGTACTATGCTCCTTTAAAAAATCACCTATACATGAGACTATGTGGGCAGCTCCTGACTGGAGGGGGGATGAGAAGGCAGAGGGGGACAGAAGCTGGCTGAATGGACCCAGGGAATACAGCGTGGAGAGAAGGTGTGTGGTGTCTAATTAGGGGGAGAGCAACTAGGAGTACATAGCAAGGTGTATATAAATTTTTGTATGAGAGACTGACTTGATTTGTAAACTTTCACTTAAAGCACAATAAAAATAATAATCACCTATATAAGACTAAATGGCCAACAATTACTTTAAAACAAAGATAAGACTGTAAGGGGCAGGAAAACTGCTTTAATGGAATTGGAACAACCAGAATGGAAATATCGAGAATGTTCACAAATTATGAAGAATATAACCAATGTCACTGAACAGCTTGTGTAGAAATTGTCAAATGGGAACTAAACTGGTGTGTAAACCTTCACCAAAACCACAAAAAAAATTATTTTTAAAAAAAAGGGGGGCCAAGATGGCTGACTAGGTAGATGCTACCTCGGATCCCTCTTGCAACAAAGACTCGGAAAAACAAGTGAATTGATCACATACATGACAGTCTACGAACCCTGACCAACAAACACAGATTTAAAGAGTTGACCTGAGTGACAGAGACCTAGAACGAAAAACTACGGGGAAGCAGCGACTGTTTTCGGAGCCTGGAGCCAGCATCTCAGTCAGGAAACCTTGGCACCAGGCTTTGGACTGGGTGCAGGGGAGCTGAGCACGCCATCCTGTGACGGCGCAAACACGGGGCACAGCCCTAACCCCCTGAACTGACCTCGGGGGAAGCCCAGCCAGTGCACACAGGCAGCGCAGCAATGCGGCTGACAGGAGGAGAAGTCACTGGGAGGCAGCGACTGATTTTGAAGCCGGGAGTGCGGCATCCCAGCTGGGGAACCTTGGAGCGGGGCTTTGGACTGGGCACAGGGGAGCTGAGCACGACATCCTGTGATGGCGCAAACATGGGGTGCAGCCCCAGCCCCCTGAACTGACCTCAGGAGGGGGCCCAGCTGGTCTGTGCGGGTGGCGCGGCGACACGGCTGACGGAAGGAGAAGTTGCAGGGAGGCAGCGACTGGTTTTGGAGCCGGGAGCGCAGCGTCCCAGCCGGGGAACCTTGGTGCGGGGTTTTGGACTGGGCGTGGGGGAGCTGAGCACGACATCCTGTGATGGTGCAAACACGGGGCGCAGAACCAGCCCCCTGAACTGACCTGGGGGGGGGCAGCTGGTCCGTGCAGGCGGCGCGGTGATGCGGCTGGCGGAGAAGTTGCCAGGAGGCAGCGACTGTTTTTGGAGCCGGGAGTGCAGCGTCCCAGCCGGGAAACCTTGACGCTGGGCTTTGGACTGGCAGCGGAGGAACTGACCGCGGCTTCTGAGACAGCGCAAGTACGGGACACAGGCCTGACCCTTGGGGGCAATCTCTACCCAGCCAGCGCACACAGGCAACGCGCCCCTCAGGAATCTCAGATAAAACAGTCATCCCAAGCAAGATAAGTAACTTTGTCTATATTCCGGGGTGCTACTCTCTCCTGTTTTTCTCAACCCTCCCCTCCCCTTCCCAGGTGGCTTCATTAACATTGGAATTTCCTGTGCCAGAGGGAGAACTACTCTGCGGTTTTTCTTTTCCTTTTTTTTTTTTTTTTTTGGTCTTTTCCTAACCCATTCTTCTGGCCTGAGAGAAGCAACCACAAAAAATCCATGGACCAAAAATCCTTCCCTAATTGGACTAACAACACAGAACTAGCTCCAGCCAAGCATATGTGATCCACAGTCTCAGGCTTTCATCCCTACAGGGAACAAGGTGGCTATTATAATGCAAAGGCATTTCTGATAGGGATCTGACTGCATTTGTTTTAGCTCATTTACTGGAAAGACAAGTTTCCCAGGTCTGATATCTCTGCATATTCAACAGAGCCCTCACTGACCCCAAACAGGGAACTGAGGGCTGAAGCTCCCCCCAGACTACCTAGCCTCCTGCCCTAGGGGTCTAAGGAGGGTGACACCTACCAAGGTGTAGAGGTACTTGCATTGGGGGCCTAAGGTACAGCTGCAGAGCCCACCCACCAAGGTGCTTTAGGAATAGAGACACATCTACCTCACTGACACTTGGGGGAAGCCTATCAGCATCCTGCCCCCCCTGGAGTGTGAACCCCAGCTGCTACTAGAATCTGGTGCACACAACTATCACCACTACTTCTCGAGGTGGATAGGTGTTAGGGTGCAGCACACACTTGATGACCCAAAATCAGATTCTACTCAAGAATAGTGAATGGACTCAGGCATATATATCTGGTAACAGCCCAAAACAGCTGGTAATAGGTCATAAGTGAGTCAAGGGCTACAACAATCAAGACAGCGCAATCTAGTAGCCCATCTACGTATATTGAAAGAAAATAAAACAAGATAAGACTGAGTGAGCAAATATAGAATAAATCACTACAATATCTTAGTGATGGCTCAGAGGCAGCAGTCGATATCAAACCACGTAAAGAAGCAAACCATGACTGCTTCTACAACCCCCCAAACTAAAGAATCAAAATCTTTCCCAAATGAAGATACAATCCTGGAATTACCAGATACAGAATATAAAAAACTAATTTACAGAATGCTTCAAGACATCAGGGATGACCTCAGAAATGAAATAAGGCAAGCTACAGAAAAAGCCAAGGAATACACTGATAAAGCAGTTGAAGAACTCAAAAAGATTATTCAAGAACATAGTGGAAAAAGTAATAAGTTGCAAGAATCCATAGAGAGAGCATTCAGAAATCCAAAAGATTAACAATAAAATTACAGAATTAGACAACGCAATAGGAAGTCAGAGGAGCAGACTCGAGCAATTAGAATGCAGAGTGGGAAATCTGGAGGACCAAGGAATTAACACCAATATAGCTGGAAAAAAATCAGATAAAAGAATTTAAAAAATGAAGAAACCCTAAGAATCATGTGGGACTCTATCAAGAAGGATAACTTGCATGTTACTGGAGTCCCAGAACAGGGAGGGATAACAGAAAACACAGAATAGTTGAAGATCTGCTGGCAGAAAACTTCCCTGACATCATGAAAGACGAAAGGGTATCTATCCAAGATGCTCATCGAACCCCATTTAAGACTGATCCAAAAAGAAAAACACCAAGACATATTATCATCAAACTTGTCAAAACCAAAGATAAAGAGAAAATTTTAAAAGCAGCCAGGGATAAAAGAAAGGTCTCCTACAAGGGAGAATCAGTAAGAATAAGTTCAGACTACTCAGCAGAAACCATGCAGGCAAGAAGGCAATGGGATGACATATACAGAGCACTGAAGGAGAAAAACTGCCAGCCAAGGATCATATATCCAGCAAAACTCTCTCTCTGAAATATGAAGGCGAAATTAAGATACTTACAAATAAACACATCCTTAGAGAATTTGCAAAAACCATACCAAAGCTACAAGAAATACTAAAGGAAATTGTTTGGTCAGAAAACCAATAATATCAGATACCAGCACAACACAAGGTCACAGAACAGAACATCCTGATATCAACTCAAATAGGGAAATCAGAAAAACAAATTAAGATTAATTAAAAAAAAAAAAACACTCAAAACAGGGAATCACTGAAGTCAATATGTAAAAGATCACAATAATCAAAAAGAGGGACTAAATACAGGTGGCATAGAACTGCCATATGGAGAGGGATACAAGGTGATATAGGATGATACAAGTTAGGTTTTTACTTAGAAAAATAGGGGTAAATATTAAGGTAACCACAAAGAGGTATAACAACTCCATAACTCAAAATAAAAACCAAGAAAAATGTAACGACTCAGTAAACATAAAGTCAAATACTATCAAAATGAGGAACACACAATTTACAAAGAAAAACGTCTCAGCACAAAGAAGTAAGTGGAAAAATGAAATTGTCAACAACACACATAAAAAGGCATCAAAATGACAACACTAAAAACATACTTATCTATAATTACGCTGAATGTAAATGGACTAAATGGACCAATAAAGAGACAGTCTCAGACTGGATAAAGAAACATGATCCGTCTATATGCTGCCTACAAGAGACACACCTTAGACTTAGAGACACAAACAAACTAAAACTCAAAGGATGGAAAAAAATATATCAAGCAAACAATAAGCAAAAAAGAAGAGGAGTAGCAATATTAATTTCTGACAAAATAGACTTTAAAGTTAAATCCACCACAGAGGATAAAGGACACTACATAATGATAAAAGGGACAATTGACCAGGAAGATATAACCATATTAAATATTTATGCACCCAATGACAGGGCTGCAAGATACATAAAACAAATTTTAACAGAACTGAAAAGTGAGATAGACACCGCCACGATTATAGTAGGAGACTTCAACACACCACTTTCAGAGAAGGACAGGACATCCAGTAAGAAGCTCAACAGAGACACAGAAGACCTAATTACTACAGTCACCCAAATTGACCTCATTGACTTATACAGAACTCTCCACCCAACTGCTGCAAAGTATACTTTTTTTCTAGCGCACATGGAACATTCTCTAGAGTAGATCACATATTAGGTCATAAAACAAACCTTTGCAGAATCCAAAACATCGAAATATTACAAAGCATCTTCTCAGACCACAAGGCCATAAAAGTGGAAATCAATAACAGAAAAATTAGGGAAAAGAAATCAAATACTTGGAAACTGAACAATACCCTGCTGAAAAAAGACAGGGTTATAGAAGACATTAAGGAGGGAATACAGAAATTCATAGAATGCAACGAGAATGAAAATACTTCCTATCAAAACCTCTGGGACACAGCAAAAGCAGTGCTCAGAGGCCAATTTATATCGATAAATACACACATACAAAAAGAAGAGCCAAAATCAGAGAACTGTCCCTACAACTTGAACAAATAGAAAGTGAGCAACAAAAGAATCCATCGGGCACCAGAAGAAAACAAGTAATAAAAATTAGAGCTGAACTAAATGAATTAGTAGAACAGAAAAACAATAGAAAGAATTAACAAAGCCAAAAGCTGGTTCTTTGAAAAAATTAACAAAATTGATAAACCATTGGCCAGACTGACTAAAGAAATACAGGAAAGGAAACAAATAACCTGAATAAGAAACGAGATGGGCCACATCACAACAGACCCAACTGAAATTAAAAGATTCATACCAGATTATTATGAAAAATTGTACTCTAACAAATATGCAAACCTAGAAGAAATGGATGAATTCCTGGAAAAACACTACCTACCTAAACTAACACAATCAGAAGTAGAACAACTAAATAGACCCATAACAAAAAAAGAGATGAAACGGTAATCAAAAAACTCCCAACAAAAAAAAAGCCCTGGCCCGGATGGCTTTACTGCAGAGTTCTACCGAACTTTCAGAGAAGAGTTAACACCACTACTACTAAACGTATTTCAAAGCATAGAAAATGACGGAATACTACCTAATTCATTCCATGAAGCCACCATTTCCCTGATACCAAAACCAGGTAAAGACATCACAAAAAAGGATAATTACAGACCTTTATCCCTCATGAACATAGATGCAAAAATCCTCAGCAAAATTCTAGCCAATAGAACTCAACAACATATCAAAAAAATAATCCACCATGACCAAGTTGGATTTATACCAGGTATGCAAGGCTGGTTTAATATTAGAAAAACCATTAATGTAATCCACCATATAAATAAAACAAAAGACAAAAACCACATGATCTTATCAATTGATGCAGAAAAGGCATTTGACAAAGTCCAACACCCATTTATGATAAAAACTCTCAGCAAAATAGGAATCGAAGGAAAATTCCTCAGCATAATAAAGGGCATCTATACAAAGCCAACAGCCAACGTCACTCTAAATGGAGAGAACCTGAAAGCATTTCCCTTGAGAACAGGAACCAGACAAGGATGCCCTTTATCACCGCTCTTATTCAACATTGTGCTAGAGGTCCTAGCCAGAGCAATTAGGCTAGACAAAGAAATAAAGGGCATCCGGATTGGCAAGGAGGAAGTAAAATTATTTCCCTTTGCAGATGACATAATCTTATACACAGAAAACCCTAAGGAATCCTCCAGAAAACTACTGAAACTAATAGAAGAGTTTGGCAGAGTCTCAGGTTATAAGATAAACATACAAAAATCACTTGGATTCCTCTACATCAACAAAAAGAACATCGAAGAGGAAATAACCAAATCAATACCATTCACAGTAGCCCCCAAGAAGATAAAATACTTAGGAATAAATCTTACCAAAGATGTAAAAGACCTATACAAAGAAAACTACAAAGTACTACTACAAGAAACTAAAAAGGACCTACTTAAGTAGAAAAACATACCTTGTTCATGGATAGGAAGACTTAACATAGTGAAAATGTCTATTCTACTAAAAGCCATCTATACATATAACGCACTTCCGATCCAAATTCCAATGTCATTTTTTAATGTGATAGAGAAACAAATCACCAACTTCATATGGAAGGGAAAGAAGCCCCAGATAAGTAAAGCATTACTGAAAAAGAAGAAGAAAGTGGGAGGCCTCACTCTACCTGATTTCAGAAGCTATTATACAGCCACAGTAGTCAAAACAGCCTGGTATTGGTACAACAACAGGCACATAGGCCAGCGGAACAGAATTGAGAACCCAGATATAAATCCATCCACATATGCGCAGCTGATATTTGACAAAGGCCCAGTGTCAGTTAATTGGGGACAAGATAGTCTTTTTAACAAATAGTGCTGGCATAACTGAATATCCATTTGCAAAAGAATGAAACAGGACCCATACCTCACACCGTGCACAAAAACTAACTCCAAGTGGATCAAAGACCTAAACATAAAGACTAAAACGATAAAGATCATGGAAGAAAAAATAGGGACAATGTTAGGAGCCCTAATACAGGGCATAAACAGAATACAAAACATTACCAAAAATGACGAAGAAAAACCAGATAACCGGGAGCTCCTAAAAATCAAACACCTATGCTCATCTAAAGACTTCACCAAAAGAGTAAAAAGACCACTTACAGACTGGGAAAGAATTTTCAGCTATGACATCTCCGACCAGCGCCTGATCTCTAAAATCTACATGATTCTGTCAAAACTCAACCACAAAAAGACAAACAACCCAATCAAGAAGTGGGCAAAGGATATGAACACGCACTTCACTAAAGAAGATATTCAGGCAGCTAACAGATACATGAGAAAATGCTCTCGATCATTAGCCATTAGAGAAATACAAATTAAAACCAGGACGAGATTCCATCTCACTCCAACAAGGCTGGCATTAATCCAAAAAACACAAAATAATAAATGTTGGAGAGGCTGCAGAGAGATTGGAACTCTTATATACTGCTGGTGGGAATGTAAAACGGTACAACCACTTTGGAAATCTATCTGGCATTATCTTAAACAGTTAGAAATAGAACTACCATACAACCCAGAAATCCCACTCCTCGGAATATACCCTAGAGAAATAAGAGCCTTCACACAAACAGACATATGCACACCCATGTTTATTGCAGCTCTGTTTACGATAGCAAAAAGCTGGAAGCAACCAAGGTGTCCATCAACGGATGACTGGGTAAATAAATTGTGGTATATTCACACAATGGAATACTACGCATCGATAAAGAACAGTGACGAATCTGTGAAACATTTCATAACATGGAGGAACCTGGAAGGCATTATGCTGAGCGAAATTAGTCAGAGGCAAAAGGACAAATATTGTGTAAGACCACTATTATAAGATCTTGAGAAACAGTATAAACTGAGAAGAACACATACCTCTGTGGTTACAAGGGGGGAGGGAGGAAGGGTGGGAGAGGGTTATTTACTGATTAGTTAGTAGATAAGAACTACTTTAGGTGAAGGGAAGGACAATACTCAATACATGGAAGGTCAGCTCAAGTGGACTGGACCAAAAGCAAAGAAGTTTCTGGGATAAACTGAATGCTGCAAAGGTCAGCGGAACAAGGGCAGGGGTTTGGGGACCATGGTTTAAGGGGACTTCTAAGTCAATTGGCAAAATACTTCTATTAGGAAAACAATCTGCATCCCACTTTGAAATGTGGCGTCTGGAGTCTTAAATGCTAACAAGCGGCCATCTGAGATGCATCATTTGGTCTCTACCCACCTGGATCAAAGGAGAATGAAGAACACCAAGGTCACACGATAACTATGAGCCCAAGAGACAGAAAGGGCCACATGAACCAGAAACTTACATCATCCTGAGACCAGAAGAACTAGATGGTGCCCGGCCACAACCGATGACTGCCCTGACAGGGAGCACAACAGAGAACCCCTGAGGGAGCAGGAGATCAGTGGGATGCAGACCCCAAATTCTCATAAAAAGACCAGACTTAATGGTCTGACTGAGACTAGAGGAATCCCGGCAGTCATGGTCCCCAAACCTTCTGTTGGCCCAGGACAGGAACCATTCCCGAAGACAACTCATCAGACATGGAAGGGTCTGGAGAATGGGTAGGAGAGAGATGCTGATGAAGAGTGAGCTACTTGTATCAGGTGGACACTTGAGACTGTGTTGGCATCTCCTGTCTGGAGGGGGGATGGGAGGGTAGAGAGAGACGGAAGCTGGCAAAATTGTCATGAAAGGAGAGACTGGAAGGGCTGACTCATTAGGGGGAGAGCAAGGGGGAGTACGGAGTAAGGTGTATATAAACTTATATGTGACAAACTGACTTGATTTGTAAACGTTCACTTGAAGCTCAATTAAAAAAAAAAAAAAAACCCGTTTACCAGTTGCTGTCGAGTCAACTCCACCTCATGGTGACCCCACGTGAGTCAGGAGCAGAACTGTGCTCCACAGAGTTTTCAACTGCTGATTTTTTGGAAGTAGAGCACCAGGCCTTTCTTCCAAGGCACCTCTGGATGGACTGGAACCTCCAGCCTTTCAGTTAGCAGCCAAGCACATTAACCACTTGCAGCACCCAGGGACTCACCTTTAGATACAAGCCAGACTGAAGGGAGCATAAGCCACAGACACCAGACAGCGCGGAAAGAAAAGGAGAGAAAGTGCAAGCAGCACAGATGCCATCGTTACATGGGAAGGCTAGGCTCAAGACGGAAGATCCTCCATTCTTCCTGCGCCTTGCCCCCAAAAGGACAGACCTCATTAGGGCTTTTCTAGAGCAGCAGGTATCTGTTCCTTCTAGAATCAAGTGGAGAGGTAGGTTGCCTTTGGCCACGTGGGGTGATTTTGCCCCTCACTGCCCTGTGCCTTGTCCCTGTGGTCCTGAAAGGCGATTGTTACCATACACATGGAATAAGAATAATAGAGCCTAGTCAACAGAATGGAGCCCTGGTGGCATAGTGGTTAAGAGCTCAGCTGCTAACCAAAAGCTCTGCAGTTCCAGTCCACCAGCTGCTCCTCGGAAACCCTACGGGGCAGTTCTACTCTGTCCTGTGGGGTCGCTATGAGTCAGAATCGACTCCAAGGCAACGGGTTTGGTGTTTTTCTATCAACAGAAACTAGACCAGTGAGCAGCCTCTAATCTTTCCCCCCCAAGATGTGTTCATAGGTGGGTGTCTCCTGGAATGCCTTGGTCAGCAGACACAGAGCTCCTTCATGGGATTAACCTCCTGCCTGACACCCACGCTCTTACCCATGTTTGGGTAGAAGGAAGCTCTTGGGCTCTGGCAAATACATTCAGTGTGTGTTCACCTTCCTTTCCTTTTCCTGGTTTTGATTTTTCTTGCCAGGTGCCCCTTCTCCCTCCGCAGGGGCCACCCAGTTCCTCCAACCCCAGCTGGCTGTTTTTGGCCTTCTCTTCAGCAGCTGCCCCAAAGGCCAGTTTAGTGAACAGGTCAAACTAGGTTGAGAGTCTCACTCGCAACTTGGCAGTAATGCTGTGAACTTTTGTCTTCCCACAGATAGAGGAAAGTGAGGACCAGTGGGGGGTGCCCCACTGCCTTACGCTCCGGGGCCAGCGCCAGTCCATCATTGTGGCTGCCAGGTAACGCAGAAGGGACCTCTTAGCTCTTAACCTCCTCCTTGCTGTTGTCTGGAAAGCTGACGGCATTCTCTGCCCCCAGTTCACGATCCGAGATGCAAAAGTGGGTTGAAGACATCCAGATGGCCATTGATTTGGCAGAGAAGAGCAGCGGCCCCACCCCAGAGTTACTGGCAAGCAGCCCCCCTGACAATAGTGAGTATTTATCGCCTCAAGGACTCATCCATGGACCTGGAAGGGATACTTCGGGTATTAAAGGAGAGCATCACGTGGAATTTAAAAATATTCTTGAGGGCTGCATTTGTGTATAAAGTTAAACTCTAGGAACTTCCTTTTTCTGAAGGTAAAATCCTTCAGACAGCATGAGGGAGCAGGGAGGTCGTCTTCTGCCGGCCAGCAAAATACTGCCACTTATAATACTGATGTCACATCTGGGGGCGAACGGCCATCCGCAGGCGCAGCGGGGGCACCTGGGTGCAAGGGGTCCCCGGCACTGGAGCTGAGGGGTCACTCCTCTGCGTTTTGGGACATCATACAGTGTTAGTTTGCTTGAGTTCCCCTCCCATCCCCTTCCTGCACCCCAAGTACGAAGCGCTGCCCCATCTGCCTTCTGCAGAGTCCCCGGAAGAGGGCATGGCCGTCGACCAGGAGTCCGAGGACGACCTCAGCGCCTCGCGCACATCGCTGGAGCGCCAGGCCCCGCACCGTGGCAACACCATGGTGCATGTGTGCTGGCACCGCAACACCAGCGTCTCCATGGTGGACTTCAGCATCGCTGTGGAGGTACTGGGGGAGGGCGTGGGGCGGTGGGGCGCAGGGCGGCAGGACACAGCTTGGCCTTCAGTGTGCGCTTGCCCAGGCGGGCCCCTCTGCTCCAGGTGTGGGGAGCCTGTCATCCGCACCTGCTCATTGACCGCCCCACGGAGTCTGCTGGATGAAGGTGGGGCCCAGTCCACTCCCGATATGTGTGTCAGCCATTCAGGGTGGAGCTGGATGTTGTCCTCCTGTTAAATGCAAAGCCTTTCGGGTCCCCTTCCCCACTTCCCCGGCCTAATGCAATTGCTGTCAAGCCCAGTTACAGCGTGGACTCCAACTCATGGTGACCCCACATGTGTTAGAGTAGAACTGGGCTTCATTGGGTTCTCAGTGGCTGGTTTTTGGAAAGTAGATAGCCAGGCCTTTCTTCGGAGGTGCCTATGGGTGGACTCGAACCTCCAGCCTTTCAGTGAATGGAACCGTTTGCACCACCCAGGGACTCCCCATCACCTTTAAAGAGTGATGGTTTTCTTTTTCTTTTGGATGTGTCCACCCTTCCCTTTCCTCCATGGAGTCAGCTGTCAGGGCAGAAACTCTTTTTCATGTAGGCCACACTGTGCCTACACCCACGCACCCACTGCCATCCAGTCGATTCTGACTTCAGCCACCCTACAGGACAGAGTAGAATTGGACATAGGGTTTCCAAGACTGTAATCTTTATGGAAGCAGACTGCCACATCTTTCTCCCACGGAGCAGCTGGTGGGTTCGAATTGCTGACCTTTCAGTTAGCAGCCGAGCTCTTTAACCCCTGTGCCACCAGGGCTCCTAAGAGCAGCTCCAGGGCCAATGTTCCTTCATAATCCGGTTCACGTGTCCCTGGGCCCACAAGTGAACAAAGGAGGCGGTGAAGAGCGTGAGCGATGGCAGGCAGCGCCAGCTGAGGGTCATAGGTTAGCTGCAGTTCACCCAAGACCCGGAAAAGGCAGGAACGCAGGGCCTGGGCCTCTCCTGGTAGCCTCTGAGAATCATCCCGGAAGTGGGCTTTGGTAGGGGGACTTCCCCTGGTTGTGAACCTGACGTCCTTCCAGGCCTCTCCCAACCCCATTCTTTCATCGTTCTCTAATCCAGGGCCATAATCCCTTTTCAGAAAATCTTCAAACCCAGAAAGCTCTAAAACTGGGAGGTTTTCTTCACAAACCATTTGGCAGCAGAACCTGACCTGAGTGAGGCTATTTGTAGTCTGTATCATGTGTGTGAATACTCATATTTCACTACAGAACCATGAATATGTTTGACTGTGGGTTGGTGCCCCAGACCCCACTGCTGCAGGGTATTATATATAATAAAGTTTCCGTCGGGTCGACTGTGGCTCGTGGCGACCCCACGTGTATTAGAGTAGAACTGTGCTCCATGGCATTTTCGATGGCTGATTTTGGGGAATTAGATCACCAGGCTTTTCTTCTGAGGAGGCCTGTCTTCTGAGGCGCCTCTGGGTGGACTCGAGCTTCCAACCTTTTGGTTAGTAGCCAAGTGTGTTAACCATTTGCGTCACCCAGGGACTCCATTTTATAATAAAGGCACTGTATTACCTAACATCTGAAAAGTTCTGAACTCCTGAACATGCCTGGCCTCAAAAATGTCACAAAAGAGACTGAGAGCCAAGAACAGCCTTTTGTTTGGTTTTTAAACCAACAGTATTGGGGACACACCAGACATTTAAGGATCGTCTGTAGGGATTCTCTGAAATGATTCTAGAAGTCACATCAGTTTCGTGAACCTGCGTTCAGAGTGTTGCTGCTACACAAGAAAAAAAAAAAAAATTTTTTTTTTTTTTTAAAAGGCGTTCTAAAATCAGTTCCTGCTTCTGAAAGCGTCTCTAAGGGGCCATGTCCAGGGCTTTCCCCCTCCACACCGCTTTCTTCCCAGCTGGCCCTGAATGGAGGCTCTGCCATCTGGATGGGGCTCCCTCAAGTGTGCCTGGCCTGCTGTCGACAGAGGGCTTTTCCTCTCTGGGCCTCTGCTTGGTCCCCCAGCAGGGCTGGCCTCTCTCCTTCTGACAGGCTCACTGTGTGCAGGGCTCTGCTTCCATTTCACATGTCCACTGGGTCTGCTTACAAAGCTCGCCCATCTGAGATTTCTTCCAGGGACGCGGATTACCGCTGTGGGACAGGGGTTCACGTACAGAGGGGGAGGGGAAAAGCCAGTGACCACAAGAGTGGGAAAAAAATACGTCATCACACCGAGTGGAACATCCCAGTGATGTCAGAGGCAGTGGAAGGCTATGAGAAACCGCCTTTGTCCTCACTTTATACTTGCGATGCGTGAGTTAGGGCTGACAAGACGGGGAGATTGCATAGGCTGCAGACCTCTTTTTTTTAATCCCTGGAGGCGCTAAGGCCACTCAAGCAGACATGTGAGTCAGAGCCCTGGGCAGCCCAGAGACACTTCCCCAAGCCCAGCTCTCTTGGCGTAACAGGCCCACACAGTTACAGCCCTCTGGCCACTAGGATCAGGTGAAGGTCAGAGCAAAGTCAGCCCTGGCCATTCTACTATTGTCTGGATATTTACGGCCCAAGCACTCAGATGGCTTTTACCTTTTTAAATGGCTACCACATCCTAGCTTCAGTTTTGCCTCCTGTCCTAAAATACTGTCTCTCCAAGAAGTTTGCCAATCCCTGATGGAGAGCATGAGAGGAGACCACAGGCTGGTGTGTGTGTGTTTAAGGTGGCCGTGATGCAGCTTTAATTTAGATGTCGATAAACTAATGGCTTATCTGTCACTCCACACATAATCCTTCCTTGCCAGGACCCCCACCCCAAGGCACGCTGCTTGTCTGGTGTGCACGGTGGCCTGCCTCCCAGTGCTGGGTGCCCGTGTGCTCGTGACTCGCCCACAGGGTGCCAGGTGCCCATGTGCTCATGACTAGCCCACAGACCCCTCGGCGCAGGGCCTCTGGGGAAGGAGGAAGCCCCTCTCTTCACTCAATATACTTCGTTCTCACTTCCAGTTCTCTATATGACAAGTGACAACAGAGGGTTTATGACAATCTGGTTCCCATTAGACAGTCAGTGTGATGCAGGCCAGTGTGAAGGTTCACCTGCAGGCAGGAGCACCCACAGGGATTTGAGGTGAAATGATGGACGTTGTCTTTTAAGGCTGGCGTTAGAAGGAAGCAAAGCACTGTGAGGCAGGTTACTCTGCAGTCGGAGGGCAGGACGTGAAGTCTGACACAGTTAAGGGCAGGGAGGACAGTGGAAAAGAGATGAGAGGGAGGACCGGGGGGTGTGGGAGAGGGAGCACGGGCGTTCTGTCATGGCTGCTGAGATGTGTAAAGGCGCTACAAGGGAGACTAGTGCAGGCTGGAGACAGACTGAGGGGTCATCTGCAGACAGTAGTGACAGAAGAGAAGACAGCAGTGGGCTGCGTGATATAGGACACTGAGGGGTTAACAGTGAAGCCGGGGGAGAGACTGATTCTAGGGGACTTAGGGATTGACGCTGGGGGGTACAGTGGGGAGGAGGAGGCTGCCAGTGGGTGTTATTAGTAAGAAGCATCGAGTCTAAAATGGCCAGGCCAGCAGCATTTATTCTGAGTTTATACCCAGTTTGTTCCAGAAAGGAATTAAGGTGGCTGGCTGGTGGTGCAGTGGTTGAAGATATTGAGAGCTAAACAGAAAGGTCGATGGTTGGAAACCACCCGCAGCTCCATGGGGGAAAGATGTGGCTGTCTGCTTCCGTACAGCCTTACAGCCCCGGCTCGATGGCAGTGGGCTTTTGGGCAGGGTTAAAGAGTTGTAATGAACCTTCCATGAAAACATACTGGCCTGGAGTCTGGTTGATTCTGTAACCAGATCGGTTCCTGACTGTGTCTTTACGTTGAATTTGTAGGTAAGTCGGTACAGGTGCGTACGGTTCTTACTTAGCCTTTAGCGGGAGAAGAGGCTCAAAGCTTTCACGATGCTGTAAAAGCTGCAGGTACACAAGTGAAGGCGATCGTGGTGAAGAATTTGCTCCAAGTAGGGGTTGGTTCACGTGTTTCAAAATGAGGGCAAATTTACACAACAGTACGGGGCAAGTGGTTGTCAGTAAGACTGACTCTCTTCATAACCCAGGGAGGCCTGTACAGATACCAACCTCGGGCTGGCTTTGGTTTCAAAGTTAATTGCTTAGCAGAGAAACATATGTTGGACTCAATCCAAAGGTGTTTATTTGGTTCCGTATAAAAAATACTAATTTTAAGGAAAGGGAAGTGACCTTTGCCTCCAGTGTGACTGTGTGGGCTCCTGGCAGTATTTTTTCATGGCAGGTTCATCAGTTACAAAGTGTTTAATCTCCCTCCCACCCCCCACCAATGGTGGCCACCAGCAGCTGCTTAGAACTCAGAGCACCCCATTTTCTTGTCCTTTTCAGCCAGTGGACGAGAGCTGGCTTTAGCTGGCACCTCCTGCCTCCAGGAGGAGGGAGCCTGTTGGGGGGACTCCAGCTGCCTGCTCCCCCCACCACCACCTTGTGTTTGGTGCGATGCCCTCTCGGCTCCACCAAACTCCGCCTAGACTTGTGCCTTCCGTCACAGAGAAGGGCTCCACCATCAGACCTGGAGCCACTTGAGGTCAGAGACATTAAAAAAAAACTTTCATCTCAACACCTGATTCAGAGATTTTATTTGTATTTGTATAGGCACTTTAAAATGCTTACTGGATTAAACACAATTTATTGAAAAAATAAGGCAGTGGTGGCTCCGTGGTAGAATTCTCTCCTTCCATGTGGAAGACCCGGGTTCAATTCCGGCCCAATGGACCTCACGTGTAGCCACCACCCACCTGTCAGTGGAAGCTTGCATGTTGCTATGATGCTGGACAGGCTTCAGTGGAGTTTCCAGACTGAAGTGGACTAGGAAGGCAGGCCTGGTCATCTACTTCTGAAAATCAGCCAATGAAAACTTGAAGGATCACAACAGTCTATTGTGATGGGACTACCTTGAGTTGGTGTCCAACTAGACAGCAGCGAACAACAACACTGAAAAGATGCCAAAGGAACCGAGTAGTATATTTTCCACAAATAATATGCCCTCATAAATAACATGCCCACACATATAATGCATGGAAATAATAGAATTACGAAGAACAGTTCTGCCATAGCACATGCGTTATTTTTGTAAAAACAAATATGGCTCTGTTGAGTTTCAGCTGGTAGCTTACCTTTGACAAGGGAGCCAAACGAGCCCTTGTCTTGTCAGGTTGTGGACAGGCCTTGTGACTATCCTCACACCCGGTAACACTGAGGGGCTTTGTGGACTCAGCAAGGACTTATTCTTTGTGCAGCTTCTCGGCTGCCTGTGAACTCACAACAGTGCCCTTCACCAGCAGCCACTCCAGGTCTCTGCCCAGCTTCACATCCTGGACCTCAGGAGACCACAGAGCTATGTTCAACATGGACAGTCCCATGTAAAGGGGCCTGTCATACCTGTCTCTACTGGTTTATTCGCTAGGTCCTGGGGAGTAAAGGGCTTGAAAGCATCCTGGGCTAGATCCTGTCCCGGGGTCACTAGATGGCAGTCTAGAGCTGTGTGCCCTTGACTCACAGAACCCAGCCGCTCACTACTGTTGAGGGGTGGCAGAAGGACTAACCAAATCAGGCTCCTGCAATCCACCAAGGGGGTCTCCAGCTCAGAGGTAGCAGCAGACCATTTTCTTAAAGCTGTAGACTTGCCTCAGTGACAGGAAGCTTATTGCTCACACCACACCCCGTTGAACTTTAGAGACGAAGTAGTCCTTTCCACAGGGCTGGGCTGTACCCCATTTGCCCCGGGGTTGTGGTGTTTGTCCCTGTGCTTCTTACGGGACCCCTTGTATTTCAGAATCAGTTATCTGGGAACCTGCTGAGGAAATTCAAAAACAGCAATGGGTGGCAGAAGCTGTGGGTGGTCTTCACTAACTTCTGCCTCTTCTTCTACAAATCACACCAGGTGAGTGCCTCGCACAGGGCATGTTGCCCTGGACCTGCACTGGGGACGGGGGGTGAAGTGAGCACGCTCGCCCGAGGCAGGGTGGGTGTGGGGTTGGGGAACCTCCTACATCCGCTGGAAGGCGGGAGACGTTTGCAAGGCCTCTCATCCCTCTGCAGCCACCAGCTTGGAGCCATCCAGGCAGGCATGGACAGGAGCGGTGTAGTGCCTGCACCAGGCCTGCTGGGCAAGGCTTTGTCCACCAGAGACCCACGCTCCCTAAGTGAAGGCTGACACGGTCCTGCTGAAGGACTGCTCCAGCATTGAAAAATGCCTTGCTGACAGGCAGGACGTGGGGCCACTGACATGATGGCCCACACCTGGGCCACACGGCACCTGCAGAGCCTAGTTTCCAGGCCAGGAGCCTGCGAGTGTAGCAGCCAGGCTCAGCGCCTGAGGCCACCTCTCCCAAACCACCCTCTGTTCACCCCTGCAGGACAGTCACCCCCTCGCCAGCCTGCCTCTGCTGGGATACTCGCTCACCGTTCCCTCTGAGTCCGAGAACATCCACAAAGACTACGTGTTCAAGCTGCATTTCAAGTCCCACGTGTACTACTTCAGGGCCGAAAGTGAATACACGTTTGACAGGTAGGTGTTCCCTGCTCCTGTGCACAGGGCACCTGAGCAGAAAGGACACCCTCTGCCCTACCGCGTTCCCAGGCCTTCCCGGCAGCAGCTGCTCGTTCACCCACACTGGTAAGCCCTGCAGGTACGGAGGATGGAACGCCGGCGTGCACTTCTGGTCTCACAGAAGCAAATGCGGTTACCTTTTCCTTAGCAACAGCTAACGGTCACCACCACACATACCTCACTTTCCAACCTCTAACTTGTATTGTCGGGTGCTGCTGAATCAGTTCTTACTCACGGTGACCCCATGTGACAGCAGAACTCTCCACCAGGCTGTAAACCGTACGGGAGCAGATCACCGGGGCTTTTCTTCTGTGCAGCTGCTGGGTATGTTCAAACCACCCACCTTTCAGTATGCATGTAACAGAGCCGGAGATGCCACGCTGGCCTTTACTGGCCTGACTTTACCTACCATGGCCCAGAGGAAGCATTGTAGTAACAAAAACCTCAGATTCTTCAGCCTAGTTTCTGCAGTTATTCAGCAATAATATTCCTGAGTGAGCTATGGCCTAAAGGCTAAATTTCAGGTCAAAAGACCATATAAGATAGGAAAAAATCCTAATGCTTCTTAGTGTTAAATTATTAGTGAAGCTACCTATGTGGTATCATGAACAGTAAAACCCAGGGATAATAGTTTAACCAAGAAATAAAAGCAAAATGAAAAGATCCAGGCTGCGGGGTTTAACTCCTGCCTTGAGACTGTTCCTGAATTTGGCATTTCAAGTAGCGGTTCTGGGTCTCTGGATACCAAGTCCCATAGCTGGCATCACTGTGGATCCACCACTCTGGAGGGGTCCTTAGGGCAACCAACCAGGTGGCCCACACATGCCGCGCCCCACCTGGAGAGAATTTCTCCCCAAAACAGTACCTGATAGGACACTAACTTGTTCCCTCCCCACTCGTGGACGCTGCACTCCAAAGGCCCTCTAACCCACTGGGCCAGCAGCTAGGACCTCTGCACAATCCTGGTAAAGTTAATACTGTGGAAGAACACCGTGGACCCTCCAAGGTTTAGAACTCCCACTGTTGACACCCACGTAAGAGCAGCTCTTAAGCAAGCTACACAGCTAGAAAACTGAGCCCAGAGGGTAGTAATTCTCAGATTTGATCCTGGACTGAAAAACTTAAGATTGACAGACTGAACTTGAGAGCTTCTTTTACCCAAGTCGGCATCTTATTACTGCTCCAAGGATTCTTTAACCTCAGAGCGGTAAGAGCCTCAGACAGACGTGTGACTAGGATTTCTAAATACAGGCATTCCTCTTATGCCACACTACAAGCTCCATGAAGGCAAGAAGCTTGGTATACCCCAGGACTTCAACCTCAGCACCATGGATATTTGGGGCTGATTAAGTGTTTGTTAGGGAGGTTGGGGTGTCTCCTGTGCGTCATACGCTATTTAGCAGCATCCCGGGCCTCTACTCTTTAGATGCCAGGAGTATGCCCCCACCTCCAGTGTGACAATCAAAAATGACTCGACTTTCCCAATTTGCAAAACTGCCCCTGGTGGAAAACCACTGATGTATCTAAAATGTTAGCTGCTGCCCAGTTGACTCTGACTTATGGCAACCCCACGTGCAACAGAGGAAAACACTGCCTGGTGCTGGCCCATCGTCATGATCATTGTTACATCCGAGTCCATCGTTGTGGCAACCGTGTCAATCCATCTCATTGAGGGTTCCCTCACCTTCACTGGCCCTCTACCAAATATGATGTCCTTATCCAGAGACTAGATGCATCAGCAGGGGATACCAAAGTAAGTCAAAGACCTGGACAATATTCCGTGATCCATATGGTTTTCACTGGCTGATCTTCCTAAGTAGATCTCCAGGACTTTTTTCCTGGCCAGAAACACTGAAACCTGTCCACTATAGGTGACCCTGCAGGAACCTGAAACACCAGTGGTACGGCTCTAGCAACATACATGCAAGCCATGACAGTGTGACAAGCTGACAGGCAGGTGGTGGATCCCCAAAACAGGATCTAGAATATATCAGGTACTCAAGTGTTTACCACCACACATCTCTCAGTTTGTCCTACTGGGGTGGTTATCTTGTTGCTGTGATGCTGGAAGCTTTGCCACCAGTATTTCAAATACCAGCAGGGTCACCCATGGTGGACAGGCTTCAACACAGCTTCCAGACTATGACAGACAAGGAAGAAGGACCTGGCAGTCTACTTCTGAAATGATCAGGCAGTGAAATGAAAACCTTATGAACAGCAGCAGAACACTGTCTGATAATAGTGCCAGAAGATGAGCCCCGCAGGCTGCAAGGCACTCAAAATACGACTGGGGAAGAGCTGCCACCTCAAAGTAGAGGAGACCTTCATGAAGTGGATGGAGTAAAGCTTCCGAGATCTTCAACTGCTGAGGTGGCACAATTCTGGAAACATCCGTTAATAATCGGAACATGGAATGTATGCATCTAGGAAAATTGAAAATTGTCAGAAATGAAGTGGAATGCATAAAGATCAATATCCTAGGCATTACTGAGCTGAAATGACTGGTATTGGCCATTCTGAATCAGACAATTATATGGTCTACTATGCTGGGAATGACAGCTTGAAGAGAAAAGGTCAAAAAGAACATCTCAACATCTATGCTCAAGTACAACACTGTCAATGATAGGATAATATCCACACGCCTACAAGGAAAACCTGTTAATTATTCAAATTAACACACCAATCACTAATACCAAAGGTGAGGAAATTACCAACTTCTGCAGTCTGAAATTGATCAAACATGCAATCAAGATGCATTGATAATTACTGGTGATTGGAATGCAAAAGCTGGAAACAAAGAAGAAGGATCAGTAGTTGGAAACTACAGCCTTGGTGACAAATGATTCCGGAGATCACATGACAGAATTTGGTGAGATCAACAACTTCTTCATTGCAAATACCTTTTTTCCCACAACATAAACGGCGACTATACTCACGGACCTCACCAGATGGAATATAAACTGACTTCATCGGTGGAAAGAGATGGAGAAGCTCAATATCAGTCAGAACAAGGCCAGGTACTGACTGCGTAAGAGACCAGCAACTGCTCATGCAAGTTCACCCACCTGAATGTAGACACTGTCTCAAGGACAGATCTGACACGCTTAACTGACACTTAATGGCCACAGTGAGTTCTGGGAAGGCATTTTACATGAAGTAAGCAAAAGGTCATTAAAAAGACCAGACGAAAGACCAAAATGGATGTCAGGGAAGACTCTGAAACTTGCTCTTTGAATGCAGCAGCTAAAGCAAATGGAAGAAATGATGAAGTGAAGAGCTGAACCGCCGATTTCAAAGGGCTGCTCGAGAAGGCTTAGTATTATGATGAAATGTGCAAAGACCTAGAGATAGAAAACCAAAAGGGAAGAACACACTCAGCACTTCTCAAGCTAAAAGAACTAAAGAAAAAATTCAAGCCTCAAGGTGCAATACTGAAGGATTCTATGGGGGAAATACTGAGTGACACAGGAAGCATCAAAAGATGGAGGGAATACACGTGATCACTGTACCAAAAAAAACTGTTCGACGTTCAGCCATTTCGGGGGTAGCGTATAATCAAGAACTGATGGTACCGAAGGAAGAAGTCCAAGCTGCACTGAAGGGAACAGCGAAAAACAAGGCTGCAGAAACCGATGGGACATGAATTGAGATGGTTCAACAAACGGATGCAGCGCTGGAGGCTCGCAGTCGTCTATGCCACAAAATTTGGAAGACAGCTTCCTGGCCAACTAACTGGAAGAGATCCCTATGTGTGCCCATTCCAAAGAATGGTGATCCAACAGAACGTGGAAATTCCTGAACAGTACCATGAATATCACACACCAAGGGGAATTTTGCTGAAGATCATTCAAAAACGGCTGCAGCGGTATATCAACAGGGAACTGCCAGAAAGTCAGGCCGGTTTCAGAAGAGGACGTGGAACCAGGGATGTCATTGCTGATGTCAGATGGATCCTGGCTGAAAGCAGAGAACACCAGAAGGATGTTTCCCTGTGTTTTACTGACTGTGCGACCACATTCGACTGTGGGGATCATAACAAATTATGGATAGGACTGCGAAGAATGGGAAGTCTAGACAATTATGCTCAATGAGGAATAAATAGACCAAAAGGCAGTCGTTCAGACAGACACGACCTTGCTTTCTGAAAAGGACTTGAAGCACTTCCTGATGAAGATCAGACTACAGGTTTCAGTATGGATTGCACCTCAACATAAAACAAAAACCCTCACAACTGGACCAATGAGCAAAATCACCACAGGAGAAAAGACTGAAGTTGTCAAGTTGATCCACAGTCAACACGCATGGAAGCAGCAGTCAAACGAAGTATTCATTGGGCAAATCTGCTGCAAAAGACCTCTTTAAAATGTTCAAAAGCAAAGCGGTCACTCTGAGGACTATGGTACCCTAACCCTAGCCATGTATTTTCAGTTGCCTCATGTGCATACGGAAGCTGGACCATGAATAAGGAAGACCCGAAAAGAACTGACACCTCTGAATTATGGTATTACTGAAAAATACTGAATATACATACCATGGAGTGCCAGAAGAACAAACTCATCTCTTTGGGAAGAATTTCAGCTAGAACACTCCATGGAAGCAAGGATGGCAAGACTCAAGTACTTTGGACATGTTATCAGGCGGGACCAGTCGCTGGAGAAAGACATTATGTTTGGTAAAGTAAAGGGTCAGCAAAGAAGAGGAAGACCCTCTACAAGATGGACTGACACAGTGCTGCAACAATGAGATCAAACATAGTGACAATTGTGAGGATGGCATGGGACTAGGCAGTGTTTCATTCTGTTGTAAACAGGGTTGCTGTGAGTTGGAACCGACTCTACCATGCCTAACAATTATATAAAATGAAACACCACTCAGAAGAGTGGGACACACACCTGAGGCTCCTCAGTCAGCACACCGTTGTTCTTTGCAACATACATGAAAAAATTATGGAGAGGTAAGCTCCCCTAGCTGCCAGAAGTCAGCTTATTCCTGAGTGCTCAAAGTGGAACATGCAATGGGAAAGGGGAAGCAGATTACCTTCTGGTGCTGCTGCAGCCCCCAGGCAGGTTACATTCATCCTGGTGCTTCTCCCTACAAAATGAGATTGCCAGGGCAGTGGTTCTTAGACTCTATTCTTCGGCAGTAACAGAGGCACCGTTAGCCCCGTTTTCATGTGCTTGGGTTCAAAGAGTTCATTTAAGAAGTTTTCTACTGCTAAGGTTACAATCTAGCATGCTATGTTTGGTAAGGAATGATTACCAGGTATCTTGAAGCTATTACAAACAAGAAAAGAAAAAGCAGAGACATAGGCTTATAAAAAGTGGTCCGAGGCTTTCACGATACTTTCTTCTGTTTTAGGTGGATGGAGGTGATCCGAAGTGCCACCAGCTCGGCCTCACGCACCCACATCTTAAGTCACAAAGAATCTCATGTGTATTGATGGCTGGACACACTTGTTGATTGTTTTCCAGAAGACATTACTTCTTTCTGTATTAATGAAGCCTAGTAAAATTAACACCCGTCTGAAAAACAAAAATGTGGTTTTACGGCAACTCTCGTCTGTCTCTGCAGAACGGTTTTTTTATCCTTGTCTTTTCTGCTGTTGATTTCTCACCTGAATGGAAGTGCTCCCACCTCCGGTCCTGGGTGCCGTCTGTCTGTCATTCTCTGGGTGGGCTGTTTTTTTAAGCTTGTGCCAGCACTAAAACACTGTCATTCTAGAGTGCCAAATGACATTTTTCCTCCACAACTGCACCTTAAAAACAGTACAGACACATCCATTCGACCAACAGGACAAGTGCTCTTTCTTAAAAAAGAAATTTCCATTGTTTTCATCCCTAGGCTGTTGCATTTTAACAATGGAATACGCATCTCCCAGTGTCTGCAATACACATGACTCCGTCTTAAGCAAATGAGATCATTTTCAGATTTCGGTTTTTTTTTTTTTCAATCTTTCTACTTTTATAATAACAGAGTAGCAGGACTGCCTTCTTAGACTGTAAGCATTCTGCAGCACACACGGTTTCCACTTTGGGGTTCTATGCTCCAATGGAAACCCTCATCATTAGACCTACTTCTTGGCCCAAGTTGGCCAAATTGTTTAAATGATTACTATTTACAGACGTAGCAGACTTGTGTTCTGTTCACAGAGCAGTGGAAACCCAGCACAGTATCTGGAACCACTGTCCTGTGAGTGGTGTATACAATGGGAAGATAGTAAGCCGTGGTGTTTTGCTGTTTGTTTCATGAGCATGAAAAAACCTGTATGTCATTGATCAGGGCCGTCTGTGGTACGTTACGTTACAGAGTGTTTTTGTGAGTTTATGTGGATTCAGAAACAGTATAAAGTAATGGTACGTAGTCCCTGGGCCCCCGTTATTATACCTATATCCCACTGCAACTGTGGTTGGACACTACGCACTTAATAGTAGTATATATTGTGCCTGTCTTCAAAAAACATTCTTTTCTCTTTTTATACTCATCCTCCCCAGCATAGGGTACTGGCAGTATGACATTGCACAACCTTGACAGCTGGACTACACAGGGAACTTGGTTTCCAACAAATGCTTGGGCCCACTAGTCAAAAAATGTCTGCCTCTTCTCTCTGGTGATCGGGCAGCTGCTATTCCCTTTTCACTGAAGGTCCTTTCTACAGCAAGTCTGACACAATCCAGAGGAGGAGGGGGCCAGTTCAACACAGCTCTCGGCCAGCATTCTGTACCGCAGCTGGGAAAGCCTACCTAATTCAGAAACATGCAGGCAACACAGCGCTGGAGGAGCTGTGACTGGTATATGTGGGCACAGCAGTTTACAAATGGACATAGAGTTTGAGACTTGTTCATCATTTGCCTTACAAATATGTACCAGATGGTTTTAAGTACTAACAAAAGGGAATAAAAATACCTCACGCCACAGTCCAGCATACTGAAGTTTTAAGGCAAAACCACCAACCTCGTCTCCTGTCTTTATTTTCATCAAACGTGTGTGGCAGGGCCGGGGGCGGGCATAGGCCAACAGCACCGCCTCCCTGCTGGTCAGGGGAAGGTGTCATGGAGAAAACAGATTCAACCACTCACCAAGACAAATAACATTTTTAAGGAAAACTTACTTTCTACAGTCTTCTTTCTTGAACTTGGTTGCTTTTGGGGAAATAAAACATTTCTAGAAGGAGACCAAGAATTAGCAGGATATATAAAAGGCAAAGACCACCCAAGTGAAGGGTGAAGGAGAGTGGTCAGGGCCACATTCCTGTGAGGAAGGCACAGCTGTGAAAGGCCCTGGAAACAAAAGTGGGCACTGAGGTTTCTCCAACACCCTGCAGGCAGGACAGACACCCTGGGGATGTGAAACTGCAGTGCGCTTCACCAGTTACCGCGCAGCCTGGACGGCAGAGGTAGCATCAGAAAAATTCTCCCTCCGGAAGTCATGACAGACTTGAGGAGAAGGTACAACCCTTTCTCGGTATTTGTAAATGATTCTATGACCGGGACCTCTGTTTCCCTGCCTACAGAACCTTAGAACTAACTAGACCCCAGCTAAGTGCCGACATTGTTCTTGCCACCACCCTACCCAACGTTTCCTGGAAAATTCTACCCACAGAGCTGTACTCGCACACATGAACCATGAGTGTCTCCATAAGCTTTCAGGTTATCAACAAAGATTTGGATAACCTGGACTTCAACTACAGAGCGAAAATACAGGGCACTATGTCCTTTACCATCTTAACAAAGGAGGAGGGGTGTGCGTGTCTTAGTTACACAGTGCTGCCATAACAAATACCACAAGTGGGTGGCTTTAAAGAAGGAGATTTTTTTTCTCACAGGAGGCTACAAGTCTGAGTCCAGGCGTGGCTCTAGAAAGAGGTCCGTCCTTGTCAACAGAAGCTCTTGCTGTTCCTTTAAGTAAGTCTGTTGTCAGTCCCCAGTCTGTGTCTGACCTGGTCTTTTATTAAAACTCAGAAGTGATTAGGTTATAGGACCCGCCCTATGCTGGTATGGCCTCATTAACATAAGAAAGGAAAACCTCTGTTTCCAAACAGGGTCATATTCACAGGTCAACACATTCCGGGGGACCACAATTCATTCTATAGCAGTGGGTATATGCATCACCTAACCCCCTTGTGAACACAAAGGAAAAGCTAGGTGAAAATAACATGGGTGACTTAGACCCCTCCCCAAATGCCAGGACAGATGGACTCTCAGACAGTCTCTACACAGAAGACACAAAATTACAAAAACAGTTCTTATCTGTGCAGTTACTGACCCCTTGCATCAGGTGGTACCTGTGCTTAAGAACACTCCGTAACTAACTTTCTCCCCATTATTACCATATTTTGTAGCAGAAATTCAGAAGCTATATTTCTAAAGGAAAGAAATATAAAAAATGCTTATAAACTGAACGTACGTTTTAGCAAAAGAAAGGCACAAAACGCTACATAAAGAACTGGACTAGACACTTCCCAACACCAACTCAACAACAGGTTACAAAGCTACTGGATTCGCAAGGGATGTGGCATTCATTACATCAAAATGAGAAGAGCCCACAGGAGCCACAGCCTCTTCTAACCAGAGACCCAACAGGTGGTACCGGATAGAATGGGAGAAAAACGAAGAGCAAACTCAAATTCCTAAAAAAGGCCAGGCCTACTAGACTAACAGAGACGAGAGGAACCTCCAAGACTATCGCTCTAAGACACCCTTTGAACTTGGAACTGAAGCTATTTCTTCAGGTCACCTTTCATTCAAATAACACATTGGCTTATAATTAATATCACCTGTGAGTAATGTCCCTTAATTAACCAACTTACCAAATGATCAACATCTACCCAAAAGCAAGGAGGGGAAGGGAAGCTAGGTCGATGGAAACAGAACAAACAGAATGGGAATAGTAAGAATGCTGAAACATTGTAAAAACTGTAACCAATGACAGGGAATCATCTATATAAAAACTGTTAAAGGGGAACCTAATTCGCTGTGTAAACGTTCACCGAAAACACAGTACTATTTAAAAAGAGAACGGCTCTGTTACACTGCCAGGGCATTACAAACCACACCAGTGGCCCACCACAAGGAATGCAGTCAGCTGGGGACACACAAAAGACAAGTTCTAAGTGGCATAACCACCAGGCCAAATAAACCACTGCCATCACTTCTGTCCTGCCACTCATTTTTGTATCAAGTTTTCTACACCAAACAGCACAAACACAGCCTGCAGTCGAGGCAAACACACCACAATGTGAGTCTGGCATGAGATGCTACCAAGCGTTGGTCAATCCTCTCAAATGCTGAGCCCACAGGTCTGGCTAAGTACCAACGACCATCGATACTGCCTAAGGCAGGTTCATTTTTAGTTCCAGTTTCTGGTCTCTCTTCCAATGAAGGACCTGGAGTGGATACACAGATGGTAGCCCCTTTGGCTGACCAAGATCCCCTGAGAACATTTCAGCCGACTATCTACACAAAGGAAGCCCTGGTGGCATAGTGGTTAAGCGCTACAGCTGCTAACCAAAGGGTCGGCAGCTGGAATCTGCCAGGCGCTCCTTGGAAACTATGGGGCGGTTCTACCCTGTCCTATAGGATCACTATGAGTCGGAATTTACTCGACAGCACTGGGGTTGGGTTTTTTTTGTATCTACAGAAAGTAATAAACCAGAAGAGCTTGTACAGGGGGATGATCGATTTTCAAAATCCAGTCAAACCTGTTCACCAGGAAGCTTCATCTACAGAAGAGGTTTCTAATGCACTCTGAGAGTGCCTTGCAGCTTACACAGGAGATGGAACTGTATTACAGCAGCCTAGTGACTGCAGAGTGTCTGCTAACTGTTCACACCGATAAGCTTAAGTAGGACCCAGCCTCCCCTATCAACACAACCACAGCTACTCACACTTGGGATTGGCGTCAGCATCCAAAGTCATGACCTCACGGCCGTTTGTAAATCTGAAGAGCTCTGTAAGTCATAAACTTCTTAAAACCAGACAAGCAGCACTGCCTGGACAAAAAGGATTCACTGCTTTGAGTGTGAATCTTTCTCCTGCAATACCTCATAGAGGGAAACATCTCACCCATAGAGTTGTATACTCTCTAGAAACACAAAATATTCTCAAATGTTAGTGTTCACGCTACAGTTCTGGCTCCAGAATAATGCCTCCAGTTGGCGTTGGCATTAACGCTCTGTAAGGGATGCATTTTGGTCAGAAGTGGAAGTTAACAGTTTGACCCAAATCTACTTCTAATACAAAAATCATGATTTAATTTTAGAGTTTAAAAACTAGATCCTTTAACTCATCTAGCCACTAACCATCCAAACCCCGCTGGCTCAGGCCCTGCCGCCTCCCTGTAATTTAATAGCTACTAGGCCAGCAGACACTCAGCTTCCATCCGGAAGTTTACCCGGTGGCTTATTTCCAGAAGTCCTTTGTCTCCCCCCTCAAGATCTGGCACTCCGACAACAAAACGATGATGGCAGTAATTAGCATCAGCAAATACAAAGAACGCCGGCTTAAATCAGGGAGTCGAGGACTGCTACAAGAATCTATTTCCCATCCCAGAAACCAACGGATTATTTCCAGGCCAGCAAGGTCCTGCAGCAAGCCGAGAAAAATATGGCCACGCGGGCTGACAACCTAATGGACACAGGCTCCTTAAAAAAATAAAACCATCTTCACTGAGGTCCCCGGGAAGAGGTACAGCAATTTTACACATCAGCAACGTTCAAGCCCATCTTCTCAAGGAACTAACGTTCCAGAAGCTGCAGAGGGAGCCGACGTGGACATTTGGCGTTCTGAACCTGAGCACTTTTTCCTTTGGTGTTCTGATGCATCTCACCACACACAACCACACACACAGCACATCTCCGCAGGCGCCTGCTCCTCTTAGGAGTCATGTGTCAAGAAGAGTATGCAAAGTCAGTGTGTTATAAAATTTATTGGTGTAAGCATTCAGACACTTTCAGGTGGGCAAGATGATATGCAGGTTTTACTACAAGGTTCAACAGAAAATAATATCGAAAAGGACGGTACAGCTGGCGAGGGACCGGCAGTGGCACGATTCAAAACAAACGGTAAACGAGAGCGCTTCGTCTGGGAGAAACTTAAGGTAATAATTTAAAGCTTCATGAGGCAAGATATGTTCCAATTTAAAACACTAAGAAATAGTACCATCAATGAAAAAGGAAATCAACTTCTAAGTGTACCAAAAGGGATTTGGGCAAATGAGGAAAATTTGCATTTGTTGAGGTACAAACAGGAGTTTTCCCTAAAGAGGGGCATTAATTATTATTAATGGCAAACCCTGCAAATACAAAATAAAACCCAAATCACTGGCCACATAATTCAAAATTTACATGTTTAATAAAGGCAAGGCAATAGACTCAAGTTATGGCCTGTCAAATATGTACTCCACTGACATTATCTACAGAAGCACTTGGCCAATTTGTACACAGTGATTCTTTATGCACGCCAAAAGGGTTTCCGTAAAAAGGACACTATATACAAGTCTGTACACCGATCCACCACAGCGATTCTCCGGCTCCCGGGGGGAGTTATCAACTTAAAGCAGGATACCTGAGGTTTCATTTCTTCAGTTGCCTTATCATAATCCCAAATATACATTTCAGGGTTGGTTTCTGTTTTTAAAGATACTTTCCTTGAATATGTGCACTATGGTTAAAATTAAAAAAAAAACAGTGAACTAAAACGATCGCTTGAAGGAGCTGGCCCCCTGACCCCGTCTGAGAGACTTCGTCTTGCTGCCGCACAGCGAGGAATGTGTGTGTCCCTGGGCAGGCGCCCACAGCTTCAGGGGACGCCCCGCAATCACGCACCTCTTCAGCGGAGTCAGCAAAGGGCTCTCGTTGACTTTTAAAAAGGAGGAGAATGAGGAAGAAAAAAGGAAAAAAAAAAAAAAAAAAAACCCCAAATGCCAAAGCAATTTCAGTGGGATGAAGTTCCGCCACCGCTCAGGGAGTATCTGGGGAGAGAGAACAAGAGGCCAGTGAACGTCATGTCTCCGACCCCGTGCAGCAATTCAAGTAGCAGAGCCAAAGGAGGCAAAAACATAGTCGTTACAGGAAACCCCAAGTCACAACAGAAGGGGCGTACGAAACAATGGGCTGATCTCTCTGCTACACAGAGAATTCATAAAAATTAAGAAAATCAGGATCCCAACATAAAATTTTTCCATGGATTAAATCCATAAAACCGCACGTAACTGTGCCTGTGCTCAGTCCGCGGAGAACAGACAGAAGTCAAGAGCACACTAATGCCAGACCCTTGTATTTACACTGAGTTCTCATACACTGAAAACACCAGCAGCAGAGAAATGATTAAATAATTACAGCAAACTGAATGAAAGATTTAGAGATTAAAAATTGTAATTACCTAGATTTTAAATATGAAAAATATATACGAGTTAATGCTAAGAGGACACAAAACTCTGCGTGTACCCTGGTTTGCAGATATGTAAAAAATGGAATAAGCTTATGACTTACATATAACAATGGAAAGAAACACATAAAAAGGTGGTGATGATGATGATAACTGGGCTCAAGTGGTAGGATCATGGGTAACTTCTTGTTTTCCAATAATTCTACAGTACTGTCGTACTTTGTAATACAAAAAAGGGTGGGGATGGGGGGTTTCCTGATGGCCGACAGATTCCTTCAGCCACCTCCAAAAACGGACTCAAGGCCCCAGGGCCAGGAATGTGGCTGAGGGGATCAAACAATGGGACTCATCTCAAATGTTCTAGACTGGAGTTTCTCTTTCCAGAGTTTTAAATACTTGGCACTCTCTGGAGAACAAACGATTATGTAAGATCCTCTTGAAAATCACTCTTTGGTCCCAAGTCCTAAGACTCAAATTTCAAGAAATATAAATGACTAACTCATGGGAGGAGTTGACATCACCCAAAAGGACCCACATGTTAATTCAAGCTAAGAAATACAGAAAGACTTTGGAAACCCTTTAGGTAAGTCAGTGCTCATTTTTCTAAGGTGATCCCCTAAAGTAATAAGCTTGAAAGCAAAGCTGTCAAGAAGCATAAGCAATGGGCACTGTGGCTTTCGCATCATCATCTGTGGTAGACACACAAGTAAGAGACTGATGGGTCTCCAAGGAGCCTCAAAGGCCTGCAGGGACAAGATAAGGACACAACCCCACCCCCGAGTCATCTGATGACTGATGAGGTGAAGACAGGTGCACACGTCACAAAGGAAAAGAAGCAGAGATAAAAAGAAGAAATAACAGACACTATCTCCACCTTGGGAATTGAAAGAAAAATGAAATAACATACACTATCTCCACCTTAGGAATTGAAAGAAAAATAACGTACGCCTCAGGAAGGTACAGAGCGGCTCTGTCCAGTATGGTAACCAAACCAAACCCACTACCGGTGAGTCGATTCCAACTCACAGCAACCCTATAGGACAGACTAGAACTGCCCCATAGAGTTTCCCAGGCTTCCTGTACAAAAGCAAACTGCCACACCTTCCCCCCACGAACTGGTTGGTGGGTTCGAACCACCAACCTTTTTGGTTAGCAGGTGAGCGCTTTAAACACTGCTACCAGGGCTTCTAATACGGTAACACTAGCCACAGACGACTACTGAGCACTTGATGTGGTGAGTTCAAACTGAGATGAGCTGCGAAGTACAAAATACACACCAGATTTTAAAGACTTCACACAAAAAAAGGAAAGTATCTTATTAACAATTTTTATATTTGATTACATGCTTAAACTAAAGTAATATTATGGACATATTGTGTTAAAACCATTAAATCTACTTTCACCTTTTTTTTTTTTAATGTGGTTACATATAATTTAAAATTACATTTCTGGAACACATTATGTATTTCTATTGGACAGGAACTAAACCAAGCAGAACAGAGATAAGGGGGTCCTGGAGATGGAAAACATGGAAAAATTAAACATGCACGAACCACGTCATCGGTGGCTCCGCATTGCCAGGAAAACCGACTCACGTATATAAATCATGCACAACAATTCAGGTAACTTGGGGCGACGTGGAAAATACCAGAGCCCTAAAAGTGACAACAAAAAAGCAGAAAACAAAATCCAAAACAAGAGAATAATAATACCCCCAGTTTCTGGTCTAGTTCTATTTGTTTGGCTCTTTTTTAATGAGAAATAAATGACACCAAATGAGGAATGGAGAAGTGATACCAACTATCTTTGAGAAATCAGAAAATGGGAACAATATTAAGTAACAGGGGCAAGGCGTAAGTAATAATCCGCAATATTACAGGCTAAAAACTCAAGGAGTGCTACGAACTCCACGGCATATCCACACTGGACAGAGACGCACAAACACGATGATGCTTGATGTGTCTGTGACAGTATGGGTGACTTTTTAAAATTCTGTTTTCCTTTATTCCTATAATGTTGTGATACTGCTTTCAGGACTCAAGAAAAAAAAAATTACCCAAAATAATAATAACTGACTCCTTCATTCACCTCAAAATTGAAGGCCATCAATTATAGAGTTTTTATTTTCTAGTCTAAATTTTGAAGCAAGTTAAAAAGCTGAAATGTCTTTTACTAAGGAGCCTGAGTTTGGGCGAATAAACCAAAACCCTAAAGTCAGGACTGCGGTTTTCTCCTGATAGCCCCTGGGAAGGACCCCTCCCAAGAGAGCAGGCAGCCCCTTCTACGTCACTGCCCTCACTGTGAAGAGGCAAAGCCAATCGCACTCCATGCTCCACTCAGCCTGGTGCACACGCGGCCTGAGGGTGCGGGGGGCTCCCTGCACACTCAACGCGCCATCACCAACAACGGCCCCGGACACGAGCAGAGTGGAGAACTGGGATGACCAACAAAGGAAAGAGCAGGCCCTATGTCTACTCTCATGTCCTTCATTGAGCTGAAACTTGTGCCATATCTGGGCAACTTTAAAGCACAAAACCAAACTGAGAACTACGAGCATGTGCTAAGGATTATACCCTCCAGCTAATGAGGCTTCACAGTCAGGAGCAGGCAGCTCTTTCAGAATCACCCGAGTTTAGGGGGCAGAGCTACAAATCCACAATACCCTGTGGTCCTTCCCGTTAGTGTACAGGTCCCCATCACTGGACTTCTACAACTCAGAACAAGTCTTCTCTAACTTGACTGTTTCAACCCTGCGACCTATAACAGAAACAGACCAAGAACGAAGTACCAATATGGCGACTTAAGTTATGGTCCCTTTGAAAGTGTCTCCACTCCCAGCCAAGGAAATCCATGGAGAAAACACAGCGTGTGCTCCATGGAAGCAGCAACCTTGGCTGCGCCCCACGGGGACACTGCAGCAGTTACCTCTGGAGCCGCTGTACAAGTTGGGCCACCATGGTGTCAGAAATCCCAGGGCACGCCTCTTCTGCCAGGTATATGGCCCCTCGTAGTTCTTCTATGGACCCCATGTTACCTCCGCAAGCCTGGCTCTTCTCCTTCAACTTAAACACACAGACAGAAGAACAACATGGCACACGTGAACTCAAGAACCCACGGGTACTTGGTTTAAGGAGCAATACGACATCTGGACCATAGCACTGCTGCACTTAGACAGAGTCTGGGCAACTGCTTAAGTTGGGTCACTTCAGATTCCTTTCAAGGAAAAGCTCTTTGAATGCTCTGAGAACATTAGGTATAGAAATGGCAACAGTCTGACCTAAATTATCACCCTCTATAGTTCTTTGTATAGACAGGAAAAAGCAGCCCTAGTGGCACCGTGGTTATAAATGCTAGGCTACTAACCGAAAGGTCGGCAGTTTGAACCTGTCGGCTGCTCCTTGGGAGAAAGAGTGACAGTCGGCTTCCATAAAGATTACAGCCTCGGAAACCCTCTGGGGCGGTTATATTCTGTCCTTTAGGGTTGCTATGAGTCAGAATCAACTTGGTGGCGATGGGTTTGGTTTATAGGCAGGAACAGAGACAACTGTTCTCCTACACCTTTTCAAAGCCTAACCGTGATGGTCTGTTCCCTCTATCAGGAGTTCTCTTTTTCTATTTCAACCTTAATACTGTACCAGAAAAGCAATTTAAAAGCCTACCAGAACTTCCTTAGCTCTGATCTCAGCACGGAAACTACAGTGGAGGTCATCAAATGCTTAGTCCTGACGCCAACAGGCCGGCTCTTAAACTCCAGCCAGCTGCCTTTTGGTCCACAGTGTCGTCAAAATACTGCATTTCATGTGGAAAAGTGGCAGCCCTAAGTTCTGGGAATCTGCAGTGTCCCTGGTGGCTGACTTAAGTGTGGGCGCCTCTGCTCCCCTGAGAAATCACAATGGTGTCTTCAGGCACCCCCTCGTTGTAAGGTCAACTCTACACCTCTCCCCGGATTCACCCAAAACATGAACAATGAAAGCAAGAGCTGCTCAAGTCAGGATGCTGCACAGCCCGGGGCTCCGAGCACCTCAGCAGCGGTCCAGCTGGCGGCTGCAGACAATGCCCACCGACTCCTCTTCTGGACCCCTCCCTCCACTCCCTCTTTACGGCCAGTAAGAAATACTTCACAGAACATGTGGCTATGACACTACAAGCTGTTGTGAAAACCTGTCATTTTCAGAATCGGTCTCAATCTCAATCTCCAAACAGTGGCTTCTCGTTCCCTGCTTCTAAATGGGGCATACGGAGGAACTAGAAAGGTCTGATGTCGGGGGCCGGTGGTCGCCAGAGACGTCCGTTCAGCGTTTCCAGACACGTTTGCAGGAGCGTCTTTTCCGTATGATCTCGCTTATCTTCAACTGCAACGCAGGTGACCTGAAGACGGTCACCTGTGTTTGTCTAGGACTCCCAATCACGTATGGAAAATGAAACGTACAACCAACGGTATTTACAAGCTCTGAGTGAGTCATCAGCAGCCAGCACTCTGCTCCTGGTTTTTACAGCTGCTGTCTCCCACTGCTCCACCCTGCCCTGTGACCCATGCTTTTGTTTCAAATAAGGAACAAAGCAGAAACAAGGAAGTCCAGGAGGGGCGGCCCTGGGAAAGTCCTGAGCTTGAAGGCCGCCGCTGGATGGGCTCAGAGACCTGGGTACACTCGGACTGGGTAGTGTCAGAGAAGACACAAAGGCCTGTCTCTGCAAGATAATGGCCCTTACTACTGAGTTTTTATGAGAAATACATAAAACGGTGCACAGTAAACACTCTGAACTCTAGGTTGTTAAGTATTATTAATAATAAAAATATATAGGAAAAGATTATCTGTGAGTTTACTTTTAGGTGAACTGAGAAAATCAAGGGTATTATTACATTTGGGATTAATTCAAGGTGGATCCTGAATAAGGATTCTGCAATAGTTTCATGTGCCCAATAAAAACTAAATAGCCTCAGGCAAGTGAGAAAATCTATGCCATTTTTTCTAATTGCCTGGATTGATCCTATTAAACCAGCAATGGCAGGATCACAGAAAAGCAACAGAGCATCAAGAAAACCCTTAAGGCCAAATCTCTCAAACAACAATAAAAAACAAAATAGTGCCTTAGGGACATCCTTGTTGTTGCCACTGACTGAGTCGATTGCGACTCATGGCGACCCCATGTGTGCAGAGCAGAACTGCTCTACAGTGCTTTCAAGGCTGTGACCTCTCAGAAGCAGATCGCCAGGCCTGTCTTCCAACAGGCGCCTCTGGGTGGGGTTTGAACCGTCAACCTTTGGGCTAGCAGTTGAACATTTAACCATTTGAGCCACATGCGCAGTCCTGCGGAGACCCTAGAACATGTAAAGTATCCAGAAGAGTCTGCCAAGGTTGGTGTCAGATGGCCCTGCTCTGATGACCTGGCGACTCTGGGCACTAACAGTAAAGATCAAGGTGGGATCTGGGAGCGCAATGGGAAACAAGGACTCAAAGGGAATCTGATGTTTCCTTCAAAGTAAAAACCTACTTTTAATGTTGCCTAAATTTGTTTGAGGCAAAGAGGCTTGGCTGCACCCAACCAGACTTTGTACAAAGAACCACAACTCAGGTTAAAAATCACCCAATAAGAAATATGTGGACTTGGGCTGGGTCGCTGATAAGCCTCCGCACACGGGAGACTTGACGAGAGACCGGCTCCCAGGAAGAGAGGAGGCGTGAACATGGAATACAGCTCCAAGCCACCTTCTGAGAGGGTACAACGCAGGCTCTCTGAGCCCCGTTAGCCGGCATGTTTTAACGCTCCCAACGTCTACGGACATGATCACCACAGGAGGAGCAGTACCCTGCGCCCTCCCTACTTTTCCTCCCACCCCCCAAAGTAAGCCAGGTGTCTTACCTCGGCAAACAGAGGAGAAATGATCGTAGATAAACACTGAGAGAAAGGCCTCTTTGGGATGTCTTTCTTCTTGGGGAAGGAAAAAAGGTAATGAGAAATATTTAACGTTCACATTCTCAACAATTCAGTAAAGTTCAGATCTGGACTATCAAAGCATACCTGTTTCTACAACCTCCCCCTTAGGCAACGTTCTCTGCTCACTGTGATGTCTGAAGAGACACAGTGTCACCGCAAAGTCTAATCTGCAGTGACACGCGAAGCCCGTGCGGCTGTGCAAGCCCTGGTCTCTGGCTCCACGCAGAAAGGGACTAAATACACAGTATGTTGTGGGGGAGCAGTTATGCTGAGCCTCACCTTTTACTACCCACGGACAAGTACTTCACTAAAACAACTGTGGAAATGTAAATTAAAGCGGGCTATTACAAGTGGCTGTCATATGGCAGTGACCTATTTTCTATTTATTTTGCAACCCCTCTCTGAACATTTAATGACCCCCCCCATCGACTTATCAAAGCAGGACTTATAGGATCATCAAGGGACAACCAGTGGTTCCACAATGCCTGAAGTTACACCACTGTGCTTTACAAATAGCCTAAAAATATAGCTCTTCATACCCTTAAACAGGCATGATTCAAAAATAGGTTCTGTAAAAGTGCCAAAAACAATACATTTATTTTTAAAGTCCTTAAACAAAATTTAAGTCAACTATGGCACTTGGCATGAGTAAAGCAGACATGGTCCCATGCAGAAAGTTATAGAGCCATTTCAGACAGAAGCTCCATCTCCTCCGCTCCCGCCTACATATATGTCCAAGTGTTGGGAAATTCTGATTCAAGAGCAAGGTTAGAGTCCACGTTCTCAGGCCTGAGTCTCTGGGTAATCGGATGGAACTCGTCTCTTGATCTACCAATTCCTTCACAGTGAAGTTCTACAGCGGCCTGCCATGATTGACAACCCAGTCCATGCACACAGCAATTTCACACAAAAAGGACTCAAAACGTTGCCGGCTGCTGGTAAGTGCTCCCATCTACGTTTTCAATCATTCCTGTACGAGCTTACTGTACCTTATTTCTTTCTAAATCTGAAGGCTGAAGAGCTCCATTCTCAAGATTCTTTGGATCTTTTTCTCGGATTGTGAAGATCCAGTCTCCAGAGTCGCTGCCACCAGACGCCTGGCCATCTGTTTCCCTTAGAGACAGCAATGGAGGTGAATTCCGTCAACCAGCACGCACTGGCCTTGCGGGGGGGACTGATACGTTTATGTCTCAACTCTACCTGGGCACCCAACGCTGCCCACACATCCTGCCACGCTGCCCCTTCCACTCTCACCCACACCAATCCCCAACCTTCTCTGCTCCCACCACCATGCCTCTGTCCTGTTCCTTTTGACTTTGAAAAGATGACCTGCCTCCAACCTCACAGAGTAAAGAGAAGCCGTGAGAATGTGGTCCCCATGACGTCCCACCCCTAGACTTACACATGTGCCAGCCTGTACCCACACCGATCCTTCCTTCCTACTAACATAGAGAGGCGTCTCTTCCCCTGTAACCATATCTCCACCCTCTCCCTGCCGTCCTTGTCCTTCATCTTTCTTCCCTCTGGCTCCTTCCTATCAGCATTTAAACACACTTTCCTTTTTCTCACCTTAAGTGAAACCCTCACTCAATACAGCCACTCCTCTAGCTACAGTCCCATCTCTCTCAGCCACATCTCTTGAATGTGTTACCTATATTCACTGCCTCCATTTTTTACCTTCTACTCACTCAAAAAACTGTTAAAAAGCAATGATGTCACTTTGAGGACTAGGGTGCACTTAACCCAAGCCACGGTATTTTCAATCACCT